>NC_035161.2:6849289-7449289 GCF_001659605.2 Manihot esculenta | reverse complement strand
GAATTCCAAAGGGAAACCAACTTCAGACTTTGGATGACAAATCCATCTACATCGGCAACGATGGACTTTGTGGACCTCCATTGAATAACTGTTCAGATGATGCAGATGAATTGCCTAAAGGTCATGAAAAAGGTGGCACTAAGAGGAAAAATGACTCTGAAATGGTTTGGTTCTACAGTGGTATGGGAATGGGATTTGCGGCTGGATTTGTTGGAGTTTGTAGCATCTTGTACTTCAACGACTCATGGAGGTGTGCTTGGTTTGGGTTAGTTGACAGAGTCTACAACAAGCTTTGGGTAACAATTGCAATCAAGGCAAATCAAGTGAAGAGAAAGTTTCTCAGAAACAAATTAGAAGGAAATGCATGAGAAGGTTAGTTCTTTCTATTTAATCACTCATAATTCATGGATGCTTTATTAATGTTGTTAGAGATGCAAATTGACAGAAATTTCAATTACATGATCATAATGCTTTCTATGTTAATTGGGAATTTTTGGAAAGGAGTGGTTCGTTTTAGAGGGAGATCTGGTATTGCTTAAAGTGTCTCCTATGAAAGGAGTGGTTCGTTTTGGAAAGAAGGGTAAGCTAGCCCCACGATACATCGGACCCTTTGAAATCTTGCAAAAGATTGGGAATGTGTCGTACAAGCTGGATTTACCTGCTTCAATGGAAAGAATCCATCCGGTTTTCCATGTTTCCATGTTGAGGAAGTTCGTGTCAGATCCGAGCAAGGTTCTTAGTGAGCCTGATGTGGAGATCCAAGAAAATCTCACCTATGTTGAGCAGCCAGTACGGATCATAGAAATCCAGATCAGGAAGTTGAGGAACAAAGAAATCCCGATGGTGAAAGTCCTTTGGAACCACCACCATATGGAAGAATGCACCTGGGAGACACGGGAGTCCATGCTCCAGCAATACCCTTATCTTTTCTAAGGTTAGTTTCTTATGTGTTCCATGTGTTTGTGTGTATGATGTGTAATATGCCTTGCATGTGCTAGTTGAGGAACATTCGGGGACGAATGTTCTTAAAGGAGGGATAATGTAATACCCGGCTAGACTCCGGTATCGGAATTCCTACCGTCCGGTGGAATCTCGGGTGTCGGAGACCTCTAGAAGGGTAAAACCATGTTTTTATAAAATGTTTTAATGTATTTTATGTTTTTAAACAAGAAAGAAAATGAGTTTTTGCATGAAAATAGCATTGGAGGAAAACTCAGGTTCAGCCGCTGAAACTCAAGTTCGGTCGCCGAACATGCATGCGCTTCGGAAGTGCTTTAGGCCCCCGAAGGCATAAGTGAGGAAAGTCCAGGTTCGGCCGCCGAACCTTATGTTCGGCCGCCGAACATGGCATGTATATGGAGGCACGTTCGGCCCCTGAATGTGGCCTGGCCAGCCACCTATAAAGGGGTCCCTTAGCCGAAAACGGGCGAGCTTTTCTCCCCATTTTCGGCCAAGGTGAGCTCTCCGCCGTTCCTCACCGATTTTGAGTTTCTTCCTTCCATTCTTCATTATTTTTATGAGTTTGCAACTTTGTTTTGAAGATTTTTTAGCATAAAGCAAGTTTTGAAGCTTGGAAGACTAAGGAGCTCTCTCCCTCCGTTCTCCAAGTTTAGGTCGCCTCCCCTCTCAATCTTCAAGAGGTAAGGGTCGATCTTGAACTCCTTTTATGTTTTAAACAAGTTTTAAGTTGATCTATGGGGTAGAAATGCATGTTTAGGTTATTGTTATGTTTTTGGGTTTATGTTGGTTTATGAACAATGTGGGTTGTTGGATGTGTTGTAGTTGGGATTTAGGATAGTTTGAAGCCCCTAGGAGCTTATGTATGTATTTATGTTTGTTTTGGTTGAGTTGTATGCATGATTGGAAGGTTTTGGGAGGCAAATGTGCATAGGAGCCGAGTTTCTGCCACTTTGGAGAAACTCAGGTTCGGCAGCCGAAAGGACTTTCGGCCGCCGAACCTGCCTGGGAGGTCAGCCTTTCGGCTGCCGAAACCTACCCCCGAAAAGAGACTTTCGTCTCTGGAAGGCACTTTCGGCCGTCGAAGGTGCCGCTGAACCTGCCTGGCTTTCGGCTCTGGAGGGACTTTCGACCGCCGAACCTGCCGCCGAAAGTGCCATGTTCAGCCTTCCTTTGCATGTTTTCTATGGATGTTTTGAGGTGTTTTAGGGGGTTTTGGGGGGGTATTCTAGAGTCATGTTCTAGTATGTTTGGTCCCTGATTTGAGTCCACCTGTGTAGGTTCGGACCCGAGGACCCCAGCAGTGAGTCAGCTGCTTCAGTTCATAGTCAGAGCTAGCCAGAAGTGAGTAGAATAAACCTTTATGTTTTAACGCAAATAAATTATAAATCTTTGAGCATGTTCATGCATCATGAATGCCATATGATATCCTAGGTTGTTTTGCATTAGAATTCACGAATATGCTGCATTGCATAAGTTTATGTTGATGTGGATGGATGTTGGGTGATCCTTAGTCCTCGATATGATGTGATGTGATATGATACGGTATGGTATGGTATGGAAGTCCGGTTGACCCATTCTACGTCCCGGCACTATGTAAGAGAAAGACCGGTTGACCCATTCTACGTCTCGGCACATTGGAATGTTATGATATGCTATGTTTAAGAGAAAGACCGGTTGACCCATTCTACGTCCCGGCACTTTGGAATGTAGAGGACTATTGGTGACAACACCATCCTTGATGTGATTTGTTTGTGATGTGTTGCATTCCATGAAAGTATGAGATTTTAATATATGATATAAATGTTTTATTATTCTGCTCACTGGGCTCTAATAGCTCACCCCTTTCCCTATATCCCCCAGGTTTGCAAGTACGGGCTAGACCAGGAAGTCAAGAAGTGTAAAGTCAAGTGTTTTGTAATAGTTAGATGTGGACATGATAAAATTGTAAAATAATGTAAGATTAAGAATAGTCATGTTATGTAATATTGATGTTGAGGATTAGAAATGTGCTTGACCATAGAATGTTTGGTTATCCCTTTTATACATGATCTATAAAATGTTTTATGATGTTTATGTTCAACCAAACTTAATGTATGTATGTTACCCCATTGGAGCATTGTTGAGGACTCCAATGTGAGGTTGATGATTATGGTTATAAGATGTGCATGCACAGGTTGAGTTTGGTGAATGGAATGAGAAAAGTTTAAAATTTTTATGCATATGCTGATCATGTATAGGATTAAACAGGTTTACAGGTTGTATGTCAGGCTTGCTACGGGTCCAGGCGGCCTTAAGCTGATCTGGATCCTAGCGTCGGTAGCGGTCCGGTTTTCGGGTCGTTACACTTATAATAAATTATTTTTATACAAAGTGAAAGCATATATATTTATCAAATACATTTACTTAATATTAATTATTTTAGAAAAATCATAATTATTTCTAAATTTTGACATTTTAATAAATATTGAAACAATTTTAAAATATGAGATTAAATAATTTAGTTCAAGCTTATCAAAATGTTTATAGAATCTCAATTTTTTTTTTCAAATTGTACTTTTTTTTTTATAAAAAAAATTATACATTTTGCAATTTGAAGAAAATGAATTGAATTTAAAGAATTTTTTAATAATTAAAGTTTGTGATATATCTGCAATTTAAGCATGATAGCATATTACCTTCAAATTTACTATAGAATAGGCTTTTTCTATTTCAGGAAATTAGACAGAAATTGAATTATGCTTTAATTGGGATTTTGCTACCAAAGGCATTCGTTGAATTTCAATCTTATATACTCAAGTTTATTTATTAATCCACAATAGATCAATTTAATTCAGTAATTGAAATTTTGTACCATGAAAACTAGAGAAGAAACTTTAAATAATTTGATTAAAGCTATAATTTTTATGTAATTTTTTAAAAGAGATCTCAATTATCCTTGTTTATTTATTTTAATTTTATGTGATTGTATTATGTATTCATGGTTGGAGTTCTACTGCAATTAGTACAGCATAATGTAATTAGATGCAACCCTACACACTCTAAGAATAGTGTACATTTTATACTGTTGTTGTCTAAAATGATCGGATAAACTTTTGCATTAGAGTTTTAGAAATTTTTTAGGATTTACTCGCTCCTAATTCATCAAAGGCTATTGCTTTAAGAGTAGAGGCTATTGCTTTAAGAGAGACCCTTTTCAAATTTAAACAACTTAACGAGCAGAGGCTATTGCTTTAAGAGAGACCCTTTTTTGATTTAAACAACTTAACGTGTAAAAAGTTGATTTTAAAATAAAATTCCTTGTATTCATTGAATTTTACTTTGGATTCGATAATAAGTTAATGTGGTTGCTCATATGCTATCTAAAGTAGTTATATATTATGCTAGTTACACCAAGTGATTTATTTTTTCTAGTGATATTTTATCTGTTTTAATTTCTGAGCGTACTTATATGTTATTTATTAATCGGAAATAATTTTTTCAGTTATTATTTTATTTGATTTTTTGAGTTTAAAAAATTTATAAATTAATTAAAAATAAAAAAAAATCACAAATGAAAGAAAAAAAGTTAAATTCTGATAATATCGTTTCAACAAAATTGGCAGCAATTGAATTAATAATCTATGCTTCAATTGGAAATTTGGTACCAAAGGCACTGGATGACTCAAAATTCCAAGTCTAAAGAGATGAGCTTATTTTTATTTTTAGTCAAAAAACTCACACCAAGCTACTCTCCAACAATAAATATATTTTCCAACAAGGCAATTCAAGTGAATTTTTTTCTATGGACATTCACAGTACAGAAATTGCTAGGAAAGTTTACGACCATGGTGACAATTTGATTTGATAGCATATTACTATAATTAATATAAAATTGAAAGATTGAGTATATAATTTATAAAAAATTAAGACAATTCGTATAACTTCAAATTTTATTTGAAGATTATTTTTATGGTATAAACATTAACTCTAATTAAACAGTTTTAAATAAAACTATTAGAAATCAAATCCAACCTCAAAAAAATTATTGAAGGGAGTTTATTTATTTTATTTTAAAATATTATTAATTCTGCCATTTCTAGAGATGTTTATTAGTCCTTGTTTGGTAGAGTCAATGTCATGAGGTTGAAATCCTGTGAAAGTTGAACTAATTAGTGCTTTAATTGGAATTTTTGTACCTAAGGCATGAATTTCTAAGTCTACAGACATCTATAAGATGAAAATTATATATTTGATATTATAAAAAATGGTAATTACCCTTATAAAAAGATCATTTTATATAAAAAAAATTAATATTAAATTAATGAAAACTAATTTCTAAATATTTGAATATATTTTTTTATAAATTGATGTAATAAAAACTATATTGAACATTAATTAATAATATCATTATTGAAAACTAGAGTGTTTGTTTTTGAATTGAGAAGTTATGGGAACATCAACTGCCAATGTTGTTGAGATTCTTGCCTTGCTCATTCTGCTTCAAAGCGTTTCCTCCATCTGCAATGGAGATAATTTCAATGGAAGCTGTATCAAGACTGAAAGAGAAGCTCTTGTGAAGTTCAAGTCAAGCCTCCTCAACAATTCAAACTCGTTGCCTTCATGGGTGGGGGATGATTGCTGCAGATGGCACGGAGTCACTTGCGATGACATAACCGGTCATGTAGTTAAGCTCGTTCTTTCTCGGGCGTCTGAGCTCGTTCTTTCTCAGGCGTCCATCATGGGAAACATTTCCCTTCATCTTGGAAATCTTTCAAAATTGCAGAATCTTGATCTCAGTTTGAATCCTTCATTGGCAATCAACAGCCTCCATTTTCCATCTTCTTTGAAATACTTGAACTTGTCGTTTGTGCTCCTGGACAAGTGTGACAATTGGTTGCAGTCAATAAACATGCTTCCTTCTTTACTAGAATTAGAATTGTGGAATTGTGAGCTTTCCATCATTGGTGATGTTTCACATGTCAATTTTACATCTCTTGAGGTTCTCAGACTTGATTGGAACAACTTCCATTCCACAATCCCTAGCTGGTTATATAATATTACCAAACTTCAAAATCTTGATCTGTATTCTAGTGCTTTCCGAGGGTCTCTTTCAACTGATATCAGTAATCTTAATTCTCTTGCTTATGTTAATGTGGGTGTTAATTCTTTGGAAGGCAACATGCCCAACACGTTGAACAGGCTTTGCAATTTGATTGAGCTAGACTTGGGTAACAACAAGTTCAGCGGTGAGATTTCTGGAACTTTTGGCAACTCATCCACTTGCATCAAGAACAGTTTAGAGAATCTGTCTCTTTTAAACAATTCCTTTTCTGGTAGTATTCCAGATAATTTTGGACAATTTAAACGCCTGAAAGTTCTTTATCTTTCTGAAAACTCTTTCTGGGGTTCAATCCCTGTATCCATTGGACAGCTTTACAACCTTGAAAGACTAAGTTTCAGACAGAATTCATTGCATGGGGAGGTTTCTGAACTTCACTTGTTAAACATGAGAAGCTTGATTGAGTTGAGTATGGATGGGAATGATAGACCTCAAAGGACTAAGAGAGTGCCCAAGAAATATTTAAGTTGACTTCTTGTTAGAATTGCCTTCTGCTCTGCTGCTGCGTATTTTTAACGTTGATTTCTATTTTTGAATAATTCTTTTATTTAAGTTGGAATAAGTCAGGATTGTGTATTTCAACTGACTAGCTGATTCTTAGCTATTTTTTTGGGAGTAATTGCTGTTAGTGGCTTGAGCATAGGGCTAGTTGTTTTAAGTTTTATTCTTATAAATAGCTTTGTGTATCTGTTATTAATCATCAATGAATTACAAACCAATTTTATTCCCAATTATTTTCTTCTTTTCTTTATTAGCTTTGACTGGGACCTAACAATTGGTATCAGAGCTAACTATCCCTCTCTTTTCTATTTTTTCTTTCTTCTCTTTTCTTTTATTATGTCTAACAAAGAACGAATTGAGAGCCTGGAGGCAACGGTTCAGCAGCTCCAAAGCACTGTTGGCCAACTTAACACCTCTGTTGGCAATTTGGATAACGGGCTAAACGCTAAACTACAAAACATCGAGGCAGCTATTTCTAAACTCTCAGATATGTCTCTTTCCAACAAAGAGGAATCTAGCAGCATTGGTGAGCGTACCCAGGACAGACCTCAAAGGGAGAATTCAAAAGAGGGAGGACGGCCTTTGTTTGCCTCCAAACTCGCCAAAATTGAATTTCCCAGATTCTCGGGAGACGACCCAACGGAATGGATGACCAAAGTTGATCAGTTCTTTGATTACCAGCAAACTGATCCTTCCGAAAGGGTGTATTTGGCTTCTTATCACCTCCAAGGTGAAGCTAATCAGTGGTGGAGATGGCTCCAACGCTCATATAAGGAAGAAGGCAAGCTCGTTTCATGGGATATTTTCGTCGATGAATTATGGGCTCGCTTTGGTCCCACTGACTGCGAGGATTTCGACGAGTCCCTTTCAAAAATACAACAAACAGGACCGTTGAGGGAATATCAACGCGAGTTTGAACGGCTGGGGAACAAGGTGAAGGGTTGGACTCAGAAAGCCCTTGTGGGAACTTTTATGGGCGGCCTAAAAACAGAAATCTCTGATGGCATTAGGATGTTTAAACCTAAGTCACTAAAGGAAGCCATTAATTATGCTCGGATGCGAGATGAACAACTGCAGAGACAAAAGAAGACTGTGCGAGAATTCAGTCGCACAAGCTCTCTATCTCCAACGAAAGATAAGGCTTCCACTCCTGTAAAACGCCTTTCATGGGAAGAGATGCAAAAACGAAGGTCTGCTGGGCTGTGCTTTAACTGCGATGCAAAATTTACTCCTGGGCATAGGTGCGCCAAACCTCAATTACTCTTGTTAGATGGCGGCACTGAGGAAGAGGATGAAGAAGATGAACCTGAAATTTCCATTCATGCTCTAACTGGGTGGTCCAATGCTCAGACTATGCGAGTTCTGGTTAAAATCGGATCGGCGGAGTTGATTGTTCTTATTGACAGTGGTTCCACCCACAATTTTATCAATGAGAAGCTGGCAGAATCCCTCAAAATTCCAGCAACGCCAATCCGGCCGAGCAGGGTGAAAGTCGCCAATGGGGGTTACTTGCAGTGCAATGGAAAATTTCATAACGTCCCAATCAAGGTTCAAGGTATATCTTTCTCTGTTACATTATACTCTTTGCCTCTAATGGGGTTGGATATGGTGTTAGGGATCCAATGGCTACGACAATTAGGGGATGTGAACTGCAATTGGAAGCATCTGACCATGAAATTCTTATGGGATGGTCGACTCCGATTTCTTAAAGGGATTGACAGTCAATTTATTCAACCAAATTCCTTCAAGGAGATGTCAAAGGAATTACGCCATGGAAATTCTATGTTTGCACTTTGCTTTCAAATTCAGCAGGAATCACTACCAGATGAAATCCATCCAGATATGCGGCAATTACTCTATCAATATGCTGACATATATCAACTGCCAACTGAGCTACCTCCGGAAAGGGAAATTAATCATCGCATCATCCTAAAAGAAGGGACGGATCCTGTTAATGTTCGTCCATACAGGTACGCATATTTTCAAAAAGCTGAGATTGAGAAACAAGTTCATGACATGTTAAAATTGGGGCTAATTCAAACAAGCACAAGTCCTTTCTCTTCTCCCGTTTTACTTGTTAAGAAAAAGGACGGCTCTTGGCGGTTTTGTACCGATTATAGGGCCTTAAATGCTGTCACTGTCAAAGACAGATTTCCAATTCCTACAGTTGATGATATGTTGGATGAACTCCATGGGGCTGCCTATTTTACAAAAATTGACCTTCGGGCGGGTTTCCATCAGGTACGAGTCCATTCCGATGATGTTCATAAAACAGCCTTCCGCACCCATAACGGTCATTATGAATACTTAGTCATGCCCTTCGGATTATGTAATGCTCCCTCCACTTTTCAGTCCCTCATGAATTCTATATTTCGTTCTTATTTGCGTAAATTTGTGCTTGTATTTTTTGATGATATTTTGATTTATAGCCCCAATTGGACCATGCATCTTGAACATGTTAAAATCGCTTTTGAAATATTGCGGCAACATAAGTTTTTTATCAAACTCAGTAAATGTGCATTTGGGCAGCAACAAATTGAATATCTGGGTCATATTGTTTCTCATGAAGGGGTAACGGTGGATCAAGGAAAAATTCGGGCAATGATTGATTGGCCTAAACCTGCTAATGTCTCTGATCTACGTGGTTTTTTAGGTCTTACAGGCTATTACAGGAAGTTTGTTCGCCACTATGGCATGATTGCTCGGCCATTGACTGATTTGCTTAAAAAGGGGAGATTTGCCTGGTCGAATGAAGCAGAACAATCTTTTACAGAATTGAAGAATGCTATGTCCTCTACACCAACATTAGCTATGCCTAATTTTAATGAGGATTTTGTTATAACTACAGATGCTTCGAATAAAGGAATTGGAGCTGTCCTAACTCAACAGGATAAACCCATTGCCTTTATGAGCAAATCCTTGGGTGTTTCTAAGCAGGCCTGGTCTACCTATGCTAAGGAGATGTTTGCAATTGTACACGCAATTCGTACGTGGAGGCCATACTTATTAGGCAGACGGTTCTTAATTCAAACAGATAAGAAGAGCCTTAAGTTCTTATTAGAACAACAGATTGTTACTCCAGAACAACAAAAATGGATTTCTAAGCTGCTTGGGTATGACTACGAGATCAGATATAAGCCCGGAAGAGAAAATATTGCGGCTGATGCATTATCAAGGATTGCTGGGAGTCCTAGTCTTGATGCTCTTTTCAGTCCTCAAACCACTTTATGGGATTCTTTACGGGAAGCAGCTCAGACACACCCTTACATGGTTCGAATTGGAAAATTGGCTGCCGATGATCCAGGCAAACCATATTTATGGCGGGCTGGACTGATTCTTTACAAGAATCGTGTTGTTATTCCTCCTGATTCTAATTTAATTATTCAGATTTTACAGGAATTTCATGATTCCCCAAGTGGTGGTCACTCTGGTGTTTTGAGAACACGCAAAAGAATTGCTGCACAATTTTATTGGCCTTCTTTGCCAAAGACCGTCCAAGATTATGTTGCTGCTTGTTCAGTTTGCCAGAAAAATAAATCATCAACTTCCACTCCAGCCGGACTTTTACAGCCTTTATCAATCCCTCATCAAGTTTGGGATGATATTACAATGGACTTCATCGAAGGCCTTCCAAATTCTAATGGCAAGAACTCAATTTTGGTGGTGGTTGATCGTCTCAGCAAATATGCTCATTTTTTGGCTTTAACACATCCTTTTACTGCCAAAACAGTTGCCGAAAAATTTGTTGAAGGAGTTGTTAAGCTGCATGGGATGCCAAGGTCAATTGTTAGTGACCGTGATCGTATTTTTGTTAGTCATTTTTGGCAGGAATTCTTCAAGTTATCCGGCACCAAGCTTAAGATGAGTTCTTCTTACCACCCAGAAACGGACGGTCAATCGGAGGTTGTTAACAGATGCCTTGAACAATATCTCCGTTGTTTCACTTCCCACCAGCCACGAAAGTGGAGTCTTTATCTTCCCTGGGCAGAATTCTGGTATAACTCTTCTTTCCATGTTTCTATTGGAATGTCCCCTTTCTTGGCACTTTATGGCAGACCTCCACCAACTATTCCACGATATGATGCGGGTACAACTCCTGTCCATGAAGCAGATCAGGTTTTGGCTAGTCGTGATGAGATTCTTCAGCAACTTAAAGCCACACTTTCTCATTCAGTTAACCAAATGCGGCAGCGAGCTAATGCCAAACGAAAGGATGTTGAATTTCAGGTGGGAGATTGGGTTTATTTGAAATTGCAGCGGTACCGCCAACATTCGGTTGCCCGGAGAGCCTATCAAAAGTTGGCCAGCCGTTACTATGGGCCTTTTCAAATATTAGCTAAAATTGGCAGCGTCGCATATCGGTTACAATTACCTGAAGGTTCCAAGGTCCATCCTGTTTTCCATATTTCAGCGCTCAAAAAACATATTGGTAAGGTTGGCGACGATGTGCCAGTAGCAGCCACTTTACCTCTTTTTGATGATAATGGTGATGTTCTTTTGGAGCCACAAGCAATACTGGACACTAGGTGGGTTAAGCAAGGATCTAGACTTGTTGAGGAAAGTCTTGTTCAGTGGAAGACCTTGCCAGTTGAAGATGCAACTTGGGAGGATACAGCGGATCTGTTTGATAGATTTTCTACTTCCAACCTTGAGGACAAGGTTATTGTGAATGAGGGGAGCAGTGATAGACCTCAAAGGACTAAGAGAGTGCCCAAGAAATATTTAAGTTGACTTCTTGTTAGAATTGCCTTCTGCTCTGCTGCTGCGTATTTTTAACGTTGATTTCTATTTTTGAATAATTCTTTTATTTAAGTTGGAATAAGTCAGGATTGTGTATTTCAACTGACTAGCTGATTCTTAGCTATTTTTTTGGGAGTAATTGCTGTTAGTGGCTTGAGCATAGGGCTAGTTGTTTTAAGTTTTATTCTTATAAATAGCTTTGTGTATCTGTTATTAATCATCAATGAATTACAAACCAATTTTATTCCCAATTATTTTCTTCTTTTCTTTATTAGCTTTGACTGGGACCTAACAGGGAATTCTTTAGTTTTTGATATTGATCCCGAATGGATACCTCCTTTTCAACTTGACTGGATTGGTTTATCATCTTGTGAAGTAGGGCCTTCGTTTCCACAGTGGCTCAAAACACAAAAGAGCATTAGATTTTTACAAATGTCTAATGCAAGCATCTCAGGTAACATCCCTGACTGGTTTGAAAATATTTCTTCCAATATTGTAGGATTGGATTTATCTTATAATCAGTTGTTTGGGACCTTGCCAACTTTCAGAAAACTGAACACAACTGATGCTAACGAATATAGGATCATAGTGTTGAAATCTAACCAGTTTGATGGTTTTTTAACCTGTTCTCATTTTGATGCAACCATATTGGATATCTCCAACAACTTGCTCCACGGCCAGATTCCCCAGAATCTCAGTGAAATGATGCCAAGTCTGCGACTCTTATCCCTCTCCAACAACTACTTGAATGGTACCGTTCCAGCTACTTTATGCTGGATTGAATCTTTACAAATTCTTGATCTTTCGAATAATCATCTATCAGGAAGAATACCTTCATGTTGGGGAAATTTGCCAAGTTTAACTGTGATTGATTTTTCAAGTAATATACTGAGTGGTGATGTTCCAATGTCCTTGGGTTCTCAAGAGTCGCTTGTTTCCCTGCATCTGGAAAACAATACTCTGCAAGGAAAGATCCCAATGTCATTAAGGAATCTAGAATCCTTGGAGACTCTTGATCTTAGCATGAATTCTTTTGATGGTTTTATTCCTTGGTGGATAGGTGAGAGCCTATCTTCTCTGAAAGTACTGAGTGTTCACTCCAATAAATTTGAAGGTGAGATTCCTCTGCAGCTTTGCTACCTTGCTTCTCTTCGCATATTGAACTTGGCAAATAACGTGATGACTGGAACCATACCTACTTGTTTTGGCAATTTCACTGCAATTGCTATGCATGAGCAGAAGGGGCATTGGGAATATTACTCTAATGCTGTACCCTATGTGGGTTTTGTAAGAGGCTATGGTGAGAATGTGCAGGTTTATGTCAAAGGAATAGAGCTTGAATATACTAGCACACTTCGATTTCTGTATTCCATTGACCTTTCAGGAAATAACTTTGTTGGAGAAATTCCCCAGGAGTTGATGAATCTTTCAGGTCTACAGAACCTGAATCTATCTACGAACAAATTGGATGGACATATCCCTTGGAACATTGGCAAGTTAAGCTTACTAGAATCACTTGACTTGTCTGAAAATGAACTTTCTGGCTCTATTCCATTCAGCATTTCTGATTTGAACTTTTTAAGTCACTTGAATTTGACATTCAATCACTTATCTGGACGAATTCCAAAGGGAAACCAACTTCAGACTTTGGATGACAAATCCATCTACATCGGCAACGATGGACTTTGTGGACCTCCATTGAATAACTGTTCAGATGATGCAGATGAATTGCCTAAAGGTCATGAAAAAGGTGGCACTACGAGGAAAGATGACTCTGAAATGGTTTGGTTCTACAGTGGTATGGGAATGGGATTTGCGGCTGGATTTGTTGGAGTTTGTAGCATCTTGTACTTCAACGACTCATGGAGGTGTGCTTGGTTTGGGTTAGTTGACAGAGTCTACAACAAGCTTTGGGTAACAATTGCAATTAAGGCAAATCAAGTGAAGAGAAAGTTTCTCAGAAACAAATTAGAAGGAAATGCATGAGAAGGTTAGTTCTTTCTATTTAATCACTCATCATTCATGGATGCGTTATTAATGTTGTTAGAGATGCAATTTGACAGAAATTTCAATTACATGATCATAATGCTTTCTATGTTAATTGTTGATGATAGTGTTTAATGTAGGATTCAAGGTTGTTTGAGACTGCAGCAGATGTTAAGCTAAATTTAAATAAAGCCCCTCCTCCATTCAAGGTTTGAAGTTTGGAAGGCTGGAAGATTTTCTTTAAAGGGAATGTGTTTTTGTGTGATTGTTTCCAGGATTTGATATCCTTGAGCTTTTTCTAAGTTGTAATAAAGCTATATTTAATTAGTAAAACAACTTTAGTATTTATTATGAAATATTACTTGCTATATGTTAAAAATAAATAATTTTATAAAATTAATTAAAAATATTTTATGAGGTTATCGGTTTGAACCAATTTGATTGATAGACCACATCGACTCGTGGATCTATTGGATCACATCATTTATTACTTTATCTGGTTCAATTTCATGTTATTTATTGGTTAAAACTAAACTTAATAAATATGAGCAAAACTCTAATTATATAGAAATTTTTTAGAGTTATTAATTTTAGAAGATAAAATTCAAATAATTTAATTATAAGATTATCCAAATGATTATAGAATCTCCAAAATGTTTTTAACAAGTCCAAAAAATAAAATACATTTTATTCTCGAAAGTCTTTAATATGGTAATTATAAAATAAGCTATATTTTTTAATTCCTAAATATTTTATTAACATAATTATAAATCACCGTGATAACCGCCGGACTTCTGGCAGTCGACTGAGATTGAACTCTGGAGAAGGAAACAAATTCAAAGTTCAGTGGACCCTGCTAATTAGGCCGCCTATCATCACACCAACCAATCTGTGACTAAAGCAGACTAGACTGACTCTAGGCTTGGATTTATTAGAGAAAGAGGCTAGCCCGATGACGTGATGGGAGGTAAGAGAGCAGGCCTAGCTACCTTGCAGCCCTATCAGCGTGCGTGCAGGAAGGGAATTAAATGTCGACTTAAAAGAGATGGGTACGCTGGTACGTCCATACGTACCGGTTTGAATGACAGGGACAGATGGCACTGTAATAAGGTAGCGGTTATGCGTCACTAGAGAACAAGAAAAAAAGGGATAAAGGGGGGAGACATGATCTTTCCAGACTAAGCTTACACTCACACCTGTAAACCCTATTTTCTAGATATTAGAACATCAATTAGCACTGTCTATTAGGAAACGAAAGAGATCTTTCCATCACTGGAGTTTCCATTTCCATAAACACCCATTGAGATCCATATGGCAAATCACAATGAAAACCACACTAGCAACACTCCAAACGACCTGAGTTCTGCTCAAGAAGGTCAACAATTTTCTTTTTCCAGTCCCACAACCCTATCAAACCAACCACCTGTACCATTTAACATATCGCTGAACTCGGCAGGGAACGTACCCAAAACCAACTTGTCTGACCAAGAGCTACAAGCTATGGCTCTTCAGTTACAGAACACTGCCCATTGGCTGGGGCAGATGCTACAATAGAAGGGCCTTAATACCCCATTGGACGTAACCCCTGTAGCTGAAGGCTTTAACACCACAGAACCCCAACCCATCTTCAACTACTAGATCCCCAGCAGAGTAGCTGGAGAACAGGAGAAAGAAGTGGAGGGGCCGCTAGGGAAGATGAGCCTGCAGTCAGAGCTAGGGGCAAGAGGATGAGAGAGTTCATCGAGAATGATGAGACAGAGAGCTACTCTGTCTGGCTAACAGGGAGAATAGAGAGCAAAGAGTGAGAAGGGGGGATGCCGCCTGGAGAAAAGGCTAAGGCAAGAAGAGACAAATATAGACCGAAAGTTGCAGAGAATGAAGGAGCAACTCCTGGCCAAACTGGGGGCAAAAGATAGCAGCCAGGCCCTCTTACCCACATCCTCACCGTTTTCAAGATGGATCCAGCAGAAGACCATCCTGAAGACGTTTATGATATCACCGATGGCAGCTTATGACGGTGCAGGAAACCCCCGAGAACACATCTTGAACTATAAGACGTTCATGGAGCTCCAAACTCTCTCAGACGCTCTGATGTGTAAAGTATTTCCCACGACCCTCACAGGACCAGTTAGGGCGTAGTTCAATAGCCTAGAGGCAGGGAGCATTAAGAGCTTTGCGGACCTAGCCAACATATTCATTAGCCAGTTCATTGTAGGGGTCCCGACTGAGAGGAAGACCAGCTATGTAACGACCTGGAAACCATACCGCTACCGGCGCTAGGATTCAGATCGACTTAAGGTCGCCAGAACCCGTAGCAATCCAACCATGCATCCTGAGTACCTGCTAGAATCCCATACATGATCATACATTTTCATAAAAATTTTAAACTTTTCATTTACCAAGCTTGACCTGAACATACATCATATCCTATAATCATAAAACCCCATACTAGAGCCCTCGAAAATGCTCTGTAGGGTCAACATCTCATACATCAAGCTTGGATCAACATATATCATTACATAAAACATTTTATATAAAGATCATGTACAAAGGGATTACAACTGACATTAGGGCCAAGCACAATACTAATCCTTAATACATTACCTTACATTACATGTCCACTACTAATCTATTATATAAACATAACCATTACCCTTGCTGACTTCCTGTGCTACCTGTGATCCTGCAAACCTAGGGGTTAGGGGAAAGGGGTGAGCTACTAAAGCCTAGTGAGCAGAACAGTAAAACAATTTTATAATTATATGCTTCATGAAATGCATCACAACACAAACAATTCACATCACGGATGGACTTGTCACCAGTAACCCTCTACATAATCCAATAAATGTCCGGCCTTCGACAGAGCTCCTCAGAACTTCCTCTTAAACATAACATAACATATCCAACTGTGCCAGGGGCGTAGAATGGGCAAGCCCTAGACTTCCATATCCGTATCATATCATAACCTGCTCGAGGGTTAGTAGGTCATCCAACATCCATCCACATCAACAGCAATTTATGCAGTGCATCATATTCGTGAATTTTAATACAAGCAACCTATTTCATAACATGGTATTCATGATGCATGAACGTGCTAAAAATTTAGTTACTTTAAAATAAAATTCAGTTCTACTCACCTTTGGCTGACGCTTTATTAAATCTGAAGCAGCTAGCTCACTGCTGACCTCCTCGGTTCCTCGGGTACGATCCTACACAGGTGGACTCAAATGAGGGACCAAATGTAACAGCCCGCTTACCGGACCATCACCGGCACTAGGATCCAGATCGGCTTAAGGCCGCCGGGACCCGTAGTAAGCCTACTGTCAACTCTGTGTACCTGATAAATCCCATACATGATCATACTTAAGCTTACAACTGTTACTTACTCTTCTTTCTTTTTTTTTCTTTGCTTGACTATCTTTTCTTTCTGTATAACTTCCACTAAGCCTGGACTATGCATGCTCTGTCTGTATGCACTCAAAGAGTGATACCTGCTATGGTACCATACAGTGATTACAGAGATAGCAAGACTACCATGCACCAAGCTTAGCTCATCATCATCACTACCTTCTCTCAATCATATAAAACATAAAAGGATCATGTGCAAAGGGATAACAAGCACTAGGGCCAAGCACTAAGGCCAAGCACAATACTATAACTCACTATATAACTTGCTATTACATCATTTCTATACATTACATAAACTCTGTACTGTACATCATTCTCATGTCCACTATTCTATACTATTACATATGCCTTTTACCCTTGCTATCTCTTTCTCTTCTCTGAGGCCCTGAAAAATGGGGTGAGGGAGAGGGATGAGCTACTAAAGCCCAGTGAGCGGAAACCATAAAAACATTTAAAATATGCTATCATATGATGCATCACTGCACAAACATTTCACATCTCGGATTGGACATGATCCCAAAACTCCCTCTGTCAGTGCCCGGCCCCCAAAGGAGCTCACACAGGTCTTTCACTAACTACTCATGGTGCCCGACCCTATAAGGGCTCTCACAGGACTCATCCAAGGTAAATGCCCGGCCCCAAAGGAGCTCACACAGGACATACAATAATGACAGACTTATGGGCTATTGAGATCGCCTCGGTCCAATCCACATATACAAGTAATAATGCAATGCCTCAACTTGGTGAATACTAATGCAAAGCATCCTATATAAACATGGCATTTATGATGCATGAATCATGCTAAAACAGTTCTTAACTTTTAAAATAAAGTTCTGTTCCACTCACCTCTGTCAACTGCTGAGCAGTCTCTGTAACTCTAACTCTGTGGGCCTCCTTGGTCTCTCGGGTCCGTACCTACACAGGTGGACTCAAATGAGGACCAAACTTACTTAAACATAACTCCTACTATCTCCCCAAAACCCCTCTAAAACATCATAGGCATGCATGGAAAAATGGGCAAAAGGAGACTGGACTGGGCACTTTCGGCGGCTGGTTCGGCGGCCGAAACCTCCCTCCAGAGACGAAACTCATGCATGTTCGGCGGCACCTTCGGCGGCCGAAAGTCTCGTCCAGAGACGAAACTCATGCACTTTCGGCGGCCGAACTCCCTCTTTCGGCGGCCGAAAGCCCCTTTCTCACCCAAAAGCCTAGCTTTCGGGGGCAAGGTTTGGCAGCCGAAACTGCCTCCACAAGGGGTTCGGCGGCCGAACCTTGCTTCGGCGGCCGAACCTTGCTTCGGCGGCCGAACCTGGATTCTCCAGAAAGGCAGAATCCGAGCACAACTCATGCTCTCAGCCTCCAAACTCCTATCAAACACCCATAACATGCATACCAACACTTCTGAACTAACATATAACATATCTCATGCATATAGAGGCCTAAAAACTAGTTCAAGCCCTAAAAACAACAACAAAACTCATAGAAACTCATATGATCAACATATGCTCAAACTCATGTTTATACCCCCAAAACATGCCATAAAACTCTCTAAAACTCTTAAACCTTGCTTTAAACATAAGGGGAGGTGAGGATCCATGCTTACCTCTTGAAGAACTAGAGGATTGATGATCCAAGCTTGGAGATAGGAGAAAACTCAATCAAACTCTCCAAGTGCTCAACTTTGCTTCCTTTTGCTCAAATCTCTAAAACAAAGCTCAAATCAAGTTAAAACATGCAAGATTTGAGGAAAACATGAAAAATCACACCAAGGAGAGCTTGAACCTACCTTTGACCCAAAAACAGAATGTTTAACACTCAAGTCTCGGGCAAAGGGGCTTTTGTAGTGGCCAACCGACTCTTCCTTCGGCGGCCTAACGTGCATGCGAAACCATGCAACTTTCGGCGGCCGAACTTCACCTTCGGCGGCCGAACCTGGTTTTTGTCCCCTTGGCCTTTTCATTTCAAAACTCAATTTTCTTAACTCAAAACATGCAAACATGATAAAAACACTTAAAAACATCTTAAAAAAACTTTCTTATACCCTTAGGGCAAGCTCCGACATCCTCGAATCCCGACTTCCAACGGAAAATCCGCCGGAACGTAGGAATTCCGATACCGGGGTCTAGCCGGGTATTACACCAAACCAATTCTAGCAAGACACTAAACATCTCCTAAAACCCCCTAAAACATCACAAAACATGCATAGAAAACAAGCAAAGGAAGGCTGGGCAGGGGACTTTCAGTGGCAGGTTCTGCGGCCGAAGGTCCCTACAGATCCGAAAGTCAGGCACTTTCGGGGGCAGGGTTCAGCGGCCGAAAGCCTTCACAGATCCGAAAGTAACCAACCTTCGGGGGCAGGTTCGGCGGCAGGTTCGGCGGCCGAAACTCCCCTCTAGAGCCGAAAGTCCATCTTTCGGGGGCGAGTTTAGGCGGCCAAAGGCTGCCTCCACAGGCAGGTTCGACGGCCGAACCTGGCTTCGGCGGCCGAACCTGGGTTCTCCCGAATGGCAGAACCTGATTCTGCCTCGCACATCCAGCCACCCAAACACTTCAAAACATACATCTAACTATTCTAAAACATGCATATACACTTTAACATGCATAAGGGGCATAAAACTAGCCTAAACCCCAACAAACAACACATAAACATCACATTTACATAAAGGGTAACATAAACCCTAACATTTAAAATCTATTCAAAAACATGCATTATACTCTTAACCCCTTTTCAAAACTTGCTTAAAACATAAGAATAGATGAGGATCTACACTTACCTCTTGAATATCGAGGATGGGTGTGATCCGAACTCGAAGATGAAGAGAAACGAGCTCCGGAGGTCTCCAAGCTTCAAAACTTTGATCTTGGCTTAAAATATTCAAAAACAAGTTAAAACTCATGAAAATCTTGAAGGATTTGAAGGAAAACATAAAATCAACCATGGAAGGGCAGAATCTCACCTATGCCCAAAAATGGAGAGAGAAACTCGCCCATTTTCGGACAGGGGGCCTTTTATAGGTGGCTGGCCAAACCACCTTCCGCGGCCAAAGGTGATTCCGCAACCCCACCATGTTCGACGGCCGAACCTGGGTTTTTCCTCTATGGTGTTTTCTTTCAAAACTCAATTTTCTTTCTTCATTAAAACCATAAAACATATGAAAATATTTTGTGAAAACCTTATTTTCACCCTTCTAAGGGATTCCGACCTCGGGATTCCGGATTCCAACGGAGATTCCACCGGAAAGTGGGAATTCCGATGCCGGGGCTTAGCCGGGTATTACATTCTCCCCCCTTTAAGAACATTCGTCCCCGAATGTTCAATAAACATGCATAGCAGAAACATCAAGAAACACATAAAACCTAGAACACTTACCTTAGAAGAGATATGGGTATTGCTGGAGCATGGACTCCCGGGTCTCTCAGGTGCACTCTTCCATATTGTGGTGATTCCAAAGGACTTTCACCATCGGGATTTCCTTGTTCCTCAGCTTTCTGATTTGCGTGTCTATGATCTGCACTGGCTGCTCAACATAGGTGAGATCTCCTAGGATCTCTACATCTGGCTCGCTAAGAACCTTGCCCGGATCTGACACGAACTTTCTTAACATGGAAACATGGAAAACTAGATGGATTCTCTCCATAGAAGCAGGTAAGTCTAACTTGTACGATACATTCCTCACCTTTTGCAAGATTTCAAAGGGTCCGACGTATCGTGGAGCTAGCTTACCTTTCTTTCCAAAACGAACCACCCCTTTCATAGGAGACACCTTGAGCAATACCATATCTCCCCCCTGGAACTCAACATGCTTTCTGCGGATGATAGAGCATATTTTAGTCCACTTTATCATGATGTTATTGATGTCTATTTACATCTTTTCTGCCTAATTTTGTGGTTTTAATCATGTTTTGCAGATATTAGGTGTAAGGAGACAATCTGGAGAAAATGCTCTTAAAATTGCCAAAAAGTGCCAAATATGTAAAGTGCCCAAAAAGGAAAGTTTTCAAATAAGGAAAGTTTTCAGAAAAGGAAAGTCTTCAAATAAGGAAAGTGCAGAAGCAAAAGCAAATAAGGAAAGCTCAGTCAGAAGATTATTTAAAATTCAAATCGCAGATCTTTCTTTCCTTGTTCAAAGATGTGCACACACTGCAGCAGTCAAATCTTCCTATTTAGGCAGCAAGATTTCAAGAAGATGCACTTGCCTCTTCTTCATTCAGCATTTGAAATTCAAATGAAGGCCCCACCTAAAAAGGAAAGACTAGACAGATTCACTTTCCCTTCTGCATTCAATGACCGCGCGCCACCTGCCTTCTGCAAAGCAAGACGCGCGCCTTTCCTCTTCTGAATCCTTAGTGCACGCCTCTTTCCTTCTGAAGCTCAAGCCACGCATCCTTCCTCTTCTGAAAGCATTAATGCACGATTCTTGCCTCATTTGAAAGCACAATCCATGCCTTCCCTTTCTGAAGACCATCCGCGCGCACCCCTTCCTCTTTTGTGCATGCCACACGCCACCTTCCTCTTCTGCAACAACTTGGGTGGCAAGGCTTGCATGGGCAGCCTCTTCACTAATCAGGAATCAAGGGAGACCTAGGGCAGCACCTAAAATCAATAAAAAGGTACACAAAGCCAGCCGCATGACTCTTCTTCCACTCTCCACGTTTTTGCAACACCTTTGGCGCAAGACTCTCATCCGGCTCCATCTTCTTCTTCTTTTCTTTTATTTTTGGTTTTGATTCAGCCATGAGTGGCTGAAACCTTTTCATCTAGTTGAAGATTGGTTGAAACTAAGGTTGTTTTATGGATTGTGAGATCTGAACACACATTGTTTGTCTTTTGGTTATTCAATATTCATACAGTTCATGCTTGATTTCTATTATTACTTTGTTGTTTTGATCAAATTGGCCACTTGATTCTTGATTGCAAGTTAATTAATTGTTAGTTTGGATAATTTTAAGTCCGTAATTGCTTAAATTGTTCAAACATAAGAACGCTTGGTGTAACAACTAAGGAATTGTATGATCTAACAACATCTCATGCGTTTGAGTAGTTAGGATTGGATCTCTCTCTTTCTTCATGCAATTGACAATTGTTTGATGCCTAAGACCCAAGGACGTTCCTTGGCAATTTGTTAATTAGTAATTAATTAGAGGACGTTCCCTAATTGATTTAATCATAAGGAGAGACATGGTGGTGAGAAGCGTCTTCCATCTCCATAACTAATCTATTGAATCAACCTAAGGAACATAAGTTTCAATGATCAATCCGAACAACCAAAGTGGATCCATCTCTTCAACTAGACTTTTCTCATATTGATTTTATCTTTATTTTAATTATCTGCTTATTTAATTGCTTTCAGTAGTTTTAACAAATCAAATCTCAAAACCCCCCCTTTTTACTTTTCATGCACTTTTATTTTACTTGCTTTCAATTTATTCGTTCTCAGTGCGTTCTATTGGTCTTGATAAGGAAGGTTGGTAAGTTTACAATTCTTTGTGGATTCGATCCTTTACCACTATCTGCAGTATTAATATTGTTGATAACATGAAAGGTTATTTTTGACCGGCTTCGACAACCGCGAGTCAGCGGAAATCTGCATAACTCTTCTGCCGACTCACAACAGTTCTGATTCTTTCTCTGATAACGGGCACTACTCTACTGGTGATCTCTACCAACTCTGGCCCTGCTAAGGCCCTTTCTCCTATCTCTTCCCAACAGACAGGTGATCTGCACTTCCTCCCATAAAGAGCTTCATAAGGAGCCATCCCTATGCTATCATGATAGCTGTTATTGTAGGCAAACTCCACCAGGGGTAGATGTTGCCTCCAAGAACCGCCAAAATCTAGCACACACATTCTGAGCATATCTTCTATAGTCTGGATGGTCCTCTCTGACTGTCCGTCAGTCTGTGGATGGAAAGCAGTGCTAAAGTCTAGCCTGGTGCCCATAGCATTCTGCAGACTCCGCCAAAACCTAGAGGTAAACTGGGGTCCCCTATCTGACACTATTGATACTGGAGCCCCATGCAGCCTGACAATCTCTTCCACATACACTTGTGCCAATTTTTCCACAGAATAGCCACTCTTGACAGGGATGAAGTGAGCATATTTGGTCAGTCTGTCCACAATCACCCATATGGAGTCTAGTCTGTTGGACGTTGCCGGTAACCCCACCACGAAATCCATAGCTATATTCTCCCATTTCCACTCTGGAATCGGCAGTGGGTTAAGCATTCCAGCCGGCTTCTAATGTTCCAGCTTCACCCTCTTACATACCTCGCAAGCGGACACGAACTGTGCCACTTCTCTTTTCATAGATGGCCACCAATAAACCCTCTTCAGATCCTGATGCATTTTGGTGGCTCCAGGGTAAACGTTGTATCTGGCATTATGTGCTTCTCTCATAATGTCTCTCTTCAGACTCACATCATCTGGTACACATAACATGTTCCCATAACGGAGGATCCTTTTGTTGTCGAATCTAAACTCTTCATTCTTGCCTGACTGAACAGTCCTGGCAATTTTCACCAACTCGGGGTCCTCATGCTGTTTCTGCGCCACTTGCTCCAGAAACACGGGTGTCACTCTTATCTGAGCCACTAATGCACCAGTACCAGACAACTCTAACTGCAACCCTTCGTTGATAAGCTTGTAAAATTCCCTCACCACTGGTCTTCTCTCTGCTGTAACATGGGATAGACTGCCAAGTGATTTCCGGCTTAGGGCATCTGCCACCACATTCGCCTTACCCGGATGATACTGAATCTTGCAATCATAGTCACTAAGCAGTTCTACCCATCTCCTCTGCCTTAAGTTCAACTCTCTTTGACTCAAGATGTATTGCAGACTTTTATGATCTGTAAAGATCTCACATTTTACCCCATACAGGTAATGCCTCCACATCTTGAGTGCAAAGATCACAGCTGTCATCTCTAGATCATGTGTAGGATAATTCAACTCATGCTTCTTTAGCTGTCTAGAAGCATAAGCAATTACCCTCTCCTTTTGCATCAACACACAACCTAGTCCCACTCGGGATGTATCACAAAACACTGTGAAGTCTTCATCACTGGTAGGCAGAGCTAACACCGGTGCTGACGTCAACCTTCTCTTCAGCTCTTCAAAGCTTTCCTCACACTGATAAGACCAAATAAACCTCTGGTTCTTCTTGGTCAATTTGGTCATAGGAGCGGCAATTTTGGAGAAATCCTGGACGAACCTCCTGTAGTAACCTGCCAAACCCAGAAAACTTTTGATCTCAGTCACTATAGTGGGTCTAGGCCAGTTAGCTACAGCTTCAACTTTCTTGGGATCTACCTCAATTCCTTTTTCTGACACTACATGCCCTAAGAAAGAGATGCTTCTCAACCAAAACTCACACTTGGAGAACTTGGCATACAAGTTGTGTTCTCTCAGGGTCTGCAACAATGTCCTCAGATGATGGGCATGCTCCTCTACGTTTCTGGAATACACCAAGATATCATCAATGAAGACAATAACAAAGTGATCCAGATACTGACTGAAAACTCTATTCATGAGATTCATGAATGCTGCAGGGGCATTGGTTAGCCCGAACGGCATCATTAGGAACTCATAGTGCCCATATATGGTTCTGAACGCCGTCTTCGGCACATCTTCTTCCCTGATTCTTAACTGATGATACCCATATCTCAGATCTACCTTGGAAAAACAACCTGCTTCTGCTAGCTGGTCAAATAGATCGTCAATCCTGGGTAAAGGGTACTTGTTATTGGTAGTGACTTTGTTCAACTGCCTGTAGTCGATACAAAGTCTTAAGGATCCATCCTTCTTCTTCACAAACAACACTGGAGCACCCCAAGGTGAGGTACTTGGTCGGATGAAACCCTTATCTACCAACTCTTGCAACTGCTCTTTCAACTCCTTCAACTCTGCAGGTGCCATCCTGTAGGGAGGGATAGAGATAGGTCTGATTCTAGGCATTACTTCAATTTCAAACTCTATCTCCCTAGCAGGTGGTAAACCTAGCAGCTCGTCTGGGAAAACATCCAAGAACTCTCTGACTACTGGCACTAAGGCTGGTTCCCTAACCTGACTGTTAAGCTCTCTGATATGAGCTAGAAACTCCTGACAACCCCTCCTGAGCAACCTACGAGCCTGTAGGGCCGATATCAAACCTCTAGGCATCCCTACTCTGTCCCCTCTGAAGACTACCTCTGTCCCATCCTGATCTCTGAATCTGACTACCTTGTCTCTGCAGTCCAAGGTAGCACCATGAGCAGATAGCCAATCAATCCCTAGAATGACGTCAAAATCGGTCAAATCTAGAACCACAAGGTCAGCTGGAAGGCATCTACTCTCAACAAAAACTGGACTGAACCGGCAGACTGACTCTGCCACAGATGGATCACACTTGGGCCCACTGACCCAAAGGGGACACTCTAACCCAGAATCTATCAAACCCACTCTATCTAAGGCTCTCGGAGCAACAAAAGAATGAGAAGCACCAGGGTCCATTAAAGCATACACATCAGAACATCCAATGATAAGGTTACCTGACACCACGGTGTTTGATGTGTTAGCCTCTTGCTGGGTCATGGTGAAGATCCGTGCTGGAGTTGATGGACCTTCCCCATGGGAACCTACTGAAGAAGAGGCTGCCTCTCTCCCTCTACCTCAACCACTGCCCTGAGTCGTGGCTGGAGCTGCTGGTTGAGCTACACTGCCTGAAGCTGTCTGCTGGGACTGTGCCATCATGGCTGCCTTAGGACACTCCCGTGCTATGTGCCCCTCCTGTCCGCATCTGAAATATGTTGTTGTCCCAAACCGACAGACTCCCTTCTGCGGCTTACCGGACCTCAAACATTCGGAGCCATCTGAACCAGAGCTCGAACCACCACCCATTCCCAGACCAGACTTTAACCTGTTCCAGAACTTATTCTTCTTTGACTTCTTAGAGGATCTATTCCACTTCTTGCTTTCTGAGGCTGCTGCATTCAGAGAGGAGAGGTCAAACTTTCCTCTGCTTGGGGTCTTAGAGCCCGAGGACTGTGCCACCTGCTATTTTACTGTTCCCTGAATGATGGCACTAGCCTCCATCTTCCTGGCTGCATCCACTATAATGTGGAAGCTCTCCCTCTCTGCAGCGAGGATCAGGGAGGAATACCTTGGGTGAAGCCTCATGGTATACCTCCTAGCTTTCTTCTGATCAGTATCGTATGATTGCCCCACAAACTGCAGCAACTCCAGGAACTTATCCGTGTACTCATCAACACTCATGTCCTCCGTCTGTCTCAGCTGCTCAAACTCTATAACTTTCAGCTCCCTTGAACTGTCAGGAAAAGCCCATCCAGCAAACTCATTGGCAAACTCCTCCCAGGATAGGCTATCTGTAATACCCGGCTAAGCTCCGGCACCGGAATTTCAATTTTCCAGCGGAATCTCCGTTGGAATCTGGAATCCCAAGGTCGGAATCCCTTAGAAGGGTGAAAATAAAGGTTTTCTAAAATTTTTTTATATGTTCTATGGTTGTAACAAGAAAGAATTTGAGCTTTGAAAGAAAAGACCATGGAGGGAAAAAGCCAGGTTCGGCCGCCGAACATTGGCCTCTTACGGAAGCACCTTTGGCCCCCGAAGGTGGTCTGGCTAGCCACCTATAAAAGGCCCCTTATCCAAAAATGGGCGAGTTTTCTCTCTCTATTTTCGGGCATAGGTGAGATTTTGCCCTCCTTTGGTTGATTTTGTGTTTTCCTTCAATCCCTTCAAGTTTTTAATGAGTTTTAACTTGGTTTTGAAGATTTTTGAGCTAAGATCAAAGTTTTAAAGCTTAGAGACCCCCAGAGCTTGATTTCTCCTAATCTCCAAGTTGGGATCGCCTCTCCTCTCGATCTTCAAGAGGTAAGCGTGGATCCTCACCTTCTCTTATGTTTTAAGTAAGTTTTGAGGGGTTTTAAGGGAGTTTAATGCATGTTTAGAGTAGATCTACCAATGTTAGGGTTTATGATAAATGTATGTTAAATGTGATGCTATGTTGATGTTTGTTGGGGATAGGCTAGTTTTAAGCCCCTATATGCTTGAAAATGTGTTTATGCATGCTTTTGTGTGAGTTGATATGAGTTTAGAGGTTTAGAGTGGCTGGATGTGTATGTGAGGCTCGGGTTCTGCCATTCTGGAGGACCCAGGCTCGGCCGCCGAAGCCAGTTTCGGTCGCTGAACCTGCCTGTGGAGGCAGTTTTGGCCGCCTAAACTCGCCCCCGAAAGTTGGACTTTCGGCTCTGGAGGGGAGTTTCGGCCGCCGAACCTGCCGCCGAAGGTTAGTGACTTTCGGCTCTGGAAGGACCTTCGACTGCCGAACCTGCCCCCAAAAGTGCCTGACTTTCGGATCTGTAGGGACCTTCGGCCACCGAACCTGCTGCCGAAAGTCCCTTGCCCAGCCTTCCTTTGCCTGTTTTTCCATGCATGTTTGTGATGTCTTAGGGGGGTTTTTGGGGAGTTGTTTAGAGTCATATTAGAGTTTGTTTGGTCCTTCATTTGAGTCCACCTGTGTAGGATCGGACCCGAGGAACTGAGGAGGCCAGCAGTGTTAGCTGTTCCAAAGTCAGTCCAGCGTCAGCCAGAGGTGAGTAGAACTGAACTTTATGTTTTAAAGTAACTAAATTTTGAGCATGTTCATGCATCACGAATGCCATGTTATGTATTAGGTTGTTTGTATTAGAATTCACGAATATGACGCATTGCATAATATGATGTTGATGTGGATGGATATTGGATGACCCACTAGCCCTCGATATGATATGTTATGATACGGTATGGAAGTCCAGTGAGGCCCATTCTACGCCCCTGGCACATTGGATATGTTATGTTATGTCATGTTTAAGAGAAAGACCAGTGAGGCCCATTCTACGCCCCTGGCACAATTGGATATGTAGAGGGTTATTGGTGACAAGTCCATCCTTGATGTGAATTGTTTGTGATGTTATGCATTTCATGAAAGCATGTGTTTAATAAATTGTTTGATTGTTCTGCTCACTGGGTTTTAGTAGCTCACCCATTCCTCTAACCCCCAGGTTTGCAGGTTCAGGATAGACCGGGAGGCCGTCAAGGTTGAAGGCTGTGCTAAGTGTAGTAGATTAGTAGTGGACATGTAATGTAAAATGATGTAATGTAATGGAATGTGGAGTAATGTTTTATGGTTTAGTGTTGTGCTTGGCTCTAATAGTAGTGTTAATCCATTTTTGTACATGATCTTTGATAAATTTTTTAATGATGAGATGTGTTGAACCAAGCTTGATGTATGTTATGTTGACCCACTAGAACATTTGATGAGGGCTCTTGTAACGACCCGAAAATCCGGACCGCTACCGGCGCTAGGATCCAGGTCGGCATAAGGCCGCCGGGACCCGTAGCAAGCCTAACATACATCCTGTGAACCTGTTTAATCCCATACATGATCAACAACATACATAAAAATTAAAACTTTTCCTTTCATTCGTTCATTCTTTCCTTCTTTCACCAAACTCAACCTGTGCATGCACTAGACATAACATGATCATAAACATTAACTCCTCTTTGGAGCCTCATCATTGCCCCAATGGGGTGACATAACATGTAATGAGTTTGATTTACAATAAACATCAATAAACTTTAAGATCATGTACTAGAAGGGATTAACATAATACTATGGTCAAGCACATCTCTAAACCTTCATAAGCATTATTACATAACATTTCTATATCATACTTTTACATGACTGTACTCAATATAACATAACATCATTTATCATGTCCACTCTAGCTATTACATGACCAAGACTTCATTACTCTTGCTGACCTCCTGGTCTACCCTGTACCTGCAAACCTGGGGGTTAAGAGAGAGGGGTGAGCTACTAGAGCCCAGTGAGCAGAATAATAAAACATAGCATTTAAAACATATGATATCATGGAATGCATCACAGCACAAACATTTCACATCAAGGATGAACTTGTCACCACTTAGCCCTCCATACAGTCTAATCATGCCAGGGGCGTAGTGCAGGTACACCTGGACTTCCATAGCATAACATACATATCCATTCATGCCGGGGGCGTAGTGCAGGCTCACCCGGACTTCCATAGTCTGTCATATCATACCATATAAGGGCTAATGGATCATTCAACATTCATCCACATCAACAACATAAAGTGCAATGCGACATATTCGTGAATTCTAATGCAAACACCCTAATATATCTCATGGCATTCATGATGTATGAATCATGCTAAAATGTTCATTATTTACTTTGAAAACATAGAGAGTTATTCCACTCACCTTTGGCTAGCTCTGACAAGACTCGAAAGCAGCTATCTCACTGCTGGGGTCCTCGGCTCCTCGGGTCCGAACCTACACAGGTGGACTCAAATGAGGGACCTAACATCTAAGAATAGGACTCTAAAATACTCCCCAAATACCCCCTAAAACACCTCAAAACATCCATAGAAAACATGCAAAGGAAGGCTGAACAGGGTACTTTCGGCGGCAGGTTCGGCGGCCGAAAGTCCCTCCAGAGGCGAAAGTCATGCAGGTTCGGCGGCACCTTCGGCGGCCGAAAGTGCCCTCCAGAGACGAAAGTCCATTTTCGGGGGCAGGCTTCGGCAGCCGAAAGGCTTGCCTCACAGACAGGTTCGGCGGCCGAAAATCCTTTCGGCTGCCGAACCTGGTTTCTCCCAAAGGGCAGAAACTCAGCTCTTCACTGCACACTTTCCTCCCAAACCTTCCAATCAAGCATCCAACTCTCTCAAAGCATGCATACACACATACATCAACACCTAGGGGTCTCAAACTATCCTAAACCCCAACTACAACACATCAAACATGCATATCCAACACACATTGTCCATATAATCACATAAAACCTAACAAAGCTCAACTAACCTAAACATGCATTTCTACCCCATAGATCAACTTAAAGCTTGCTTAAAACATAAAATGAGTTCAAGATCGGCTCTTACCTCTTGAAGATCGAGAGAGAGACGACCTAAACTTGGAGAACCAAGGAAAAGAGCTCCTGAGTCTTCCAAGCCTCAAAACTTGCTTTAATGCTCAAAATCTTCAAAACAAAGTGAAAACTTATGAAAATCATGAAAGATTTGAAGAAAGGGACTCAAAATCGGTGAGGGACGGTGGAGAGCTCACCTTGGCCGAAAATGGGGAGAAAAGCTCGCCCATTTCGGCTAAGGGACCCTTTTATAGGTGGCTGGCCAGGCCACTTTCGGGGGCCTAACGTGCCTCCGCATGCATGCCATGTTCGGCGGCCGAACATGAGGTTCGGCGGCCGAACCTGGACTTCCCTCACTTATGCCTTCGGGGGCCTAAAGCACTCCCGAAGTGCATGCATGTTCGGCGGCCGAACCTGAGTTTTCCTCCAAGGCTATTTTCATGCAAAAACTCATTTTCCTTCTAGCTTAAAAACATAAAATACATTAAAACATTTTATAAAAACATGATTTTACCCTTCTAGAGGTCTCCGATATCCGAGATTCCACCGGACGGTAGGAATTTCGATACCGGAGTCTAGCCGGGTATTACATTCTTCCCCCCTTAAGAACATTCGTCCCCGAATGTTCACCAAACAAACATAGCATGGTATAAACATAAGCATACACATAGGAACACATAACATGGCAAAGCATTCAACATGATCATACAAAGCATAAAACATAAACATTCATACAAGGCACATAAAACTCACCTTAAAAGAGATGAGGATATTGCTGAAGCATGGACTCCCGTGTCTCCCAGGTACACTCTTCGATATTGTGGTGATTCCAAAGGACTTTCACCATCGGGATTTCCTTGTTCCTTAGTTTTCTGATCTGGGTGTCAAGAATCCGCACTGACTGTTCAACATAGGTGAGATCCTCTTGGATCTCCACATCAAGCTCACTAAGAACCTTGCCCGGATCTGACACAAACTTTCTCAACATAGAAACATGGAAAACCGGGTGGATTCTCTCCATTGAAGCAGGCAAGTCCAGCTTGTACGATACATTCTCAATCTTTTGCAAGACTTCAAAGGGTCCGATGTACCGCGGAGCTAGCTTACCCTTTTTCCCAAACCGAATCACCCCTTTCATTGGAGACACCTTGAGCAATACCAAATCCCCCTCCTGAAACTCTACTTTCCTTCTGCGGATGTCTGCATAACTCTTTTGCCTACTTGCAGCCGTCTTGATTCTTTCTCTGATTATGGGCACCACCCTGCTGGTGATCTCTACTAACTCAGGCCCTGCCAAGGCCTTTTCTCCAACTTCTTCCCAACAGACAGGCGATCTGCACTTCCTTCCATACAAAGCTTCATATGGGGCCATCCCTATGCTAGCATGATGGTTGTTATTGTAGGCAAACTCCACCAAAGGTAGATGTTGCCTCCAAGAACCGCCAAAATCCAGCACACACATTCTGAGCATATCCTCTATTGTCTGGATGGTCCTCTCTGATTGTCCGTCCGTCTGTGGATGGAAAGCAGTGCTAAAATTCAACCTGGTACCCATAGCGTTTTGCAGACTCCGCCAAAACCTGGAGGTGAACTGAGACCCTCGATCCGACACTATTGAAACAGGAACCCCATGCAGCCTGACGATCTCATCAACATACACCTGCGCCAACTTATCCATAGAATAGCCACTCCTGATAGGGATGAAGTGAGCAGATTTGGTGAGTCTGTCCACAATCACCCATATGGAGTCCAATCTGTTGGATGCTGCCGGTAACCCCACCACGAAGTCCATAGCTATATTCTCCCATTTCCACTCTAGAATAGGTAAGGGTTAAGCATTCCAGCTGGCTTCTGATGTTCCAGCTTCACCCTCTGACATACTTCGTAGGCTGACACAAACTGTGCCACTTCTCTCTTCATAGCTGGCCACCAATAAACCTTCTTCAGATCTTGATACATCTTGGTGGCTCCAGGGTGAACGCTGTATCTGGCATTATGAGCCTCTCTCATAATGTCTCCCTTCAGCCCTACGTCATCTAGTACACACAATCTGTTTCCATAGCGGAGGATCCCCTTGCTGTCGAATCTGAACTCACTATCTTTGCCTGACTGAACAGTCCTGGCAATCTTCACTAACTCTGGGTCTTCATGCTGTTTCTGAGCCACCTGCTCCAGAAACACGGGTGCCACTCTCATCTGGGCAACTAAAGCACCTGTACCAGACAACTCCAACTGTAGCCCTTCATTCATGAGCTCGAAGAACTCCCTCACTATTAGCCTCCTCTCTGCTGAAATATGGGACAAACTGCCAAGTGATTTCCGGCTTAAGGCGTTTGCCACAACATTCGCCTTATCCGGATGGTACTGGATCTTGCAATTATAGTCACTTAGTAGTTCTACCCATCTTCTCTATCTCAAATTCAAATCTCTTTGACTCAGGATGTACTGTAGGCTCTTATGATCTGTGAAGATCTCACATTTAACCCCATAGAGGTAGTGCCTCCACATCTTGAGTGCAAAGATCACCGCTGCCATCTCCAGGTCATGTGTAGGGTACTTCAACTCGTGCTTCTTCAGCTGCCTAGAAGCATAAGCAATCATCCTTTCATTCTGCATTAGCACACAACCCAGTCCCACACTGGACGCATCACAAAAGACTGAGAAGTCTTCATTACTAGATGGCAGAGCTAACACTGGTGCTGAAGTCAACCTCTTCTTTAGCTCCTCAAAGCTTTCCTCAAACTGGTCGGTCCACACAAACCTCTGGTTCTTCTTAGTTAGTCTGGTTATGGGAGCTGCAATCTTAGAGAAGTCCTGAACGAACCTCCTGTAGTAACCTGCTAGACCCAAGAAGCTCTTAATCTCTGTTACTGTAGTGGGTCTAGGCCAGTTTGCTATAGCTTCCACTTTCTTGGGGTCTACTTCTATTCCATTTTCTGATACCACATGCCCCAAGAATGAAATGCTCCTCAGCCAGAACTCACATTTCGAGAATTTGGCATACAAGCCATGTTCCCTCAAGGTCTGCAGAACTAACCTCAGATGATGGGCATGCTCCTCTGCATTCCTGGAATACACTAAGATATCATCTATGAAGACAATAACAAAGTGATCCAGGTATTGGCTAAATACTCTGTTCATGAGATCCATGAATGCTGCAGGGGCGTTGGTTAACCCGAATGGCATCACAAGGAACTCATAATGCCCATATCTGGTCCTGAAGGCTGTCTTCGGCACATCCTCTTCTCTTATCCTTAGTTGATGGTACCCCGATCTCAGATCTATTTTGGAGAAACAACCTGCTCCGGCTAGCTGGTCAAATAGATCGTCGATCCTTGGCAACGGGTACTTATTCTTGGTAGTGACCTTGTTCAACTGCCTGTAGTCGATACAAAGTCTAAGGGATCCATCCTTCTTTTTCACAAATAGCACTGGAGCACCCCAAGGTGAGGTACTCGGTCGGATGAAACCCCTATCTACCAGCTCTTGCAACTGTTCTTTTAACTCTTTCAATTCTGCTGGTGCCATCCTGTAAGGAGGGATAGAGACCGGTCTGGTTCCAGGCATCAACTCAATTTCAAACTCTATCTCCCTAGCAGGTGGTAAACTTGGCAGCTCGTCTGAGAACACATCTAAAAACTCACTGACCACGAGCACTGAGGCGAGCTCTCTAACATGACTATCCAGCTCTCTCACATGAGCTAGAAAACCCTGACAACCCCTCCTGAGCAGCCTACGAGCCTGAAGGACTGATATCAAACCTCTAGGTGTACTCCCCCTGTCTCCTCTGAAGACAACCTCTGACCCATCCTAACATCTGAACTTAACTACCTTGTCTCTACAGTCTAAGGTAGCACCATGGGTAGATAGCCAATCCATCCCTAGAATGACATCAAAATTTGTCAACTCTAGAACCACAAGGTCGGCGGACAGGCATCTTCCCTCCACAAAGACTGGACTACACTGGCAGACTGACTCTACCACTGACGGGTCACACTTGGGTCCACTGACCCATAGGGGACACTCTAACCCAGAGACCATCAATCCCAACATGTCGACGGCCCTCGGAGCAATGAAAGAATGAGATGCACCAGGGTCTAATAATGCATACACATCAGAACAACCAATGATGAGATTACCTGACACCACGGTGTTGGATGTGTTTGCCTCCTGCTGAGTCATGGTGAAGATCCGTGCTGGAGCTGATGGACCCTCACCCCTGAAACCCGCTGAAGAAGAGGCTGCCCCTCTTCCTCTGCCTCTGCCACTAGCCTGAGTTGCGGCTGGAGCTACTGGCTGAGCCACACTACCAGAAGCTGTCTACTGAGACTGTACCATAGAAGCTATTCTAGGACACTCCCGTGCCATGTGTCCCTCCTGCCCACATCTGAAGCAGGCTGTCGTCCCAACCAGACATACTCCCTTGTGCGGCTTCCCACACTTCATACATGCTGTAACACTTGCACCCGAGCTCGAGCCACTACCTAGTCCCAGACCTGACTTGATCTTGCTCCAGAACTTATTCTTCTTGGACTTCCGGGAGCCTCTATCCCACTTCTTACTGCCTGAACTCAGAGAAGAAGGGTCTAACCTACCCCCTTCTGGGGTCTTGGAACCTGAAGGCTGTGCCACTGACTGCTTGACTTTCCCTTCGATAATAGCACTAGCCTCCATCCTCCGAGCCATATCCACTATGGCATGAAAACTCTCCCTCTCTGCTGACTGAATCAAGGAGGAATACCTAGAATGGAGCCTCATGATATACCTCCTTGACTTCCTCTGATCTGTGTCCAGATTCTGCCCAACATACGGCAACAGCTCCAAGAATCTGTCTGTATACTCATCCACACTCATGTCATCCGTCTGCCTCAACTGCTCGAACTCAATCATTTTCAGCTCCCTGGAACTGTCAGGGAAAGCCCATCTTGCAAACTCATTGGCAAACTCCTCCAAGGATAGACTATCCAACCTCGGGTTCACATAATTCTTAAACCAGTCTCGGGCCTTTTTGCATTTTAATGTGAACCCAGCCATCTGAATGGCTCTACTGTCCTCAGCTCCTATCTCATCTGTAATTGTCTTGACCCTCTCAAGGTACACAAACGGGTCATCACCGGTTTCAAACTGGAGAGCACCCAGCTTCATGTAATCGGTCATCTTGACCTTGCTCCCCCCAGATGAGCTAGGTTTAGGCATTTGGGTTTCTGGGACAGTAGGTGCTGGTGGTGGTGGAGGAGGTGCAGCATCCCTTGGGGTAGGGTTTGCTGTACTTGGATAGAAAGATGGGGGTGGGTACATGGGGTACTGTGGGTACGGTGGGTAGAAAGGCGGGTATGGCATCTGAGAGTGATAAGGGTTAAAACTGGGGTAATCCGATGTACCTCCCATCGAATACCCAGGATTATATGAAAAGGGTGGGTAATAAGGTGGCTGCACAAATCCCGAGGCCTGAGTGCCTCCTTGGGACTCTCCCATTCCCTCTTCTGACATACTTACTCCGAGACTGCCATCTCTCCTCTGATCTACATCCATATCATCCCCCACATCCTCTGACATATCCCCTTGCACTGTTCCCCTCACTGATCTGCTTCTACCCAGATCCAAAGACCTTCTAGGGTCTCTTAGTGCTCCTTCTCTGCTGGACCTGCTAGACATTGCCCTAGGCAATGCAGGAGGACGGGTATCAGTGCCCTCGTCCTGGGTGGTACTCCAGTCAATCGTGTAGATCGATGAGTTCCTCTCATCCTGTTTACTGAAAAACAGCACACATCACATAAACATTAGCATCATATGGTTCATGTGGGAACACATGAACCCGCATCACATACAAAGCATACAAAGCATATCATTAATGCACATGCATATTATCACGGCATTTCACATCATCATACAAGACAGGACTCCACATCCTATCCTAGTGGACATGATCTTTCCTATTGTGCTTGACCTTCTATAACATCTATGAGCCCGACACTCTAGGTCCGACCATATGAACCTAGGGCTTTGATACCATTTCTGTAACGATCCGAAAATTCAGACCACTACCGGCGCTAGGATCCAGGTCGGCATAAGGCCGCCGGGACCCGTAGCAAGCCTAACATACATCCTGTGAACCTCTTTAATCCCATACATGATCAACAACATACATAAAAATTAAAACTTTTCCTTTCATTCGTTCACTCTTTCCTTCTTTCACCAAACTCAACCTGTGCATGCACTAGACATAACATGATCATAAACATTAACTCCTCTTTGGAGCCTCATCATTGCCCCAATGGGGTGACATAACATGTAATGAGTTTGGTTTACAATAAACATCAATAAACTTTAAGATCATGTACTAGAAGGGATTAACATAATACTATGGTCAAGCACATCTCTAAACCTTCATAAGCATTATTACATAACATTTCTATATCATACTTTTACATGACTGTACTCAATATAACATAACATCATTTATCATGTCCACTCTAGCTATTACATGACCAAGACTTCATTACTCTTGCTGACCTCCTGGTCTACCCTGTACCTGCAAACCTGGGGGTTAAGAGAGAGGGGTGAGCTACTAGAGCTCAGTGAGCAGAATAATAAAACATAGCATTTAAAACATATGATATCATGTAATGCATCACAGCACAAACATTTCACATCAAGGATGAACTTGTCACCACTTAGCCCTCCATACAGTCTAATCATGCCAGGGGCGTAGTGCAGGCACACCTGGACTTCCATAGCATAACATACATATCCATTCATGCCGGGGGCATAGTGCAGGCTCACCCGGACTTCCATAGTCTGTCATATCATACCATATAAGGGCTAATGGATCATTCAACATTCATCCACATCAACAACAAAAAGTGCAATGCGACATATTCGTGAATTCTAATGCAAACACCCTAATATATCTCATGGCATTCATTGTAATACCCGGCTAGACTCCGGTATCGGAATTCCAACCGTCCGGTGGAATCTCGGATGTCGAAAACCTCTAGAAGGGAAAAACCAGGTTTTTATAAATTGTTTTCATGTTTTTAATGGTTTTAAGTATGAAATTAAATGAGTTTTTGCATGAAAAGTCATAGGAGGAAAACCCAGGTTCGGCCGCCGAAAGTCAAGTTCGGCCGCCGAACATGCATGCGTTTTGGAGGCACGTTAGGCCCCCGAAAGCATGAGTTAGGGAAGTCCAGGTTCGGCCGCCGAACATTGCATGGATGCAGAGGCACATTCGGCCCCCGAACGTGGCCTGGCCAACCACCTATAAAAGGGGCACTTAGCCGAAATGGGCGAGCTTTCTCCCATTTTCGGCCACAGTGAGCTTCCGACCTTCCCTTTGCAAATCTTGTGTTCTTCCTCCAAATCTCTTCCATTTTTCTTGAGTTTTAAACTCACATTGCAAGTTTTGAGCATTTAAACCAAGTTTTGGAGCTTTGGGAACTCAGGAGCCCATTTGCTTGGATCTCCGAGTTTAGGTCGTCTCTCTCTCGATCTTCAAGAGGTAAGAGCCGATCTTAAGGTCATTGTATGTTTTAAACAAGCATTAAGTTGATTTATGGGTAAAGATGCATGTTTAGGCTTATTGATGAGTTTATGGGTTTTGATGCTTTGATGAACAATGTAGCTTGTTTATGTGTTGTTGGAAGTGTTGTAGATGGGGTATATGATGGTTTGAGACCCCTAGGTGTGATGTATGTGAAGTATGCATGTTGTAGAGCAAGTTTATGCATGATTAGAGGTTTTGAGAGGCAAGAGGTTCGTTTGAACCAAGTTTCTGCCCTTTGGCAGAAACCAGGTTCGGCAGCCGAAGGGAGTTTCGGCCGCCGAACCCCCTTTGTGGAGGCAGCATTCGGCTGCTGAAGTTGCCCCTGAAAAGAGACTTTCGTCTCTGTCTGGGACTTTCGGCCGCCGAAGGTGCCGCCGAAAGTGCCCTGTTCAGCCATTTCATGCATATTTCTATGTGATGTTTTAGGGGGTTTTTGGGGAGTTTATTAGAGTTATGTTTATGTATGATTGGTCCCTCATTGGAGTCCACCTGTGTAGGTTCGGACCCGAGGAACCGAGGACCTCAGCAGTGAGACAGCTGCTTCAGAGTCTGTAGAGCTTCAGCCAGAGGTGAGTGGAATGAACCTTAAGTTTTTAAATAAATGAAATATAACTTTTTGGAGCATGTTCATGCATCATATATGCCATGTGATATTTTAGGTTGTTTGCATTAGTATTCACGAATATGTTGCATTGCATAATATGATGTGGATGCGGATTGGCTATTGGATGATCCTCTAGTCCTCCTATGGTATGATATGATGATGATACGGTATGGATTGCCAGTGAGGCCCATTCTACGCCCCTGGACTATGTTAAGAGAAAGACCAGTGAGGCCCATTCTACGCCCCTGGCATATTGGAATGTTATGTTATGTTATGTATGCAAGAGAAAGACCAGTGAGGCCCATTCTACGCCCCTGGCACGATTGGACTATGTTGAGGACTATAGGTGACAATACCATCCTTATGTGATATGTTTGTGATGTGTTGCATTTCATGGAAGCATGAAATATTTAATATATGTTTTCTCTATTCTGCTCACTGGGCTTTATAGCTCACCCCTCTCCCCTAACCCCAGATGTGCAGGTGCAGGGTAGATCAGGAGGTTAGCCAGAGTATGGAAGATATGTTTATGTAATAGTTAGATGGTGGACATGACAATTGTATTATGATATAATGTAAAAGTGTTTTAAGTTATGTTATGTAATTTGAATATTGAGGATAGAGTTGTGCTTGACCAATGCAGATTGTTAATCCCACTTGTATGTACATGGTCTTTATGATATGAGATATGAGGTTATGTTTCAGCCAAGCTTATGTATGATGAGATACCCCATTGGAGCATTTTGATGAGGGCTCCAGTGGAGGTTTATGTTATGTTTATGTTTATGTTCAGGTTGAGCTTGGTTGTTATATGAGAATGTTTACAGGTTTATGAGTATTGTTGATCATATATGGGATTAAACAGGATTACAGGTTATGTCAGGCTTGCTACGGTTCCCGGCGGCCTTATGCCGATCTGGATCCTAGGGCCGATAGCGGTCCGATTTTCGGATCGTTACAGAATGGTATCAGAGCCCTAGGTTCATATGGTCGGACCTAGAGTGTCGGGCTCATAGATGTTATTGAAGGTCAAGCACAATAGGAAAAGATCATGTCCACTAGGATAGGATGTGGAGTCCTGTCTTGTATGATGATGTGAAATGCCATGATAATATGCATGTGCATTTATGATATGCTGATATGTGATGCGGGTTCATGTGTGCCCACATGAACCATATGATGCTAATGTTTATGTGTTGTGTACTGTCTTTCAGAAAACAGGATGAGAGGAACTCGTCGATCAGCAAGATTGACTGGAGTGCCACCTGAGGATGAGGGCATGAGCGCCCGTCCTCCAACATTGCCTAGGGCAATGTCTACCAGGTCTAACAGAGAAAGAGCAGTGAGAGACCCTAGAAGGTCTTTAGATCTGGGAAGAAGCATATCAGTACGAGGAACAGTTCAAGTTGGTATGTCAGAAGATGTGGGAGATGACATGGATGTGGACCAGAGGAGGGATGGCAGTTTGGGGATGAGTATGTCAGAGGAAGGCATGGGAGAGTCCCAAGGAGGCACTCAGGCCTCGGGTTTTGTTCAGCCACCTCATTACCCACCTTTCTCACAGAATCCCGGGTATTCGATGGGAGGTACATCGGATTACCCTAGTTTTAGCCCTTACCCCACACAGATGCCATACCCACCATATTACCCACCATACCCACAGTACCCTATGTATCCACCCCCACCCTATCACCCAAATCCAGCAAACCCTATCTCAGGGGATGCTGCACCTCCTCCACCACCAGCAGCACCTACTGTCCCAGAAGCCCAAATACCTCAACCTAGCTCATCTGGAGGGAGCAAGGTCAGAATGACTGATTATATGAAGTTGGGTGCTCCCCAGTTTGAAACCGGTGATGACCCGTTTGTGTACCTTGAGAGGGTCAAGGCGATAACAAATGAGATAGGGGCGGATGACAGTAGAGCCATTCAGATGGCTGGGTTCACACTAAAATGCAAGAAGGCCCGTGAGTGGTTCAAGAGCTATGTGAAATCAAGGGTGGATAGTCTATCATGGGAGGAGTTTGCTAATGAATTTGCAGGGTGGGCTTTCCCTGATAGTTCAAGGGAATTGAAGATGATAGAATTCGAGCAGTTGAGGCAAACTGATGACATGAGTGTAGACGAATATACTGACAGGTTTATGGAGTTGCTGCCATTTGCTGGGCAGGACCTTAATACAGACCAGAAGAAGTCAAGGAGGTATATCATGAAGCTCCATTCCAGGTATTCCTCCTTGATACAGTCAGCAGATAGAGAGAGTTTTCACGCCATAGTAGACATGGCTAGAAGGATGGAGGCTAGTGCTATCATCGAGGGAAAAGTCAAACAGTCAGCAGCACAGCCTTCTGGTTCCAGAACCCCAGGTAAGGGAAAAGTGGATCCTTCTTCCTTAAGCTCAGGTAGCAAGAGGTGGGGCAGTACCACCAAGAAGTTTAAGAAGAACAAGTTTTGGAACAAGATCAAGTCAGGTCTGGGATTAGGAAGTGGCTCGAGCTCAGGTGCAGATAATGCAATATGTAAGAAATGTGGGAGACCGAACAGAGGAGTATGTCTGGTTGGGACGTCAGCCTGCTTCAGATGTGGGCAGGAGGGACACATGGCACGAGAGTGTCCTAGAGCAGCTTTTGTGACACAGTCTCAGCAGACAGCTTCTGGTAGTGTGGCACAGCCAGTAGCTCCAGCCATGACACAGGCCAGTGGTAGAGGCAGAGGGAGAGGGTCAGCCTCTTCTTCAGCAGGGTTCAGAGGTGAGGGTCCGTCAGATCCAGCAAGGATCTTCACCATGACACAGCAGGAGGCAGATGCATCTAACACCGTGGTGGCAGGTAATTTAGTCATTGGGTGTTCTGATGTGTATGCATTAATGGACCCTGGTGCATCTCATTCTTTTATTGCTCCGAGGGCCGTAGAGAGGTTGGGATTAATGGTCTCTGAGTTAGAGTGTCCTCTCTGGGTCAGTGGACCCAAGTGTGATCCATCAGTGGCAGAGTCAGTCTGTCAGTGTAGTCCAGTTTTTGTTGAGGGGAGATGCATGTCCGCCGACCTTGTGGTTCTAGAGTTGACAGATTTTGACGTCATTCTAGGGATGGACTGGTTATCTACCCATGGCGCTACCTTGGACTGCAGGGACAAGGTAGTCAGGTTCAGAGATCAGGATGGATCAGAGGTTGTCTTCAGAGGAGACAGGAGGGGTACACCTAGAGGTTTGATCTCATCTCTTCAGGCTCGTAGGTTGCTTAGGAGGGGATGTCAGGGGTATTTGGCTCATGTGAGAGAGCTAGACAGTCAGATTAGAGAGCCCGCCGCAGTGCCAGTGGTCAATGAGTTTTTAGATGTGTTCCCAGACGAGTTGCCAGGTTTACCACCTGTTAGGGAGATAGAGTTCGAGATTGATTTGATGCCTGGAACTAGACCGATCTCTATCCCTCCCTACAGGATGGCCCCAGCCGAGTTAAAGGAATTGAAAGAACAGTTGCAAGAATTGGTAGACAAGGGCTTCATCCGACCGAGTACCTCACCTTGGGGTGCTCCAGTGCTGTTTGTAAGAAAGAAGGATGGATCCCTTAGACTTTGTATCGACTACAGGCAGTTGAACAAAGTCACTACCAAGAATAAGTACCCATTGCCAAGGATCGACGATCTATTCGACCAGCTAGCAGGAGCGGGTTGTTTCTCCAAAATAGATCTGAGATCTGGGTATCATCAGCTGAGGATCAGAGAAGAGGATGTGCCAAAGACAGCTTTCAGGACCAGATATGGGCACTATGAGTTCCTTGTGATGCCGTTCGGGCTTACCAACGCCCCTGCAGCATTCATGGACCTCATGAACAGAGTGTTTAGACAATACCTGGATCACTTTATTATTGTCTTCATAGATGATATCTTAGTGTATTCCAGGAATGCAGAGGAGCATGCCCATCATCTGAGGACAGTTCTGCAGACCTTGAGGGAGCATGGCTTGTATGCCAAGTTCTCCAAGTGTGAGTTCTGGTTGAGGAGCATCTCGTTCTTGGGGCATATAGTGTCAGAGAACGGAATTGAAGTAGACCCCAAGAAGATAGAGGCTGTGACTAACTGGTCTAGACCCACCTCAGTGACAGAGATTAGAAGTTTCTTGGGTTTGGCTGGTTATTACAGGAGATTCGTTTAGGACTTCTCAAAGATTGCAGCTCCTCTAACCAGATTGACCAGAAAGAACCAGAGGTTCGTATGGACCGATCAGTGTGAAGAAAGTTTTGAGGAGCTCAAGAAGAGGTTAACTTCAGCACCAGTGTTAGCTCTGCCGACTAGTAATGATGACTTCACAGTGTTCTGTGATGCATCCAGAGTAGGCTTGGGTTGTGTGTTGATGCAGAATGACAGGGTGATCGCTTACGCCTCTAGACAACTGAAGAGGCATGAGTTGAATTACCCCACACACGATCTTGAGATGGCAGCAGTCATCTTTGCACTCAAGATGTGGAGGCACTACCTCTATGGGGTGAAATGTGAGATCTTTACAGATCATAAGAGCCTGCAGCACATCTTGAGCCAGAGAGAACTGAATTTGAGACAGAGGAGGTGGGTAGAACTGTTGAGTGACTATGATTGCAAGATTCAGTACCATCCGGGTAAGGCGAATGTTGTGGCAAACGCCCTAAGCCGGAAGTCACTAGGCAGTTTATCCCACATCACGGCAGAGAGGTGACCGGTGGTGAAGGAGTTTTACAAGCTCATGAATGAAGGTCTACAGTTAGAGTTGTCTGGTACAGGTGCTTTGATTGCACAGATGAGAGTGACACCCGTGTTTCTGGAACAGGTGGCTCAGAAACAGCATGAGGACCCAGAGTTAGTGAAGATTGCCAGGACTGTTCAGTCAGGCAAAGATAGTGAGTTCAGATTTGACAGTAAGGGGATCCTCCGCTATGGGAACAGATTATGTGTACCAGATGACATAGGGCTTAAGGGAGACATTATGAGAGAGGCTCATAATGCAAGGTACAGCGTTCACCCTGGAGCCACCAAAATGTATCAGGATCTGAAAAGAGTATATTGGTGGCCAGCTATGAAGAGGGAAGTGGCACAGTTTGTGTCAGCCTGCGAGGTATGTCAGAGGGTGAAGCTGGAACATCAGAAGTCGGCTGGAATGCTTAACCCGCTACCTATTCCAGAATGGAAATGGGAAAATATAGCTATGGACTTCGTAGTGGGGCTACCGGCGGCGTCCAACAGGTTAGACTCCATATGGGTAATTGTGGACAGACTTACTAAATCTGCTCACTTCATTCCAGTTAGGAGCAACTACTCTGTGGATAAGTTAGCGCAGGTGTATGTTGATGAGATTGTCAGACTGCATGGGGTCCCGGTATCTATAGTATCAGATAGAGGGCCCCAGTTCACCTCCAGGTTTTGGCGGAGTCTGTAGAGTGCTATGGGTACCAGGTTGGATTTCAGTACTGCCTTCCATCCCCAGACCGATGGACAGTCAGAAAGGACCATCCAGACAATAGAAGATATGCTCAGAATGTGTGTGCTGGATTTTGGCGGTTCTTGGAGGCAGCATCTACCTTTGGTGGAGTTTGCCTACAATAACAGCCATCATGCTAGCATCGGGATGGCTCCATATGAAGCTTTGTATGGGAGGAAGTGCAGATCACCCGTCTGTTGGGAGGAAGTAGGAGAGAAGGCCTTGGCAGGGCCTGAGTTAGTAGAGATCACCAGCAGGGTGGTACCCATCATCAGAGAGAGAATCAAAACTGCTACAAGCAGGCAGAAGAGTTATGCAGACCTCCACAGGAAACAAGTAGACTTTCAGGAGGGGGATCTAGTATTGCTCAAGGTGTCTCCAATGAAAGGGGTGGTTCGATTTGGTAAAAAGGGTAAGCTAGCTCCACGGTACATTGGACCCTTTGAAGTCTTGCAAAAGATTGGGAGTGTATCGTACAAGCTGGACTTGCCTGCAGCTATGGAAAGAATCCATCCGGTTTTCCATGTTTCCATGTTAAGAAAGTACGTGTCAGATCCGAGCAAGGTTCTTAGTGAGCCTGATGTAGAGATCCAAGAGGATCTCACCTATGTAGATCAACCAGTGCAGATTCTTGACACTCAGATCAGAAAGTTGAGGAACAAGGAAATCCCAATGGTGAAAGTCCTTTGGAACCACCACAATATAGAAGAATGTACCTGGGAGACACGGGAGTCCATGCTCCAGCAATATCCCCACCTCTTTTAAGGTTAGTCCCTATGTGTTTTGTATGTGTGTTATGTTATTTTACTATGCATGTACTAGTTGAGGAACATTCGGGGACGAATGTTCTTAAGGGGGGGAGAATGTAATACCCGGCTAGACTCCGGTATCGGAATTCCAACCGTCCGGTGGAATCTCGGATGTCGGAAACCTCTAGAAGGGAAAAACCAGGTTTTTATAAAATGTTTTCATGTTTTTAATGGTTTTAAGTATGAAATTAAATGAGTTTTTGCATGAAAAGTCATAGGAGGAAAACCCAGGTTCGGCCGCCGAACATGCATGCATTTTGGAGGCACGTTAGGCCCCCGAAAGCATGAGTTAGGGAAGTCCAGGTTCGGCCGCCGAAAGACAAGTTCGGCCGCCGAACATTGCATGGATGCGGAGGCACATTCGGCCCCGAACGTGGCCTGGCCAGCCACCTATAAAAGGGGCACTTAGCCGAAATGGGCGAGCTTTCTCCCATTTTCGGCCACAGTGAGCTTCCGACCTTCCCTTTGCAAATCTTGTGTTCTTTCTCCAAATCTCTTCCATTTTTCTTGAGTTTTAAACTCACATTGCAAGTTTTGAGCATTTAAACCAAGTTTTGGAGCTTTGGGAACTCAGGAGCCCATTTGCTTGGATCTCCGAGTTTAGGTCGTCTCTCTCTCGATCTTCAAGAGGTAAGAGCCGATCTTAAGCTCATTGTATGTTTTAAACAAGCATTAAGTTGATTTATGGGTAAAGATGCATGTTTAGGCTTATTGATGAGTTTATGGGTTTTGATGCTTTGATGAACAATGGTGTGATGTATGTGAAGTATGCATGTTGTAGAGCAAGTTTATGCATGATTAGAGGTTTTGGGAGGCAAGAGGTTCGTTTGAACCAAGTTTCTGCCCTTTGGCAGAAACCAGGTTCGGCAGCCGAAGGGAGTTTCGGCCGCCGAACCCCCTTTGTGGAGGCAGCATTCGGCTGCCGAAGTTGCCCCTGAAAAGAGACTTTCGTCTCTGTCTGGGACTTTCGGCCGCCGAAGGTGCCGCCGAAAGTGCCCGACTTTCGGATCTGTCCAGGACTTTCGGCCGCCGAAGGTGCCGCCGAAAGTGCCCTGTTCAGCCATTTCATGCATATTTCTATGTGATGTTTTCCTGATGTTTTAGGGGGTTTTTGGGGAGTTTATTAGAGTTATGTTTATGTATGATTGGTCCCTCATTGGAGTCCACCTGTGTAGGTTCGGACCCGAGGAACCGAGGACCTCAGCAGTGAGACAGCTGCTTCAGAGTCTGTAGAGCTTCAGCCAGAGGTGAGTGGAATGAACCTTAAGTTTTTAAATAAATGAAATATAACTTTTTGGAGCATGTTCATGCATCATATATGCCATGTGATATTTTAGGTTGTTTGCATTAGTATTCACGAATATGTTGCATTGCATAATATGATGTGGATGCGGATTGGCTATTGGATGATCCTCTAGTCCTCCTATGGTATGATATGATGATGATACGGTATGGATTGCCAGTGAGGCCCATTCTACGCCCCTGGACTATGTTAAGAGAAAGACCAGTGAGGCCCATTCTACGCCCCTGGCATATTGGAATGTTATGTTATGTTATGTATGCAAGAGAAAGACCAGTGAGGCCCATTCTACGCCCCTGGCACGATTGGACTATGTTGAGGACTATAGGTGACAATACCATCCTTATGTGATATGTTTGTGATGTGTTGCATTTCATGGAAGCATGAAATATTTAATATATGTTTTCTCTATTCTGCTCACTGGGCTTTATAGCTCACCCCTCTCCCCTAACCCCAGATGTGCAGGTGCAGGGTAGATCAGGAGGTTAGCCAGAGTATGGAAGATATGTTTATGTAATAGTTAGATGGTGGACATGACAATTGTATTATGATATAATGTAAAAGTGTTTTAAGTTATGTTATGTAATTTGAATATTGAGGATAGAGTTGTGCTTGACCAATGCAGATTGTTAATCCCACTTGTATGTACATGGTCTTTATGATATGAGATATGAGGTTATGTTTCAGCCAAGCTTATGTATGATGAGATACCCCATTGGAGCATTTTGATGAGGGCTCCAGTGGAGGTTTATGTTATGTTTATGTTTATGTTCAGGTTGAGCTTGGTTGTTATATGAGAATGTTTACAGGTTTATGAGTATTGTTGATCATGTATGGGATTAAACAGGATTACTGTAACGACCCGAAAATCCGGACCGCTACCGGCGCTAGGATCCAGATCGGCATAAGGCCGCCGGGACCCGTAGCAAGCCTACTATGCATCCTGTACAGTCAGTATAATCCCCAAACATGATCCAACATTTTCATCAAACATTTAAAACTTTACCTTTAACCAGTTTGACCTGTGTATGCACTATGATTGAACTCATAGAACCCCTAGGGTCAGCATACCCTATGTCAAACTCGGTCCATCACAGGAAACAACATAACATAAAACTCATGTACAAAGGGATCATCCAACTCGGGCCAAGCACAATACTATAACTATGAACATATAACATAAAGTCATATTACAACATACTCTTTTACATCCTTACATATCTTTACATTACATCATGTCCACTACTATTCTATTACATAAATATGACCATGGACGTAACCTGCTGATCTTCTGACTATCTCTGACCCTGCATACCTGGGGTTAGGGGAGAGGGGTGAGCTATAAAGCCCAGTGAGCGGAAAACATACAAGAAAACAATTCATTTTAAAGTATGCTATCATGGAGTGCATCACAACACAAACATATCACATCAAGGATGAATTTGTCACCATTAGCCCTCTACATATCGAAATATGTCCAACTATACCAGGGGCGACGAGGCCACACCTAGTATTCGCTTATATAACTCATATCATAACATGTCCAACTATGCCAGGGGCGATTAGGCCACACCTGGTCTTTCCTTACATATACATGATGCCAGGGGCGATTAGGCCACACCTGGGCTTTCTATATCATACCATGTCATCTCACATCATATTATCTCATCTCATACTGAGGGCTAAGGATCATCCAATATCCATCCACATCAACAACATATTATGCAATGCATCATATTCGTGGATTCTAATGCAAAACAACCTAATACATATCATGATGCATGGATCATGCTCTAAAAACATTTAATTTCTTAATTTAAAACATTAAGTTTAGTTCCACTCACCTTTGACTAGCTCTAGGCCGACTCTGAAACGGCTGACACTGCTAAACACCTCGGATCCTCGGGTCCGATCCTACACAGGTGGACTCCAGTGAGGTGCCAAACATACTCTAAACAACTCATAAACAACTCCCCAAAAACCCCTTAAAACATCATAGAAACATGCATAGAAAACACCCAAGAAAAGGCTGGACAGGACACTTTCGGCGGCACCTTCGGCGGCCGAAAGTCCCAGACAGAGACGAAAGTCAGGCAGGTTCGGCGGCACCTTCGGCGGCCGAAACCTCTCTCCAGAGACGAAAGTCAGGCACTTTCGGCGGCCGAACATTACCTTCGGCGGCCGAAAGTCTGCTTTCAAGCCAAAACTCAACTTTCGGGGGCAAGGTTAGGCGGCCAATCCCTGCATCCTCAGGCAGGTTCGGCGGCCGAGACCACCTTCGGCGGCCGAACCTGAGTTCATCCAGAACTCAGCCCTTGTGCACTTCAAGCCTCCCAAACCTTCCATACACCCCAAAACAAGCACCCAACTTCTCAAACACATGCATACATCCTCAACTATGCACAAAGGAGCTTAATAGCTTGATTAAACTCCAAAAACAACATCAAAACATACCTAGATAGTTTATGACCCACATAGGCCAAAACCATCAAAGCAAACCAAACCTCACATACTCTCTCCCAATCATGCATACTCTCTCCCACATGTTCAAGGGGCTTGGAAACTAACTTAAACCCCAACACAAACATCACAAGAACATACATTATCATACATTGGGCATAAAAACCACATAAACCCTAACATGCATATCTACCCATAAAACTCCCATAAACTCACTTAAAACTTCATTAAAACAGTAGAGAAACAAGGATCTACACTTACCTCTTGAAGATCGAGGGTTGGTGCGACCCAAAGCTTGAGATGTGGAGAACCCAAACTCTTAAAGTCCCCAAGCTCTCCAAACTTTGATCCAAGCTTTAAAACTCTTTAAAACAACCATGGAACTCATAAAAATAGGAAGGAGATGAAGAGAAAACATGAAAATGACCAAAGGAGGGCATGAACACACCTGAGCTCGAGAATGGGGAGAACTCTCGCCCATTTTCGGTCTGAGGGGCTTTTATAGGTGGCCAGCCGAACCTCTTTCGGCGGCCTAACGTGCATGCGAAACACCCCCATGTTCGGCGGCCGAACTTGAGGTTCGGCGGCCGAACCTGGTTTGTTCAAACAAGGCTTTCGGAGGCCAAAGGCGCTCCCGAAACCTTTCCATGTTCGGCAGCCGAACTTCACTTTCGGCGGCCGAACCTGGCAAACGCCTCCTTGGTTCTTTTCCTTTCAAAACTCAAATCTTTTTCATTTAAAACCATGGAATCAGTAAAAACATTTTAGAAAACACCTTTTTACCCTACAAGAAGACTCTGGCATCGTCAAAATTCTAGATTCCAACGGAGATTCCGCCGGAAGGTAGGGATTCCGATGCCGGAATCTAGCCGGGTATTACATTCTTCCCCCCTTTAAGAACATTCGTCCCCGAATGTTCAAACAAACAGGCACAAGCATAGACATAACATAAGCACAATCACAACCACACATAAACTCTAGTCTATAAAGAAACACGGTATTACTGGAGTAGGAACCCTCGGTCTCCCTGGTGCACTTTTTCCATCTTAAGGTGATTCTAAGGGACTTTCACTATCGGGATTTACTTGTTTCCACACTTTCTAACTTGTGTGTCTGCGGTCCGTACCAGCTGCTCAACATAGGTGAGATCCTCTACGATCTCCATCTCTGGTTCTTTCCAGAACCTCACTCGGACCCGACACGAACTCATATACCGTGGAAACATGGAAAAACGGATGGAACTCTTCCTTTGAAGTAGGTAAATCTAACTCGTGGGATACATTCCCAATCCTTTGCAGGATTTCAAAGGGTCCAATGTATCTGAGAGCTAATTTACCTTTTTGCCCATAACGAACCACCCTCTCTCTAGGAGACACCTCCAGCAAACCTCAACTTCCTCGAGAACCTCAACACGCTTCCGCTGCACACTCTGACAAAACTCTTCTCTCTTCTGATACTCTACATGGCTCTTGCGGACAACTTCATAACTCTCCTGCTGACTCACAGCAGTTCTGATTCTTCTCATTCTTAGCCACTGACCTTCTTCTTACTGCACTAAGGGATGGGGTAAGCTGCTAAGTGGATTTCCGGTTGAGGGCATCTATCGAAATATCTGCCTCAGCCGAAAATATACTGAACCTTGAAGTCGCGAATACCACGCAGTTTTTACCCATCTCCTATACCTCATGTCCTTCTCCCTTGACTCAAGATGTATTGCGAGCTCTTTCGATCTGTAAGGATCTGTCCACATGCCTTATATAGGTATCGCCTCCACATCTTGAGTGCAAGTATTACTATTGTCATCTCTGGATCGTGTGTAAGATGATTCAACTCATGCTTCTTCAACTACCTAGAAGCATAAGCAATCATCCTGCCACTTTGCCTTAACACACAATCTAGTCCTACACGGGACGCATCACAGGACACTGTGACATCTTCATTATTGGCGGACAGAGCCACCACCGGTACTGACATCAACCTTTCCTCCGGCTCTTCAAAGCCTTCTTCACATTGAGTAGACTAAACAACTCTCTGGTTTTTCTCGATCCGTCTGGCCACAGGAGCAGCAACTCTAGAGAAGTTCTAGATGAACCTCCGTTAGGTAACCTGCCCAACCCAAAAGTCCTTAATCTTTGTCATTACCATGGGCCTGGCTAGTTAGCTACAACTTCAACTTTCTCAGGTCTACTTCACTTTTCTTTTCTCCGACACACCTGACCCAAGAAGGATATGCTCCTCGACCAGAACTCACAGTGGAGAACTAGGCATCCAAGCCATGTTCTCTCGGGATCTGTAATCCTGATTTCAGATGATGGGCATACTCTTCTGCATTTCTGGAATTCGCCGAGATACCGTCAATGAAGACAATAACGGAGTGATCCAGAAACCGACTAAAACTCTGCTTATGAGGTCCATGAATGATGTAGGGGCGTTCATTAGCCCGAACGACATTCCTAAAAGCTCATAGTGCCCATATCTGGTCCTAAACACTGCTCTCTGAACATCTTCCTCCTTGATCTTAACTGGTGGTACCTGGACTTCAGATCTATCTTGGAAAAGCAACTAGCTCCTGCTAGCTGATTTCAAATAGATCGTCGATCCAAGGTAACAAACACTCATTCTGGTTAGTGACTTTGTTCAACGACTTGTAGCCGATACAAAGTCCTAGGGATCCATCCTTCATCCTCATAACAACACTGGAACACCCCAAGGCGGAGTGCTCAGTCAGATGGGAACCCTTAACTACCAACTCTTACAACTGATCATAATAACTCTTTTAACTCTGTTGATACCATCCTGTGGGGAGGGATAGAGATTGGTCCAATTCCATGCATTACTTCTATTTTTAAACTCTATCTCCCTGACAGGTGGTAGTCCTGGGAACTCATCTGGGAAAACATCTAAAAACTTTTCTAACAACTGGCACTGAGGCTGGCTCCCTGACCCAACCATCGAACTCTCTCTAAAAAGCTAGAACCCTTGATAACCTTTCCGGAACATCCTATGAGCCCGTAGGGCTGATAACAAACCTCTAGGTATCCCTACTCTGTCCTCTCTAAGGACTACCTCTGATCCATCCTGACCTCTGAACCTGACTACCTTGTCTCTGCAGACTCAGGTAGCACCACTAGTAGAAAAAGCCAATCCAACCCTAGAATGACGTCAAGTAGTCAAATCTAGAACCACTAGGCCAGCTGGAAGGCATCTACTCATCACATATACTGAACTGTATCGGCAGACTGGCTCTGCCACTGATGGATCACACTCGGGTCCACCGACCCAAAGGGAATACTCTAACCTATACGCTATCAAGCCCAATCCCTCAAAGGCTCACAAAGCCAACAAAGAAAGAGAAACATCAGGGTTCATAAAACATACACATCAGAACATACTAGAGTGAGATTACCTGATCCCACCGGGTTCGATGTGTTAGCCTCCTGCTGGGTCATAGTGAAGATCCGTGCTGGAGCTGATGGACCTTCACTTGGGAAACCTGCTGAAGAAGGAGCTATCCCTCTTCCTCTGCCTCTGCCCTGCACCATGGATGGAGCTGCTGGGTGAGCTACACTGTCTAAAACTGTCTGCTGGGACTGTGCCAACAAGGTCGCAGTGGGACACTCGCGTGCCATGTGCCCCTCCTATCCGCACCTGAAGCATGCTGTTGTCCCCACCAAACAGACTCCCTTGTACGGCCTACCGCACCTCGTACATCTAGAGTTGCCTGAACCAGAGCTCGAACCATCACCAAAACCCAGACCGGACTTTAACTGATCCCAGAACTTGCTCTTCTTCGATCTTCTGAGGCCTCTGCCTCCCTTCTTACTCTTTGTGACAGCCTCGCTGAGAGGGGAGAGATTAACATCACTTGTCCCCGGGGCTTTGGAACCCGAAGACTATGCCACGTACTGCTTGACTGTCCCTTGAATGATGGCACCAGCCTCCATTTTCCGTGCCATATCCACTATAGCGTGGAAACTCTCCCTTTCTGCTGATTGAACCAATGAGGAATACCTGGAGTGAAGCTTCATAACATATCTCCTAGACTTCTTCAGGTCTGTGTCAAGACCTTGTCCTGCAAACGGCAACAGCTCCAGGAACCTGTCTGTAAATTCCTCTACACTCATCTCTTCCGTCTGCCTTAACTGTTCAAATTCGATCATCTTCAGTTCTCTGGAACTATCCGGAAAAGCCCATCCTGCAAACTCATTGGCAAACTGCTCCCAGGATAAGCTCTCCAATCTTGGGTCCACATAGTTTTTGAACCACTCCCTTGCTTTCTTGCATTTCAATGTGAACCCTGCCATCTGAATGGCTCTACTGTCACTTACTCCTAACTCATCTGTTATCATTTTTACCGTTCTGAGGTACTCAAAAGGGTCATCTCCTGATTTAAACTTGGGGGCATCCAACTTTAGGTAGTCTGTCATCTTTACTTTACCCCCAACCGATGAGCTAGGTTTGGGTATCTGGACATCAGGGACTATTGGTTCTGCTGGTGGTGGAGGAGGTGCAGCATCCCCTGGGTTAGGGTTTGCTGGACCTGGGAAAAAGGGTGAGGATGGAAACATGGGGTACTGTGGGAAAAAGGGAGGATAGGGCATAAAGGTGGGATATGGGTTATAGCAAAAGAAATCCGACGTACCTCCCATCGGATACCCTGGTCCTTGCGGGTAGGGTGGATACTGTGGTGGAACAAAGCCCGAGGCCTGAGTGCCTCCTTGGGACTCTCCCATATCCTCTACTGACATACTCACGCCCAAACTACTATCTCTTCTCTGGTTATCCTCCTCTGTTTCCATCACATCCGCTGACATACCTTCATGAACTGATCTCCTCCGACCTGCATCAAAAGACCTTCTAGGGTCCCTTGCTGTACTTTCCCTGATCGTCCTACAAAATCTTGTCCTCTGCAGAGCAGGGGAATGGGCATCCATGCCCTCATTCTCTGGCGGAGCTCCAGTCAATCTAGCAGATCGACGAGTTCCTCTCATCTAGACTTCTGAAAGCATAACATAGCACATAAACATTAACATCAAATGGTTCATGTGAAAACACATGAACCCGCATCACATACATAGCATCTCATTAATGCACATGCATAAAATCATGGCATTTCACATCATCATACAAGACAGGACTCCACATCCTATCCTAGTGGACATGATCTCTCCTATTGTGCTTGCCCTTCTATAACCTCTATGAGCCCGACACACTATAGGTCCGACCATGTGAACCTAGGGCTCTGATACCATGTTGTAACGACCCGAAAATCCGGACCGCTACCGGCGCTAGGATCCAGATCGGCATAAGGCCGCCGGGACCCGTAGCAAGCCTACTATGCATCCTGTACAGTCAGTATAATCCCCAAACATGATCCAACATTTTCATCAAACATTTAAAACTTTACCTTTAACCAGTTTGACCTGTGTATGCACTATGATTGAACTCATAGAACCCCTAGGGTCAGCATACCCTATGTCAAACTCGGTCCATCACAGGAAACAACATAACATAAAACTCATGTACAAAGGGATCATCCAACTCGGGCCAAGCACAATACTATAACTATGAACATATAACATAAAGTCATATTACAACATACTCTTTTACATCCTTACATATCTTTACATTACATCATGTCCACTACTATTCTATTACATAAATATGACCATGGACGTAACCTGCTGATCTTCTGACTATCTCTGACCCTGCATACCTGGGGTTAGGGGAGAGGGGTGAGCTATAAAGCCCAGTGAGCGGAAAACATACAAGAAAACAATTCATTTTAAAGTATGCTATCATGGAGTGCATCACAACACAAACATATCACATCAAGGATGAATTTGTCACCATTAGCCCTCTACATATCGAAATATGTCCAACTATACCAGGGGCGACGAGGCCACACCTAGTATTCGCTTACATAACTCATATCATAACATGTCCAACTATGCCAGGGGCGATTAGGCCACACCTGGTCTTTCCTTACATATACATGATGCCAGGGGCGATTAGGCCACACCTGGGCTTTCTATATCATACCATGTCATCTCACATCATATTATCTCATCTCATACTGAGGGCTAAGGATCATCCAATATCCATCCACATCAACAACATATTATGCAATGCATCATATTCGTGGATTCTAATGCAAAACAACCTAATACATATCATGATGCATGGATCATGCTCTAAAAACATTTAATTTCTTAATTTAAAACATTAAGTTTAGTTCCACTCACCTTTGACTAGCTCTAGGCCGACTCTGAAACGGCTGACACTGCTAAACACCTCGGATCCTCGGGTCCGATCCTACACAGGTGGACTCCAGTGAGGTGCCAAACATACTCTAAACAACTCATAAACAACTCCCCAAAAACCCCTTAAAACATCATAGAAACATGCATAGAAAACACCCAAGAAAAGGCTGGACAGGACACTTTCGGCGGCACCTTCGGCGGCCGAAAGTCCCAGACAGAGACGAAAGTCAGGCAGGTTCGGCGGCACCTTCGGCGGCCGAAACCTCTCTCCAGAGACGAAAGTCAGGCACTTTCGGCGGCCGAACATTACCTTCGGCGGCCGAAAGTCTGCTTTCAAGCCAAAACTCAACTTTCGGGGGCAAGGTTAGGCGGCCAATCCCTGCATCCTCAGGCAGGTTCGGCGGCCGAGACCACCTTCGGCGGCCGAACCTGAGTTCATCCAGAACTCAGCCCTTGTGCACTTCAAGCCTCCCAAACCTTCCATACACCCCAAAACAAGCACCCAACTTCTCAAACACATGCATACATCCTCAACTATGCACAAAGGAGCTTAATAGCTTGATTAAACTCCAAAAACAACATCAAAACATACCTAGATAGTTTATGACCCACATAGGCCAAAACCATCAAAGCAAACCAAACCTCACATACTCTCTCCCAATCATGCATACTCTCTCCCACATGTTCAAGGGGCTTGGAAACTAACTTAAACCCCAACACAAACATCACAAGAACATACATTATCATACATTGGGCATAAAACCCACATAAACCCTAACATGCATATCTACCCATAAAACTCCCATAAACTCACTTAAAACTTCATTAAAACAGTAGAGAAACAAGGATCTACACTTACCTCTTGAAGATCGAGGGTTGGTGCGACCCAAAGCTTGAGATGTGGAGAACCCAAACTCTTAAAGTCCCCAAGCTCTCCAAACTTTGATCCAAGCTTTAAAACTCTTTAAAACAACCATGGAACTCATAAAAATAGGAAGGAGATGAAGAGAAAACATGAAAATGACCAAAGGAGGGCATGAACACACCTGAGCTCGAGAATGGGGAGAACTCTCGCCCATTTTCGGTCTGAGGGGCTTTTATAGGTGGCCAGCCGAACCTCTTTCGGCGGCCTAACGTGCATGCGAAACACCCCCATGTTCGGCGGCCGAACTTGAGGTTCGGCGGCCGAACCTGGTTTGTTCAAACAAGGCTTTCGGAGGCCAAAGGCGCTCCCGAAACCTTTCCATGTTCGGCGGCCGAACTTCACTTTCAGCGGCCGAACCTGGCAAACGCCTCCTTGGTTCTTTTCCTTTCAAAACTCAAATCTTTTTCATTTAAAACCATGGAATCAGTAAAAACATTTTAGAAAACACCTTTTTACCCTACAAGAAGACTCTGGCATCGTCAAAATTCTAGATTCCAACGGAGATTCTGCCGGAAGGTAGGGATTCCGATGCCGGAATCTAGCCGGGTATTACAATTACAGGTTATGTCAGGCTTGCTACGGTTCCCGGCGGCCTTATGCCGATCTGGATCCTAGCGCCGGTAGCGGTCCGATTTTCGGGTCGTTACATTCATGATGCATGAATCATGCTAAAATGTTCATTATTTACTTTGAAAACATAGAGAGTTATTCCACTCACCTCTGGCTAGCTCTGACAAGACTCGAAAGCAGCTATCTCACTGCTGGGGTCCTCGGTTCCTCGGGTCTGAACCTACACAGGTGGACTCAAATGAGGGACCTAACATCCAAGAATAGGACTCTAAAATACTCCCCAAATACCCCCTAAAACACCTCAAAACATCCATAGAAAACATGCAAAGGAAGGCTGAACAGGGCACTTTCGGCGGCAGGTTCGACGGCCGAAAGTCCCTCCAGAGGCGAAAGTCATGCAGGTTCGGCGGCACCTTCGGCGGCCGAAAGTGCCCTCCAGAGATGAAAGTCCATTTTCGGGGGCAGGCTTCGGTAGCCGAAAGGCTTACCTCACAGACAGGTTCGGCGGCCGAAAATCCTTTCGGCTGCCGAAAATCATTTCGGCTGCCGAACCTGGTTTCTCCCAAAGGGCAGAAACTCAGCTCTTCACTACACACTTTCCTCCCAAACCTTCCAATCAAGCATCCAACTCTCTCAAAGCATGCATACACACATACATCAACACTTAGGGGTCTCAAACTATCCTAAACCCCAACTACAACACATCAAACATGCATATCCAACACACATTGTCCATATAATCACATAAAACCTAACAAAGCTCAACTAACCTAAACATGCATTTCTACCCCATAGATCAACTTAAAGCTTGCTTAAAACATAAAATGAGTTCAAGATCGGCTCTTACCTCTTGAAGATCGAGAGAGAGATGACCTAAACTTGGAGAACCAAGGAAAAGAGCTCCTGAGTCTTCCAAGCCTCAAAACTTGCTTTAATGCTCAAAATCTTTAAAACAAAGTGAAAACTTATGAAAATCATGAAAGATTTGAAGAAAGGGACTCAAAATCGATGGGGGACGGTGGAGAGCTCACCTTGGCCGAAAATGGGGAGAAAAGCTCGCCCATTTCGGCTAAGGGACCCTTTTATAGGTGGCTGGCCAGGCCACTTTTGGGGGCCTAACGTGCCTCCGCATGCATGCCATGTTCGGCGGCCGAACATGAGGTTCGGCGGTCGAACATGAGGTTCGACGGCCGAACATGAGGTTCGGCGGCCTAACCTGGACTTCCCTCACTTATGCCTTCGGGGGCCTAAAGCACTCCCGAAGTGCATGCATGTTCGGCGGCCGAACCTGAGTTTTCCTCCAAGGCTATTTTCATGCAAAAACTCATTTTCCTTCTAGCTTAAAAACATAAAATACATTAAAATATTTTATAAAAACATGATTTTACCCTTCTAGAGGTCTCCGATATCCGAGATTCCACCGGACGGTAGGAATTCCGATACCGGAGTCTAATCGGGTATTACAGCTCTAGTATGGGGTTTTTATGTATGCAGTTTTGGTGCATGTGTTAGTGTATTTGCCCTAGGCCATTATCTTGGACCTATTTGTATGTTACATAATAATGATTATCATCCCTGGTTACTTATTATTATGTTGATAATAATAAAAATATAACTAGTATGATTATTGATTGATAATCATGAGATGATTATGTATATGTTGATATAATCAATATTCATAAATACTTGTTAGAGAACAAAGTATTGGATGGATCCGCATTGAAATCACTACATGGATCATTATCATAAGTGAATCTCAAAGTAGTTATGTCTTAATCCTTTGACTTGAGATTGTCATAGTTTCCAACATAAGGACTGTAATACCCGGCTAAATTCAGGCATCAGAATTCCTACCGACCGGTGGAATCTCGATGTCGGAGTCTTCTAGAAGGGTAAAGTAAAGGTTTTCTTAAATGATTTTTCATGTTTTATGATTTTAAGTGGAAAGGATTTGAGTTTTGAAAGAAAAGGCTAAGGAGGCAATTTCCAGGTTCGGCCGCCGAAGGTTGCATGGTTTTGCTGGCCCCGAAAGCCATGTTCGGCCGCCGAACGTGGTAGGGTTGTGCATGCAGCTTTGGCCACCGAAGGAGAGGCGGTTGGCCACCTATAAAAGCCCCGTTGACCGGGAATGGAGTGAGTTTTGCTCTCCTTTTTGGTCAAGGGTAGGTTCTTATCCTCATTGGGTTGTTTTCATGGTTTTTCTTCCAATCCTTTAAAGTTTTCATGAGTTTTATCCTTGTTTTGAAGAGTTTTGAGGTTTGAGCAAAGTTGGTGAGCTTAGAGACTTTTGGAGCTTGGATTCTCCACATCTCTAGGTTGGGATCGCATCAACTCTTGTTCTTCAAGAGGTAAGTGTAGATCCTCATCTTTTATGGTGTTTTGAGTAAGTTTTATGAAGGGTTTTGGGGGTTTTGATGCATGAGTTGCATGGTTGTGCATGTGAGGGTTTATGGACCCTTTATGCCTAAGTGTGCTTTATGTTGTTGTTTGTGGGAGTTTAAGCTTGTTTTAAGCTCCTTTGTGCATGGTTAAGGGATTATGCATGCTTTTGTGGAGTTGGAACCATGTCTTGGGTGTTTGGAAGGTTTGGGAGGCTTATTTGTGCATGAGGCTGAGTTCTGGATGAACTCAGGTTCGGCCGCCGAAGGTGGTTTTGGCTTCCGAACCTGCTTGTGGATGCTTGCTTTGGCCGCCTAACCTTGCCCCCGAAAATGGACTTTCGGCTCTGTCATGCACATTCGGCCGCCGAAGGTGCCGCCGAACATGCATGACTTTCGGCTCTGGAAGGGACTTTCGGCCGCCGAACCTGCCGCTGAAGGTGCCCTGTCCAGCCTTCCTTTGCATGTTTTCTATGCATGTTTTGATGGTGCTTTAGGGGGTTTTTGGGGAGTTGTTTATGAGTTGTTTAGAGTGTGTTTGGCACCTCATTCGAGTCCACCTGTGTAGGTTCGAACCCGAGGGACCGAGGAGGCCATCAGTGTTAGCTGTTGCAGAGTCAGTCCAGCGTCTGCCAGAGGTGAGTAGAACTAAACTTAATCTTTTATGTTAAGAAATCAGATGCCTAAAGCATATTCATGCAACATGGTTATATGTAATAGGTTGATTGCACTAGTTTCACGAATGTGATGCATTGCATTATTTGCTGTTGATGTGGATTGGACCCAGGCGACTTCAATAGCCCCTAGATCTGTCATGATTGAAAGTCCTGTGTGAGCTCCTTTAGGGGGCCGGGCATTTTGTATAGGTAAGACCTGTGTGAGCTCCTTTGGGGGTCAGGCACTATGACATGTAATGAAAGACCTGTGTGAGCTCCTTTGGGGGTCGGGCACCGATAGAGGGAGTTTTGAGGTCATGTCCAATCTGTGACGTGAAATGTTTGTGCTGTGGAGCATTTCATGAAAGCATATAATAAATGAACTATTTTATTGTTCTACTCACTGGGCTCTAGTAGCTCACCCCCTCCCTCACTCCCCAGTTTTGCAGGTTAGAGGTGGATCAGGAAGGCGTCAAGGGTAGACGTTATGTTTTGTAATAGAGTAGTGGACATGATGTAAATTAAAGGAATGTTATGTAATGTATTGTAAGATAAAGTGGTGTAATATAATGTAAAGTAAAGAATGTAAATTATGTAATGTATAGAGTAGTGCTTGGCCCTAGTGCTTGGTTAATCCCTTGTTTACATGGTCTGTATGTTGTTGAAATGTTTTGGTAGTTGAGGTGTTTTAAAAGTCTAAGTGTTAGTGGAATTGTTTGATCATGTATGGGATTTGACCAGGTGATAAGAGGTATGTTAGGCTTGCTACGGGTCCCGGCGGCCTTAAACCGTTTTGGATCCTAGCGCCGGTAGCGGTCCGGTTTCCGGGCTGTTACAAGGACTATTATGTTTTGACATAACCAAACGTTGTCTTTAATCGCACAATCATAAAGGTTATGATTGAGCATAATAGAAATTATGTAGAGGATAATAAACAATCAAGATAGGATTTGTCCCTCTCTATGAGAGAGATATCTTCTGGGCCCCTCGATAAGTGAGACTGAGAAATGCATGGCCGTGCTCAAATGAATTGATAGTGTGATCAATATCATTTGAATTTATCAGTCTACATAGAGATCAAGAAATCATAAGTTTGAACATTATAAGTTTGACATTGACCATGACTTATGTTCAAACTAGATATCATGTGACAAAGGGATTAATACATGTTCTATTTATTAGGTTTTATCAGACTATTGATCCTCATATTAATTGGGTAGTCATAATGTCTTGCTAGAGGCCACTTATGATTTATGGGACTTGTGGGACTGGACCTATTGCCAATTAATATGAGCCTATTGGGTCACACACAAGAACGTTGTTGATGTGCTATATTAATGGGCTTTTAGTATAATTAATAATAATAAAGTGTTATTATTATTAATATTAATATTAATTAATAATAATAAAGTGTAACGACCCGGAAACCGATACCCTACCGTAACGGCTCGAACCGCCACCGGCGCTAGGATCCAGATCGGCTTAAGGCCGCCGGGACCCGTAGCGAGCCAACATACCTCCTATCACCTGGTCAAATCCCATACATGATCAAAACTTTTCTTGAAAAGTAAGCTTGTGTCTCAGAAAAACCTTTAAACTTGCTTTCCTTACCTCAGCCTGACCCATGCATGAAAACATAGAACCTCATACCAGATGGGTCATCAAGCATGCTTTAAAACCATGTCCGCTTTTGGGTCAAGGGATTGAAACCCTTTCTTCCCTCACGGCCATTCAAATCTCATAACGTTAAAACATTTCACATCATTAAAACCTTTAACCTTTTTAACATCAAAACATTTTCTTAAGATCATGTAAGCCAAGGGATCAACCAACTCTAGGGTCAAGCACAACTCTAAACAGCACATGACCTACTATACTTTCCATCCTCTAGCTTTTCATAAACTCTTTACATACATCATCATATCATATCCTTTATATACATCATGTCCACCACTATACTATTACAAAAGCATAACCTCTGCTCTTGAAACTTCCCGATCAACCTCAAACCTGCAACACTGGGGTTAGGGGAGAGGGGTGAGCTAAAAAGCCCAGTGAGTAGAAACAAAGAAAACAGTTCATTAATTACATGCTCTCATGAAATGCGTCATATCACAAAGAAATCACATAACTAGGTCCGTCTCGGGGTTCATGCAAATAAATATTCCCCACGGACTGTTTTTGAGAGTTTCTTTCTTTCTTTGCTAGCAACCTTTACTCTCAAGGATCAGACATGACCTCAAAAATCCCTCTGTCGGTGCCCGGCTCCCCCAAAGGAGCTCACACAGGACTTTCACATACATGACAGGGTGCCTAGTCCACAGAGAGCTCACAAGGACTTTCCTATATGTACTTGTCCGGCTCTCAAAAGACTCACCCAAGACTCAATGACAGATATGGGCTATTGAAGTCGCCTTGGTCCGAACCTCCTGAATCAACATCAAATAATGCAATGCGTCACATTCGTGAAACTAGTGCAATCATCCTATTACATATAATCATGATGCATGAGCATGCTTTATGCATTCGATTTCGTACATAAAAGATTAAGTTTAGTTCTACTCACCTCCTGGCAGACGCTGACTGACTCTGCAACTGCTAGCACTACTGGCCTCCTCGGTCCCTCGGGTCCGATCCTATACAGGTGGACTCGAATGAGGTGCCAAACATACTCTAAACAACTCATAAACATACCCCCAAAAAACCCCTCTAAACATCACTAAAACATGCATAGGAAACGCCCAAGAAACAACTGGACAGGGCACTTTCGGCGGCACCTTCGGCGGCCGAAAGCCCCTTCCAGAGATGAAACTCGGGTAGGTTCGGCGGCAGGTTCGGCGGCCGAAACCCCTGGACAGAAACGAAAGTCCCTCCTTCGGAGGCACGTTCGGCAGCCGAAAGGCTGCCTCCCATGCAGGTTCGGCGGCCGAAACTCCTTTCGGCGGCCGAACCTGGTCCCCTCTGGACGACAGGTCCGATTCTGCCTAGCCAAAAACCGAACTCAAAACACCCAAATCCTTACATACTCTCTCCCAATCATGCATACTCACTCCCACATGCATAAAGGGGCATAAACTAACTTAAAACCCCAACAAAACATCATGTAATCATACATATAACATACATTAGCACAATAATCCACATAATCCTTAAACATGCATTTCTACCCAAACTCAACCATCAAACTCTATAAAACTTACGTAAAACTTCATTAAACATAAGGAAAAACAAGGATCTACACTAACCTCTTGGAGATCGAGGGTTGTGTAATCCCTAACTCGGAGGTGTGGAGAATCCAAGTTCCAAAGCTCCAAGCTCCCAAAACCCCTTTTAAGCTTTAAATCTTCAAACACAAGGGTAGAAGTCATGAAAAACTTGAGAGATGGGTAGAGAAAACACGAAAATGACCAAAGGAAGGCATAAACTCACCTGAGCTCGAGAATGGGGAGAAAACTCGCCCATTTCCGATCTGAGGGCCTTTTATAGGTGGCCTGGTCGAAGACCTTCGGCAGCCTAACGTGCCCCCTAAACTCATGCATGTTCGGCGGCCGAACTTGACTTTCGGCGGCCGAACCTTGGCTCGTTTAAACAAAACTTTCGGAGGCCAAAGGCGCTCCCGAAGCCTTTCCATATTCGGCGGCCGAACTTCACTTTCGGCGGCCGAACCTGGCAAACGCCTCCTTGGTCTTTTCTCTTCAAAACTCAATTCATTTTCATTTAAAACCATGAAATCATGTGAAAACATTTTAGAAAACACATTTTTACCCCTCTAGAAGCCTTTGGCATCTTCAGAATTCTAGATTCCAACGGAGATTCCGCCGGAAGGTAGGGATTCCGATGCCGGAATCTAGCCGGGTATTACATAAAGTGTTATTATTATTAATTATTTATTTATTATTATAAGATAATAATATTTAAAATATTTGCAGTCTATCTGTAACTGTTACAGATAAAGGACTCTATCACATAAAGATATTTGAGTATCTGTGAGATTATGATAGTGGGTTCTGAACACAAGAAAACGAAAAGACTGAAACCTATAAATACTCCTACTACGAATTTAGGAGTGATGATATTTTTGAGAAAATTCAGTCTAAAAGGCTGCAGATCGTGGAGCACATAATCTATCCATCCTTGAGAGAGCTAGCACTCTAGAAGGATAGAAGACGTTCGTGTGGATACCATTGAGGGTGTTCATTTGAAAAGGCAGCACCATCAGTCCGGCATTGTATCTTATCGACGAAATTAACAGGTTAGTCTCGTATACTTTCTTTAAATTAAACGAAGCACTCGGATTATGGGAAAGGAAATCAAAAGAGATTTTATTTTTCTGCTGCGCCTTTGAATTGCAATAATCTCGGGATTTCCCAACAGTTGTATCAGAGCCTACCTGTGTTTTTCGTTTAAATTAATTACGCCATGATTAATATGATATATGAGATATATGCTTATTTGAATGGCCTGATTATTATGAAATATTTATGGATAAATAATTGGATCATTTAGATAATTTTAATTTTTATTAGAAAAATTAAATTAATAATAAAAAAAAGGAGGAAATCAATTTTTGGAAAAATCGTGTTCATGAGGAACGCGATTCCTGTGGCCATGGTCAATCTGAGGATACCCAATGACGGGCATCGCACGCCTGTCACCGGCGTTGTACGGACGGAGGGTCGCGCACCCAAGGGGTCGCGTGCCCAGAGGATTGTGCGTCCCGGAGGATCGCGCGCCCCGGCGGATAGCGCGACCAGTGGATCGCGTGCCCGTGGGTCGCGTGACCAATGGATCGCGCGCCCGTGGGTCGCACACTAGCTTGGCGCCCCTCTCGAGCCGTCGTGTCGCGCGCCGGTGGACCGCGCACCGGTGGGTCGGCGCCAATGAGTCGCGCGACAGTGGGGGCGGCGGCTAGGGTTTCTCCTTAGGAAGAAGATGCCCTAATTACAATTCTGCCCATGGAATAAAAATAATAATAATAAATTTGAGAAAATAAATTATTTTCTTTTAGTTTTTAAATCAGATTTAAATGACTATATTTTATTATTTTCTTTTAGTCTTTAAATCAGATTTAAATGACTATATTTTATTATTTTATCATATATTAGTATGAGATACTATGCGTTATTGTTTATATATATATATATATATATGCATATAGGATGCTATAATATATATATGCAAGACAAAATAATTATAAGAAAATAAATTTTAAATTATTTTCTTTTATTCTTTAAATCAGATTTAAATGACTATATTTTATTATTTTGTCATATGTTAGTATGAGATACTATGCATTATTGTCTATATATATATGTATGCATATAAGATGCTATAATATATATATGCAAGACAAAATAATTAAAATTAAAAGTTGAACCCTCATTCTAAATTTTAAGTTTTAATGTCACCCATATATTAAATACCTATCAAGATTAAGATCACCAAAATGCAGGTTTTGACAAAGCAAAGTGTATTAGGTTATCCTAGTAAGATAGGATGATTAATAGTTACTCATTTATTTAATTTTGGTTGAGCTTAATTAGGCTATCAAAACGGTTTTGGACCTAAGGCATTAGATGGGGTATAACATGCATTTGACATATGATGTCAACACCTCATAATCTAAGAGTTACATTAGATGTAATTGGTAAGGGGTTACCGACCTAAATAACTTAATTCTAAGCGTCATGCCAAAGCTGACTTAGAATTAGGTGAAATATGGATCTTAACCCACTAAAATATTATTATTATTTTGAGGGTTGTATTTTAGTGGGAGATTATTATCACCTCAATGTTAATTTGCTAAATTGATTATATTTGCATATTTTTGTAGATAATTATGGCTGCTAATAACAATTCCACCTTATCACTGCGATCTATCCTTAAGAAGGATAAACTGAAAGAAAATGAGACTAATTTTGTTGACTGGTTTAGAAACTTGAGAATTGTTCTCAAGCAAGAAAAAAAGCCCTATGTGCTTGATGAAGCTATCCCAGAACCACCTCCTGCTGATGCTACTAATGTTGTTAAGAACAAGTATAAGAAGCATATGGATGATTCTAATGACATTGGATGTCTTATGTTGGCAACTATGTGCCTAGAACTTCAGAAGGATCTGGAGCACCTTGAGGCCTATGAGATGAGTGTTCATCTCAAACAGGCTTTCCAATAACAAGCTAGGCAGGATAGGTATGAAACCACCATTGCATTGCATGATTGCAAAATGACCGAAGGTGATTCAGTTAGTGCTCATGTTTTAAAGATGAAAGGCTACATTGATCACCTTGCTAGACTTGGCTATCCTCTGAGTTTAGAACTCTCTACGGATCTGATCCTACATTCTTTACCTGGCAGTTTCTCTCAGTTTGTCATGAACTATAACATGAACAACATGGAGAAATCCATTCCTGAGCTGCATGGAATGCTAAAAACAGCTGAGGTAAATATCAAGAAAAGGCCTACCCAAATTTTAAATGTCAATAAGGGTAAGCCCATGAAAAATAAGGGGAAGCCCAAGTCTAAAGGTGGTAATGGGCCTAAGGGACGAGGCAAGCCTAAATGGCAATCCAAGGTAAAAGTTCCTAAGAAAATAGTTCCTAAGGAAGGAATCTGCTTCCATTGCAAGGAACTAGGGCATTGAAAGAGAAATTGCAAACTCTATTTGGATGAGTGCAAGAAGAAGAAGAGTAGTGAGACTACGACTTCAGGTATTTATGTTATAGATATTAATTTATCTATTTCTATTTCATGGGTATTAGATACCGGATGTGCCTCTCACATTTGTACAAATGTGAAGGGTCTCAAAAGGAGTAGAAAACTGAAAAAGAGCGATGTGGACCTACGTGTAGGCAATAGAGCAAGAGTTGCTGCCATAGCTGTAAGGACATATGAACTTGTGTTGTCCAATGGGCTTTTGTTGGTTTTGAACAATTGCTTTTATGTTCCTACTTTGAGTAGGAATATTATTTCAGTTTCTGTTTTGGACGATGAAGGTTTTTCATTTCTTATTAAGAATAAGAAATGCTCCATTAATAAAGATGATTTGCTTTATTGTATTGCAAATTCATATGATGGCCTTTATGTCCTTAATCTAGAGGATTCTAGAGACAACAATATCTATAACATAACTTCTAAGAAAACTAAGCCAAATGAGTTAAACACAACATATTTATGGCACTGTCGTTTTAGCCATATAAATGAGAATCGCATATCTAAGCTCCATAAGGATGGTTTATTAGATTTATTTGATTTTGAATCATTTGAAAATTGTGAATCTTGTTTGCTTGGTAAGATGACAAAGGACTCTTTTACTGGACAAGGTCAAAGGGCTTCAGACTTATTGGGCTTAATACATACAGATGTATGTGGCCCACTAAGCATTAGTGCCAGGGGAGGTTATCAGTACTTCATTACATTCACTGATGATTTCAGTAGGTATGGCTATGTCTACCTAATGAAATATAAGCATGAATCTTTTGAAATGTTTAGAACTTTTCAACTTGGTAGAACTATTAAAATGCTTCGATCTGATCGAGGTGGTGAATTTTTGAGCCAAGAGTTTTATGAACATCTTAGAAACGGTGGAATTGTTTCACAATTGACTCCTCCAGGAACTCCACAATGGAATGGTGTTTCTGAAAGGAGAAATCGAACTTTATTAGATATGGTTCGATCTATGAGTCAAACGAATCTCCCTTTATCGTTTTGGGTTATGCCTTGGAAACAGCTGCATTCATTTTAAATCGAGTACCATCAAAAGCGGTTAAAAAGACACCATATGAGTTATGGACTGGCAAAATGCCCAGTTTGTCTTTTCTTAAGATTTGGGGTTGTGAGGCTTATGTGAAATGCCCAATTTCAGATAAGCTAGCTCCAAAATCTATCAAGTGCAATTTTGTGGGGTATCCTAAGGAAACCAAAGGATACTATTTCTATATTCCCTCAGAGAACAAAAGTGTTTGTTGCTCGAAATGGTACCTTTTTAGAAAAGGAATTTATCTCTCATAGATTCAGTGGGAGTACAGTGCGACTTGAGGAAACTCAAGCACCATAAGAGAGCATTGAACCGCCGATAGAACCACTTTCAGAACCACAAACAGTTATGGAAGCTGAAACAGTGACATAAGTCCCACGTAGATCTGATAGGACACGTCATCAGCCTGAGAGATATGGATTTCTCATGACTGATAGTCGTGATCTTTTTCTCATTGATCAAGATGAGCCTACTACCTATCAAGAAGCTGTGTCAGGTCCAGATTTCGAGAAATGGCTTTCTGCCATGAAATCTGAAATGCAATCCATGTATGACAATCGAGTTTGATCATTAATTGATCCCCCTGAGGGTGTTAAGACCATTGGTTGCAAATGGGTTTTCAAGAAGAAAACTAACATGGATGGAAATGTGCATACCTACAAAGCAAGGCTTGTCGCAAAAGGTTTCAAACAAACTCATGGTATAGACTATGATGAGACCTTTTCGCCAATTGCAATGCTTAAGTCAGTTAGAATTCTCATTGCCATTGCTGCGTACTATGATTACGAGATATGGTAAATGGATGTCAAAACAGTTTTCCTCAATGGAAACTTGCTCAAGGATGTGTACATGACACAACCTGAGGGTTTTGTAATCCCTGAGAATTCTGGAAAGATTTGAAAGCTTCAGAGATCCATTTATGGATTGAAGCAAGCTTCTCGGAGCTGGAATCTTCATTTTGATGATACAGTCAGGGACTTTGGATTCATCAAGAATGAAGATGAACCTTGTGTTTATAAGATGGTTAGTGGGAGTGCAATTGTTTTTCTAGTCCAATATGTGGATGACATATTACTCATTGGAAATGATATCCCTACCTTGCAAAAGATTAAGACTTGGTTAGGGAATTCTTTTTCAATGAAGGACTTAGGTGAGGCTGCATATATCCTTGGTATTAAGATCTATAGGGATAGATCCAAAAGGATAATTGATCTGAGTCAAAGTACTTATATTGACAAGGTGCTGAAAAGGTTCAACATGCAAGATTCCAAAAGAGGATTCTTGCCCATGTCTCATGATATTCATCTCAGCAAGAATCAATGTCTTATGACATCTGATGAGCGAGAACGGATGAATAAGATCCCTTATGCTTCTACTATTGGATTTATCATGTATGCCATGTTATGTACTAGACCAGACGTCTCATATGCCTTGAGCACAATGAGCAGATATCAGGCAGATCCTGGTGAAAGTCACTGGACAGCTGTTAAGAATATCCTAAAGTACCTTAGAAGGACTAAGGATGCATTCCTAGTTTATGGAGGTTTGGAAGACGAGCTAGTTGTAAATGGTTACATAGATGCTAGTTTTCAAACTGACATAGATGTTGTAATACCCGGCTCGAGTCCGGCCTCAGAATTCCTGTAGTCTGGTGGAATCTCGGGTGTCGGCACTCTAGAGAAGGGTAATACATATGTTTTCTTATGTATTTTGACTTGTTTTAAGTATAAAGGAAAATGAGTTTTTGAAAGAAAAGAGCCAAGGGAGAAAATGGCAAGTTCGGCCGCCGAAGGTGAATTTCGGCCGCCGAACCTTGCATGGTTTTGGATTCACGTTTGGCCGCCGAAGGTGGTCTGGCCAGCCACCTATAAAAAGGGCGCCAAGTCGGTGGAAGGATGAGATTTTGCTTCCATCTTCAGCCAGAGGTGAGTCCAACACCCTCCCTAGTTGACTTTCATGATCTTGCTCAAATCTTGTAAGGTTTTGAAGAGTTTTCATGTGTTGTTGAAAGGTTTGATAGTTTTGAGCAAAAGAACCAAGTTTTGAAGTTTGGAGAGTTGTGAGGAGATTTCTCCATATCTCCACGTTCGGATCACTTGATCTCTTGCTTGGAAAAGGTAAGGCAAGATCCAGAACCTCTTTTATTGATTTTGAAGGGTTTAGGAGAGTTGTATGGCTAGTATGCATGAATAGGGTTTTGGTTGAGGTTTTGCATGATTTTGTGTATAAGCATGTTTAAGTGGTGTTTGATATGTTTCTTGGGGGTATACATGAGTTTTAGGCCCTTTTATGTATGTATTATGGTATGTGCTAGTTGGGAGTAGTTGATATGCTTGTTGGGTAAGTTTGGGGGAAAGGTTTGCATAAAACAGAGCAGGGTTCTGCCCAGCGGGCAAAACCAGGTTCGGCCGCCGAACCCCTTGTGGAGGCAGTTTCGGCTGCCAAAGCTTGCCCCTGAACATTTGGACTTTCGTCTCTGGAGGCAAGGTTCGGCCGCCGAAAGTGCCGCCGAAGGTTGAGTTTTGTCTCTAGACGAGACTTTCGGCTGCCAAAGGTGCCGCCGAACATGCATGAGTTTCGTCTCTGGAGGGGAGTTTCGGTCGCCGAACCTGCCGCCGAAAGTGCCCTGTCCAGCTTTCTTTTGCATGTTTTATGTGTGTTATAGGTTATAGGAAGTAAATATGTTAATATAGGAAGTAAATATTGATAGATGGGTTAGTTACTTAATTTTAGGGATTGCATAATCATAGGCTTGATTTTTCTTCCTGTTTAGATACCGTCTCTCATGTATAAATAGGTTGTAATCTCTATTGTGAAATACAACAAATATTATCTTTCTACATGGTATCAGAGCCTTTCTCATAGAGATTTTTTTTTCCTCCTCTCTCGTCAAGTTTTAAAATTTTTTTTGGAGACTTAGGGCTCCGTTCATTTGAGTTATCCATAAAGGGTAACATTTGGATCTCTTCATCGGCACTGTTCACGGTACTGTTCATCGGCACTGTTTATCGGCACTGTTCACGGCACTGTTTATCGGCACTGTTCGCGGTACTGTTCATCGGTACTATTCACGGGTACTGTTCATCGGTACTGTTCACGGGTACTGTTCTTCTGATCCTTTGCTATTTTGATTGTTTTGGGTTGGTTGTTTTGATGGCTGAAGTTAAAACCACCGTAACTGATGTGATTCCTGTGATGACTAAAATCACGGAACACAAATTAAATGGATCTAATTTTTTAGATTGGAGTAAGACTATCCGTATTTATTTACGAAGTATTGCAATGGATGATCATCTTACCAAGGATCCTCCAACTGATGAAACTCGTAGAGATTGGATGAGGGATGATGCTCGTTTGTTTCTGCAAATTCGAAATTCTATTCATAGTGAGGTGATTAGTCTTATTAATCACTGTGAATTTGTTAAAGAATTAATGGAGTATTTGGAATTTCTGTATTCTGGCAAAGGGAATATTTCCCGTATTTATGATGTGTGTAAGGCGTTTTACCGAGTCCAGAAAAATGATAGAACTTTGACATCCTACTTTATGGATTTTAAAAGAGTTTATGAATAACTTAATGTATTGATGCCCTTTAGTACAGATGTGAAAACTCAACAAACTCAACAAGCTCAACGAGAGCAAATGGCTGTTATGAGCTTTCTTGCAGGTCTCCCTCCAGAGTTTGAGACAGCTAAATCTCAGATTCTTTCTGACTCTGAAATATCATCATTACATGATGTGTTCACTAGGGTATTGCGTACAGAATCGCCAATTCCTTCACACCCCACTAGTGCCCTTGTTAGCCGCAATGACAGTGGCAGACATAATAATAGAGGTGGTCAAAGGGGAGGTTTTAATGCTGGTAAAAGATCTCAGCATTCTGGGGAAATAGGTCCTACTTCTGACTCAGGAGGAATCATTTGTTATTACTGCCGCGAACCAGGACATACTAAGAAGACATGTCAAAAACTACAGAATAAGAATCAGCGCACACAAATGGCGCATATGGCAGTTGATGCCCCTTCAGATAAGGGGATTTTGATATCTGAAGATGAGTATGCACAATTCACCCAATACCAGGCATCTCTGAAATCCTCTAATTCCTCCTCTATCACTGCAATTGCCGAGTCAGGTAACTCTACTGCATGTCTTGTGTCTTCATCCTCCAAATGGGTTATTGATTCTGGTGCTACCGATCATATGTCAGGTAATTCTACCCTTTTGTCCAATCTTAAGTCTCATGCATCGCCTTCTTATGTTACTCTTGCTGATGGTACTAAATCTTTTGTCATGGGTTCTGGTCATGTCAACTTAACCCCTTCTCTTTCTGTATCCTCCGTGTTATGTCTCCCTAAATTCGCATTTAATTTGCTTTCTGTTAGTAAACTCACTCGTGCATTGAATTGCTGTGTCTCATTCTTTCCTGATCACTGTATTTTTCAGGATCTTTCGACGAAGCAGATTATTGGTAGAGGGCGTGAGTCAGAGGGTCTCTACGTCTTGGATCAGCAACTACCTAGATCACTTGCATGTTCCACGCGTTTAACACCTTTTGATGTTCATTGTCGTTTGGGGCATCCTTCTCTCTCAGCTTTGAAGAAGTTATATCCACAGTTTCATTCTTTGTCTGTGTTAGATTGTGAGTCTTGTCAATTTGCCAAACATCATCGTTTGCCTTCAGTATCTCGAGTCAATAAACGGGCTTCGTCCCCTTTTGAGTTAGTACATTCAGATGTTTGGGGTCCTTGTCCTACTGTGTCTAAGTCTGGCTTTAAGTACTTTGTTACTTTTGTTCATGACTTCTCTCGTACTACTTGGTTATTTTTAATGAAGAGTCGGTCAGAATTATTTTCTATCTTTTGTGCATTTTATGCTGAAATCCAAACCCAATTCAATGTTCCCATTCGTATATTGCAAAGTGATAATGCTAAAGAGTATCTCTCTGGGGAATTTCAATCTTATTTGTTACAAAAAGGGATTCTTCATCAGTCCTCTTGTGTTGACACTCCTTCACAAAATGGAGTTGCCGAAAGAAAAAAAATCGACATCTTCTTAAAGTAGCCAGAGCCCTCTTATTCCAAATGAAAGTACCTAAATGCTTTTGGGCTGATGCTGTATCCACTGCTTGTTTTTTGATTAATCGCATGCCTTCCTCCATCCTTCATGGTGATATCCCTTATAATATTTTGTTTCCTACTAAATCTTTGTTTCCTATTGAGCCACGTATCTTTGGGTGTACTTGTTTTGTTCGTGATGTTCGTCCACATGTTACTAAATTGGATTCCAAATCACTCAAATGTGTCTTCCTTGGCTACTCTCGACGTCAAAAAGGGTATCGTTGTTTTTCTCCTGATCTGAATCGGTATCTTGTGTCTGCAGATGTAACATTCTTTGAGTCCACTCCATTTTTTCCACCATCCTCTGTTTATAACACCCAAGGTGAGGAAGATGACCTTTTGTTATACTCTGTTCGCTCTCTGTCTCCTCAGACTACTCCTACACCTTTCGCTCATATGCCAGGTCGCCCTCCCATCTTTCATGTGTATTCCAAACGCTTAGAGGACTCTGACTCCGCTCCGCTACTCGCTTCTTCGTCGACAGATCCTGCTCCCACTGATCCTTCACTGTCTGATTTGGATTTTCCCATTGCTCTTCATAAAGGTAAACGTACTTGCACTTATCCTATTTCAGCTTGTGTCTCTTATGATCAATTATCCTCTTCTTCTCGTTGTTTTGCCACTGCTTTAGATTCTATTTCAATTCCCAAAACTGTTATTGAGGCTTTGTCCCATCCTGGTTGGCGTGCTGCAATGGAAGAGGAAATGATGGCCCTTGACACTAATGATACTTGGGAGTTGATGTCCTTGCCCCCAGGAAAGCGGGCTATTGGGTGCAAATGGGTGTTTGCAGTAAAAGTAAATCCTGATGGATCTGTTGCTCGCCTCAAGACCCGTTTAGTGGCCAAAGGTTATGCACAAACTTATGGAGTGGACTATTCTGATACTTTTTCCCCGGTTGCCAAGCTCGCATCTGTTCGATTGTTTATTTCCTTGGCAGCTACACATGATTGGCCTTTGCATCAACTGGATATTAAAAATGCTTTTCTTCATGGTGATCTTCAGGAGGAGGTTTATATTGAGCAACCACCTGGTTTTGTTGCTCAGGGGGAGTCAGGCAAGGTTTGTAGACTTCGAAAATCCCTTTATGGCTTGAAACAGAGTCCTCGGGCATGGTTTGGCAGGTTTAGTGATGTGGTCCAACAGTTTGGAATGAAAATGAGTAAGTGTGATCACTCGGTGTTTTATAGAAATTCTGATAGTGGATTAATTCTGCTCGTAGTATATGTGGATGATATCGTTATCACAGGAAGTGATATTGCTGGCATCACATCCCTAAAAGAATTTCTTAAAACACAGTTTCATACAAAGGATTTGGGTTCATTGAAATATTTCTTGGGAATCGAAGTTATGCGGTGTAAGAAAGGCATCTTCTTGTCTCAAAGAAAATATATTCTGGATTTGTTAGCAGAAACAGGAAAATTGAGTGCTAAGCCTTGTAGTGCCCCAATGACTCCTAACCTTCAACTTACCACAGAAGACAGTGAGCTATTTGCAAATCCTGAAAGGTATAGAAGATTAGTTGGCAAGTTGAATTATTTGACGGTGACTCGTCCTGATATTGCATATTCAGTGAGTGTGGTAAGTCAGTTTATGTCATCTCCTACTGTTGCCCAATGGGATGCTTTGGGACAGATTCTTTGTTACCTTAAAGGGGCCCCAGGGCGAGGGCTATTCTATGGCAACCATGGGCACTCAAATATTGAATGCTTTTCTGATGCTGATTGGGCAGGCTCGAAGGTTGATAGAAGGTCAACTACTGGGTATTGTGTTTTTGTGGGAGGTAACTTGGTCTCATGGAAAAGTAAGAAGCAAAATGTGGTCTCTCGTTCTAGTGCTGAATCTGAATATCGAGCCATGGCACAAGGAGTTTGTGAAATCTTGTGGGTACGTCAACTGTTGGAAGAAGTTGGATTCACAAATTCGGTGCCTGCTAAGTTGTGGTGTGATAATCAAGCAGCTATACACATTGCCTCCAACCCAGTGTTTCACGAGAGGACTAAACACATCGAGATTGATTGTCATTTTGTTCGTGAAAAGGTCCAACAAAAGATAATATCAACGGGACATATCCGAACTGGAGAACAATTAGGAGATATCTTTAATAAAGCTCTAAATGGAACTCGAGTTGATTATATATGTAACAAGTTGGGCATGATTAACATTTATGCTCCAACTTGAGGGGGAGTGTTATAGGTTATAGGAAGTAAATATGTTAATATAGGAAGTAAATATTGATAGATGGGTTAGTTACTTAATTTTAGGGATTGCATAATCATAGGCTTGATTTTTCTTCCTGTTTAGATACCGTCTCTCATGTATAAATAGGTTGTAATCTCTATTGTGAAATACAACAAATATTATCTTTCTACAATGTGATTGTTCTATGATGGTTTAGAGGGTTTTCGGGGAGTTTCTTAGAGATGTTCTTGAGTTAGTTTGGTCCCTTTAGGAACGGACCAGAGGAACCAAGGAGGTCAGCAGTAAGCACTGTTTCAGAACCTGCAGAGTCAGTACAGAGTTAGCCAGAGGTGAGTGGAACTGAACTAAATATTTTTAAGATGAGCACTCAAACATTTTTAGCATGTGTCATGCATCATTTATGCCATGTTTATAGGTTTGCATTAGTGAGCACGAAGATGTTGCATTAATTGCATTAATCAGTACATGTACAGATCGGGCGTAGCTTGGATTCATTAGCCCCCTAAATGAAGACTTGAGGAGCCCTGAAAGGGCCGGGCACACGGTACCATAGGGTGCTGAATGAAGACCTGAGAAGCTCCTTCGCGGGCCGGGCAATGTGGGGGAATTTTGAATTAGTCCGTCTGAGATTATGTGATTTACTTGTGTTATGATGCATTCCATGAGATCATGTTTTATCACATGTTTTATATGTACTACTCACTGGGCTAGTATAGCTCACCCTCTCCCTCAACCCCAGTTTTGCAGGTACAGAGTCCAGAGAGGTCAGCAGGGTACAGATAAAGAGAAGAGATATGTAATAGCTAGTGTGGACATGTAATTGTACCGATAGTGTATGTTGTATAGATGATGCTTGACCTTATGAGTTGTAATCCCTTTTGTATATACATGGTCTGTTATGAAAATGATTTTAGTGTTTAGGTGTGTATGAAAAACCAGGCTTAACATGCTATGAGAGGACCGCTTAGAGCACAGATGAGAGCTCTAGCAGGGGTGGTATAGTACAGAGTTAGTGTATGCACAGGTTAAGCCTTGGAACAGAGAAAAGTTTTAATGTTTACAGAAAATGTATGATCATGTATGGGATTTCACAGGTACACAGAGTTCACAGTCGGCTTACTACGGGTCCCGGCGGCCTTAAGCCGATCTGGATCCTAGTGCCGGTAATAGTTCGATTTTCGGGCTGTTACAGATTGGTATCAGAGCCTAGGTTCATATGGTCGGACCTATAGAGAGAGAGTCGGGCTCATAGAGGTCATAGTTGGTCAAGTACCCTAGGAAAGCATGTCCACTAGGATAGGATGTCAGTCCTGTCTATCTGATGTATGAATTGCCATGATTTATGCATGTGCTATCTGTTGCTAATGTGCTATGTGATGTGTGTTGTGATTCCAGAGAGTGAAGATGCGAGGAACTCGTCAATCCGCGAGATTGACTGGAGTCCCACCCGGAAGTGAGGGTACAGCTGCTCATCCTCCTGCATTGCCAAGGGCAAGATCTCACAGGTCAAGCAGGGAAGGAACGTCATGAGACCCTAGAAGGTCTTCGGACGAGAGCAGAAGAGGAATAGAGAGAGGGGAAAGATCAGAGGAAGAAAGAGAGGCTATGGATGTTGGTCCGAGCAGAGATGAAAGTATGGGTATAGGAAGGTCTGAAGAAGGGATGGGAGAGTCCCAAGGAGGCGCACAGGCCTCGGGGTTTAGCTATCCACCCTTTCCACAGGGCCCAGGGTATCCGATGGGAGGTACGTCGGATTTCTCCAGCTTTGCCCCATATCCACCTTATATGCCCTATATGCCTTATCCTTCTTTTTACCCACCATATCACATGTATCCACCCCCACCTGTTCAGCCAAGTCCAGCACAACCTGAACCAAGAGAACCAGTACCACCACCACCAGAACCGGTTGCCCCTGTTGTTGAAGCACAGCAGCCTAGTTCATCAGGGGGACATAAGGTGAAGATGACCGAGTACTTAAAGTTGGATGCTCCTAAATTCAATACAGGAGATGATCCCTTTGAGTACCTGAGTGCAGTGAGAATGATAACCAGTGAGTTGGGAGCTGATGAGAGCAGGGCCATTGAGATGGCAGGGTTCACATTAAAGTGCAAGAAAGCAAAAGAATGGTTCAAGAACTATGTGGAGCCCAGAATAGACAGCATGACGTGGGAAGAGTTCGCCAATGAGTTTGCAGGGTGGGCTTTTCCTGACAGTGCCAGGGAGATGAAGGTTGTTGAGTTCGAACAGCTGAGATAGACAGAGGAGATGAGCGTTGATGAGTATACAGATAAGCTCCTGGCATTGTTACCATACGTAGGGCAGGCGTATGATACAGATCAGAAGAAGGCAAGGAGATATGCCACAAGGCTTCACCCCAGGTATTTCTCCTTGATCCTTCCAGCAGAAAAAGAGAGTTTCCACTCCATTGTGGATGCAGCCAGAAAAATGGAGGCAAGTGCCATCATACAGGGAACAGGAAAGCGGCAGGTGGCACAGTCTTCGGGTTCGAAGACCCCCAGTGTAGCGGTTTCTGGCAGCAAAAAGGGAGAGAAGTTTAAATCCAAGAGAGGCAAGTTTCGGAGCAGGATTAAGTCAAGACTGGGAATGGGAAGCGGCTCCAGCTCTAGCACAGGTAGTTCAGTATGTTAGAAGTGTGGGAAACCACATCTAGGAGTTTGTCTGATGGGATCTACAGCCTGCTATAGATGTGGGCGAGAGGGACATATTGCAAGAGAATGCTCCCAGGCTACCTTTATGGCACCATCCCAGCAGATGACCTCAGGCAGTGTAGCACAGCCAGCAGCTTCAGCCGTACCACAGAGCAGTGGCAGAGGTAGAGGAAGAGGGTCAGCCTCTTCATCTGGGATGGGTTCCCGAGGTGCAGGTCTATCAGCCCCAGCACGGATTTTCACCATGACTCAACAGGAGGCAGACACATCGAACACAGTGGTGTCAGGTAATCTCATCATTGGGTGTTCAGAGGTGTATGCTTTGATGGACCCCGGTGCTTCTCACTCTTTCATTGCTTCTAGAGCCGCAGAGAGGTTGGGTTTGATAGTCTCCGAGTTAGAGTGTCCTCTCTGGGTCAGTGGACCTAGATGTGACCCATCATTGGCAGAGTCAGTCTGTCAAGTCAGTCCAGTGTGTATAGAGGGTAGATGCCTTCCAGCTGACCTTGTGGTTCTAGAGTTGGCAGATTTTGATGTCATTCTAGGGATGGATTGGTTATCTACATATCATGCTACCTTGAACTGCAGAGACAAGGTAGTCAGTGTCAGAGACCAGGATGGGTCAGAGTGTGTCTTCAGAGGAGACAGGAGAGGGACACCTAAGGGTTTGATATCAGCCCTCCAGGCTCGTAGGTTGTTGAGGAAGGGTTGTCAGGGGTTCCTAGCTCATGTGAGAGAGCTAGACATGCAGGTTAGGGAACCATCCTCAGTACCAGTTGTTAGAGAGTTCCCAGATGTGTTTCCTGAAGAGCTTCCAGGACTACCACCAATTAGGGAAATAGAGTTCGAGATAGAGTTAATGTCTGGTACGCGACCGATCTCTATTCCTCCCTATAGGATGGCACCAGCAGAGCTAAGAGAGTTGAAAGAGCAGTTATAGGATTTGGTAGACAAGGGTTTCATCCGCCCGAGTACCTCACCTTGGGGTGCTCCAGTACTGTTTGTCAGGAAGAAGGATGGACCTCTTAGACTTTGTGTCGACTATCGGCAGTTGAACAAGGTCACTACCAAGAACAAATATCCTCTACCCAGGATCGATGATCTATTTGACCAGCTGTCAGGTGCAGGTTGTTTCTCGAAGATAGATCTAAGATCTGGATACCATCAGTTGAGAATCAGGGAAGAGGATGTACCTAAGACAGCTTTCAGGACCAGATATGGGCATTATGAGTTCCGAGTAATGCCGTTTGGGTTAACTAACGCCCCTGCAGCATTCATGGATCTCATGAACAGAGTTTTCAGAGAGTACCTGGATCGCTTTGTGATTATCTTTATAGATGATATCTTAGTGTACTCCAGGGATGCAGAGGAGCATGCCCAGCATCTGAGGATAGTCTTGCAGACTTTGAGGGAGCATGGCTTGTATGCCAAGTTCTCTAAGTGCGAGTTCTGGCTGAGGAGCATTTCTTTCTTGGGGCATGTAGTATCAGATGAAGGGATAGCAGTGGACCCCAAGAAGGTAGAGGCAGTAGCCAACTGGCCTACACCCATGACAGTAACAGAGATCAAGAGTTTTCTGGGTTTGGCAGGCTACTATCGGAGGTTCGTTCAGGACTTCTCGAAGATTGCTGCTCCGATGACCAGATTAACCAGAAAGAACCAGAAGTTTGTATGGTCAGAAGAGTGTGAAGAGAGTTTTGAAGAGTTGAAGAGACGGTTGACTTCAGCACCGGTGTTAGCTCTGCCGATCAGTGATGAAGACTTCACAGTGTTCTGTGATGCATCCCGAGTGGGATTAGGTTGTGTGTTGATGCAGAAAGACAGAGTGATAGCTTATGCTTCTAGACAACTGAAGAAGCACGAGCTGAACTATCCTACACACGATCTGGAGATGGCAGCAGTTATCTTTGCACTCAAGATGTGGAGGCATTACCTCTATGGGGTAAAGTGTGAGATCTACACAGACCATAAGAGCCTGCAGCACATCTTGAGCCAGAGAGAGCTAAACTTGAGGCAAAGACGGTGGGTAGAATTGCTCAGTGATTATGATTGCAAGATCCAGTATCACCCGGGTAAGGCTAATGTTGTAGCTGATGCCTTAAGCCGCAAGTCACTTGGCAGTTTATCCCACATTACAGCAGAGAGGAGGCCGGTGGTGAAGGATTTCTACAAGCTCATGGAAGAAGGACTAGGGTTAGTGTTATCTGATATAGGTGCTTTGATTGCACAGATGAGAGTTACTCCTGTGTTTCTAGAGCAGGTAGCTCTGAAACAGCACGAGGACCCTGAGTTAGTCAAGATTGCCAGGACTGTGCAGTCAGGCGACAGTGCGGAGTTCAGATTTGACAGTGAGGGGATTCTTCGTCACGGTAAGAGATTATGTGTACCAGATGATAGCAGTTTGAAGGAAGCCATTATGAGGGAAGCTCATAATGCAAGGTATAGCGTTCACCCTGGAGCCACCAAGATGTATCAAGATCTGAGAAGAGTGTATTGGTGGCCAGTGATGAAGAGAGAAGTGGCACAGTATGTGTCAGCCTGCGAAACATGTCAAAGGGTGAAGCTAGAGCACCAGAAGCCGGCTGGAATGCTTAACCCACTACCGATTCCAGAGTGGAAATGGGAGAACATCGCTATGGATTTGGTAGTGGGCTTACCGGCAACGTCCAACAGGCTAGACTCCATATGGGTGATTGTGGATAGACTGACTAAATCTGCTCACTTCATTCCAGTCAGGAGTAACTATTCTGTAGACAAGCTAGCGCAGGTGTATGTCGAAGAGATAGTAAAGCTGCATGGAGTTCCTGTGTCCATCGTATCAGATAGAGGACCTCAGTTCACCTCCAGGTTTTGGCGGAGTCTGCAAGCTGCTATGGGTACAAGATTGGATTTCAGCACTGCTTTCCATCCACAGACAGACGGTCAGTCAAAGAGGACCATCCAGACCATAGAAGAAATGTTGAGAATGTGTGTGTTAGACTTTGGCGGTTCTTGGAAGCAGCATCTACCTCTGGTGGAGTTTGCCTACAACAACAGCCATCATGCTAGCATAGGGATGGCTCCTTATGAAGCTCTATATGGAAGGAAGTGCAGAACACCTGTTTGCTGGGAAGAGGTAGGAGAGAAGGCTCTTGCAGGGCCAGATTTAGTCGAGCTTACCAGCAGATTAGTGCCTATCATCAGAGAGAGGATCAGAACAGCGGTCAGCAGACAGAAAAGTTATGCAGATATCCGTAGGAAGCAGTTAGAGTTTCATGAGGGGGATATGGTTTTGCTAAAGGTGTCTCCAATGAAGGGCGTGGTTCGCTTTGGGAGAAAGGGTAAGCTAGCTCCATGATACATTGGTCCCTTTGAGATTCTACAGACGATCGGAAATGTGTCGTACAAGCTGGATTTACCTGCATCGATGGAACGAATCCATCCGGTTTTTCATGTTTCTATGCTACGAAAATTTGTGTCAGATCCGGGACAGGTTCTCAGTGAGCCTGATGTGGAGATCCTAGGAGATCTCACATATGTAGAGCAGCCAGTGAGGATCATTGACACTCAGATCAGAAAGTTCAGAAACAAGAAATTCCGATGGTAAAAGTCCTGTGGAACCACCATAACCTAGAAGAGTGCACCTGGGAGACAAGGGAGTCTATGCTCCAGCAATACCCATATCCGTTTTGAGGTTCGTTTTCCCCTTTTCTATGTGTTTATGCGCTTTATGTTTGAGGAACATTCGGGGACGAATGTTCTTAAGGGGGGAGAATGTAATACCCGGCTCGAGTCCGGCCTCGGAATTCCTGTAGTCTGGTGGAATCTCGGGTGTCGGCACTCTCGAGAAGGGTAATACATATGTTTTCTTATGTATTTTGACTTGTTTTAAGGTTTTAAGTATAAAGGAAAATGAGTTTTTGAAAGAAAAGAGCCAAGGGAGAAAATGGCAAGTTCGGCCGCCGAAGGTGACTTTCGGCCGCCAAACCTTGCATGGTTTCGGATTCACGTTTGGCCGCCGAAGGTGGTCTGGCCAGCCACCTATAAAAAGGGCGCCAAGTCGGTGGAAGGATGAGATTTTGCTTCCATCTTCAGCCAGAGGTGAGTCCAACACCCTCCCTAGTTGACTTTCATGATCTTGCTCAAATCTTGTAAGGTTTTGAAGAGTTTTCATGTGTTGTTGAAAGGTTTGATAGTTTTGAGCAAAAGAACCAAGTTTTGAAGTTTGGAGAGTTGTGAGGAGATTTCTCCATATCTCCACGTTCGGATCACTTGATCTCTTGCTTGGAAGAGGTAAGGCAAGATCCAGAACCTCTTTTATTGATTTTGAAGGGTTTAGGAGAGTTGTATGGCTAGTATGCATGAATAGGGTTTTGGTTGAGGTTTTGCATGATTTTGTGTATAAGCATGTTTAAGTGGTGTTTGATATGTTTCTTGGGGGTATACATGAGTTTTAGGCCCTTTTATGTATGTATTATGGTATGTGCTAGTTGGGAGTAGTTGATATGCTTGTTGGGTAAGTTTGGGGGAAAGGTTTGCATAAAACAGAGCAGGGTTCTGCCCAGCGGGCAAAACCAGGTTCGGCCGCCGAAGGAAGGTTCGGCCGCCGAACCCCTTGTGGAGGCAGTTTCGGCTGCCAAAGCTTGCCCCCGAACATTTGGACTTTCGTCTCTGGAGGCAAGGTTCGGCCGCGAAAGTGCCGCTGAAGGTTGAGTTTCGTCTCTGGACGAGACTTTCGGCTGCCGAAGGTGCCGCCGAACATGCATGAGTTTCGTCTCTGGAGGGGAGTTTCGGCCGCCGAACCTGCCGCCGAAAGTGCCCTGTCCAGCTTTCTTTTGCATGTTTTATGTGATTGTTCTATGATGGTTTAGAGGGTTTTTGGGGAGTTTCTTAGAGATGTTCTTGAGTTAGTTTGGTCCCTCATTTCAGTCCACCTGTGTAGGAACGGACCAGAGGAACCAAGGAGGTCAGCAGTAAACACTGTTTCAGAACCTGCAGAGTCAGTACAGAGTTAGCCAGAGGTGAGTGGAACTGAACTAAATATTTTTAAGATGAGCACTCAAACATTTTTAGCATGTGTCATGCATCATTTATGCCATGTTTATAGGTTTGCATTAGTGAGCACGAAGATGTTGCATTAATTGCATTAATCAGTACATGTACAAATCGGGCGTAGCTTGGATTCATTAGCCCCCTAAATGAAGACCTGAGGAGCCCTGAAAGGGCCGGGCACATGGTACCATAGGGTGCTGAATGAAGACCTGAGGAGCTCCTTCGCGGGCCGGGCAATGTGGGGGAATTTTGAATTAGTCCGTCTGAGATTATGTGATTTACTTGTGTTATGATGCATTCCATGAGATCATGTTTTATCACATGTTTTATATGTACTACTCACTGGGCTAGTATAGCTCACCCTCTCCCTCAACCCCAGTTTTGCAGGTACAGAGTCCAGAGAGGTCAGCAGGGTACAGATAAAGAGAAGAGATATGTAATAGCTAGTGTGGACATGTAATTGTACCGATAGTGTATGTTGTATAGATGATGCTTGACCTTATGAGTTGTAATCCCTTTTGTATATACATGGTCTGTTATGAAAATGATTTTAGTGTTTAGGTGTGTATGAAAAACCAGGCTTAACATGCTATGAGAGGACCGCCTAGAGCATAGATGAGAGCTCTAGCAGGGGTGGTATAGTACAGAGTTAGTGTATGCACAGGTTAAGCCTTGGAACAGAGAAAAGTTTTAATGTTTACAGAAAATGTATGATCATGTATGGGATTTCACAGGTACACAGAGTTCACAGTCGGCTTACTACGGGTCCCGGCGGCCTTAAGCCGATCTGGATCCTAGTGCCGGTAATAGTTCGGTTTTATGGCTGTTACAGATGTCTTCAGATCGCAGTCAGGATTCGTATTCACTTTAAATGGTGGAGCTATTAGCTGGAAAAGTTCCAAACAGAGCACTGTAGTAGATTCTACAATAGAAGCTGAGTATATAGCAGCATCAGATGCAGCTAAAGAGGCAGTTTGGTTGAAGAAATTCATCACAGAGTTAGGAGTGGTTCCCAGCATTGCAAATCCTATGGACCTTTATTGTGATAACAATGGTGCCATAGCACAGGCAAAGGAGCCCAGATCTCATCAGAGATCTAAACACATACTTAAGAGATATCACCTTATTCGAGAGATCATTAATAGAGGAGATATCAAAATATGCAAAGTAGACACAAATGACAACATAGCAGATCCACTGACCAAGCCTCTTTCACAGGTCAAGCATGATCAGCACACCAGGTCTATGGGTATTAGATACTTGTATGATTAGGCCTAGTGCAAGTGGGAGATTGTTAGTGTATTTGCCGTAGGCCATTATCTTGGACCTATTTGTATGTCATTTTTGTTATTAATAAAAGAGGTTTTATTATTATTATCATTATTATTTTGCATGTTACATAATAATGATTATTATCCCTGGTTACTTATTATTATGTTGATAATAATAAAAATATAACTAGTATGATTATTGATTGATAATCATGAGATGATTATGTATATGTTGATATAATCAATAATCATAAATACTTGTTAGAGAACAAAGTATTGGATGGACCCGCATTGAGATCACTACATGGGTCATTGTCATAAGTGAATCTCAAAGTAGTTATGTCTTAATCCTTTGACTTGAGATTGTCATAGTTTCCAACATAAGGACTATTATGTTTTGACATAACCAAACGTTGTCTTTAATCGGAAAATCATAAAGGTTATGATTGAGCATAATAGAAATTATGTAGAGGATAATGAACAATCAAGATAGGATTTGTCCCTCTCTATGAGAGAGATATCTTCTGGGCCCCTCGATAAGTGAGACTGAGAAATGCATGGCCGTGCTCAAATGAATTGATAGTGTGATCAATATCATTTGAAGTTATCAGTCTACTTAGAGATCGAAAAATCATAAGTTTGAATATTATAAGTTTGACATTGACCATGACTTATGTTCAAACTAGATATCGTGTGATAAAGGGATTAATACATGTTTTATTTATTAGGTTTTATCGGACTATTGATCCTCATATTAGTTGGGTAGTCATAATGTCTTGCTAGAGGCCACTTATGATTTATGGGCCTTGTGGGACTGGGCCTATTGCCAATTAATATGAGCCTATTGGGTCACACACAAGAACGTTGTTGATGTGCTATATTAATGGGCTAAAAGCCCATTAGTATAATTAATAATAATAAAGTGTTATTATTATTAATATTAATATTAATTAATAATAATAAAGTATTATTATTATTAATTATTTATTTATTATTATAAGATAATAATATTTAAAATATCTGCAATTTATCTGTAACTGTTACAGATAAAGGACTCTATCACATAAAAATATTTAAGTATTTGTGAGATTGTGATAGTGGGTTCTGAACACAACTCTTTTAGGAAAAAAGTTGTACAATTCTTTTAGGAAAAGAATTGTGGGAAAACGAAAAGACTGAAACCTATAAATACTCCTACTACGAATTTAGGAGTGATGATATTTTTGAGAATATTCAGTCTAAAAGGCTGCAGATCGTGGAGCACATAATCTATCCATCCTTGAGAGAGCTAGCACTCTAGAAGGATAGAAGACGTTCGTGTGGATACTATTGAGGGTGTTCGTTTGAAAAGGCAGCACCATCAGTCCGGCATTGTATCTTCTCGACGAGATTAACAGGTTAGTCTCGTATACTTTCTTTGAATTAAACGAAGCACTCGGATTCTGGGAAGGGAAATCAAAAGAGATTTTATTTTTCCGCTGCGCCTTTGGGTTGCAATAATCTCGGGATTTCCCAACAGCATGCACAGGTCAAGCTTGGTGTATGATAAGTTTAAAATTTTTATGTAAATGTATGATCATGTGTTGGATTTATCAGGTATGATAGGATGCAGGTTAGGCTTGCTACGGGTTCCGGCGACCTTAAGTCGATCTGAATCCTAGCACCAGTAGCAGTCCAGTTTCCGGGTCGTTACACTATCTAGCCTTGGGTCCATATCATTTTTAAACCACTCCCTTGCCTTCTTGCATTTCAGTGTGAACCCCGCCATTTGAATGGCTCCACTATCACTTGCCCCCAGCTCATCTGTTATCATCTTCACCGTCTTGAGGTACTCAAACAGGTCATCTCCTATTTTGAACTTAGGAGCATCCAGCTTTAGGTAATCCGTCATCTTTACTTTGCTCCCCTTAGATGAGCTAGGTTTGGGTGTTTGGATTTCAAGGGCTACAGGTTCTGCTGGTGGAGGAGGAGGTGCAGCATTCCCTGGGTTAGGGTTTGCTGTATTTGGGTAGAAGGGTGAGGGTGGAAATATAGGGTACTGTGGATAGGGTGGGTAAAAGGGAGGATAAGGCATGAAGGTGGGATATGGTTGTAACTGGAGAAATCTGATGTACCCCCATCGGATACCCTAGGCCCTGTGGATAGGGTTGATACTGGGGTGGGTGAGCAAACCCCGGGGCCTGAGCGCCTCCTTGAGACTCTCCCATACCCTCCACTGACATGCTTACTCCCAAACTACCATCTCTTCTCTAATCATCATCCACATATTTCCTCACATCAGCTGCCATTCTGCCCTGATCTGAACTCCTCCTGCTCACATCAAAAGACCTTCTAGGGTCTCTTGATGTTCCCTCTCTGCTTACTCTACAAGACCTTGCCCTTGGAAGAGCAGGGGGAAGGGCATCCATGCCCTCATTCTCTAATGGGACTCCAGTCAATTGTGCAGATCGACGAATTCCTCTCATCCTATTTCTGAAAAAAAATAACATTCAGCACAAAACATTAGCATCATATGGTTCATGTGGAAACACATGAACCCACATCACATACATATCATATCATTAATGCACATGCATAAAGTCATGGCATTTCACATCATGGTATTCGTGATGCATGAACATGCTCGAAATTTATTTGTTTTAAAACATAAAGATCTATTCTACTCACCTCAGGCTGACTCTGAAGCAGCTATCTCACTGCTGGGCTCCTCGGTTCCTCGGGTCCGAACCTACACAGGTGGACTCAAATGAGGGACCAAACATATACTAACATAACTCTAAAAAATTCCCCAAAAACCCCCCTAAAACATCATAAAACATACATAGAAATCATGCAAAGGAAGGCTGAATAGGGCACTTTCGGCGGCAGGTTCGGCGGCCGAAAGTCCCTCTAGAGCCGAAAGTTATACACCTTCGGCGGCCGAAGGTTCCTTCCAGATCTGAAACTCATGCATGTTCGGCGGCACCTTCGGCGGCCGAAACTCCCCTCCAGAGCCGAAAGTCCAAACTTTCGGGGGCGAGCTTAGGCGGCCAAACATACCACCACAGGCAGGTTCGACGGTCGAAAGTGCCTTCGGCTGTCGAACCTGAGTTCTCCCAAAAATGGCAGAACTCAGCCCTCATGCACATCTATGCCTCCTAAACCTTCCAAACATGCATTTAGCTATTCTACAACATGCATATTATAATACCCGGCTAGACCTCAGCATCAGAATTCTTATTTTCCGGCGGAATCTCCGTTGGAATCCGGGATTCACGGATGTCGGAGCCTTCCAAAGGGGTAAAATAAAGGTTTTTCAAAATGTTTTTGCATGTTTTTATGGTTTTGATTAAGAAAATTGAGTTTTTGAAAAGGAAAAGACCAAGGAAGCATTTGCCAGGTTCGGCCGCCGAAAGTGAAGTTCGACCGCCGAAAGTGGCTGGCTTGTGTTGCCCCCGAAAGCCATGTTCAGCTGCCGAATGTGGTGGAGGTGTGGAAGCAAGCTTTGGCCGTCGAAAGTGGTTGACCCGCCACCTATAAAAGGGTCCTTTGATCAGAAATGGAGTGTGTTTTTTCTCTCTTTCCGAGCAAAGGTGGGTTTTTGTCTTCCTTTGGTTGATTTCATGTATTTCTTCAAAGTTTAGCAAGTTTTAATGAGTTTTTAGTTTGTTTTTGAAGATTTTAAAGCAAAGAAGCAAAGTTTAGAGACTTGGAGGTTTTTGGATCGTTTTCCTCTACATCTCCGAGTTTGGACCATCAATCCTCTCGATCTTCAAGAGGTAAGCATGGATCATCACCTCCCTTTATGTTTAAAGCTTGTTTTGAGAGTTTTAAGTGAGTTTTTATGCATGGTTAGAGGAGATCTAAGGGTTAGAGTTCATGTTGTTCATGTGATGTTTATGTTGCTTTGATGATGGTTTTTGGGGTTTAAGCTAGTCTTTAAACCCCTAAGTGCATGGAAAAGGGTATATGCATGTTATGAGAGGTTGTATGCATGTTTGAGGGAGTTTGGTTTGGTTTGGAAGGCTGAATATGTATGTTTGACCCGAGTTCTGCCTTCTTGAAGAACTCAGGTTTGGCCGCCGAAGCAAGGTTCGGCTGCCGAACCCCTTATGGAGGCTGTTTTGGCCGCCTAAGCTCGCCCCCGAAAGTTTGGACTTTCGGCTCTGGAGGGGAGTTTCGGCCACCGAACATGCCGCCGAAAGTTTGGACTTTTGGCTCTGGAAGGTCTTTCAGCCCCCAAACCTTGCCCCCGAAAGTTTGGACTTTCGGATCTAGAAAGGACTTTCGGCCGCCGAAGGTGCCGCCGAAAGTGCATGAGTTTCGGCTCTGGAGAGGGGTTTCGGCCGCCGAAGGTGCCGCAGAAAATCTCCTGTCCAGCCTTCCTTTGCTCATTTTTCCATGCATGTTTATGATGTTTTGGGGGGTTTTTGGGAAGATGTTCATAGCTATGTTAGAGTATGTTTGGTCCTCATTTGAGTCCACCCTTGTAGGTTCGGACCTGAGGAACCAAAGAGGCCCACAGAGTTAGTCTTTCAGAGGCTGTTCAGCAGTTGCTAGAGGTGAGTGGAACTGAACTATATTTTAAAATTAAATGAAAGTTTTAGCATAATCCATGCATCATAAATGCCATGTTTATATTAGGATGTATTGCACAAGAATTCACGAAGATGTCGCATTGCATTATTTATTGACGATGGGGATGGACATAGTGTGGACCCTTTAGCCCTCTGATATAACAAAAGTCCTGAGGAGCCCCACCGAGGGCCGGGCACTAATGAAGTCCTGAGGAGCCCCATAAAGGGCCGGGCACAGAGTTTATTGTATGTAACAGAAGTCCTAAGGAGCTCCTTTGAGGGCCGGGCACAGAGCAGAGGGATTTTTGGGTCAGTCCATCCGTGATGTGATTTACTTGTGATGTGACGCATTTCATGATAGCATGTTTTATTAAATGTTTTATTGTTCTGCTCACTAGGCTCTAGTAGCTCACCCCTCTCCCTAACCCCCATGTTTTAGGGCCACAGAGAAGATAAAGGATCAGCAAGGGTAAAGTCTAAGTGTAACAGTATAGAGTAGTGGACATGTATTGTACAAAGAGATGATGTAATGTAATGTATAGTGAGATAGTATTGTGCTTGGCCCTAGTGTATGTTTAATCCCTTTGTACATGATCAGTTTATTATGTTTTATGATGAGAACCAAGCTTGATATATGTAATGATGACCCATCTAGAGCATTTGATGAGGGCTCTTGTAATACCCGGCTCGAGTCCGGCATCGGCATTCCTGTCGTCCGGTGGAATCTCGGGTGTCGGAACCCTCGAGAAGGGTACTGCATATGTTTTCCAAGGTATTTTCACTAGTTTTCAAGTTTTGAAGTGTTAAAAGACTTGAGTTTTGAAAGAAAAGCAACAAGGGAGAAATGCAAAGGTTCGGCCGCCGAAGGTCACTTTCGGCCGCCGAACATTGCAAGGTTGCGGCTTCACGTTCGGCTGCCAAAGGTGGTCTGGCCAGCCACCTATAAAAGGGCCAAGGGTCGGTGGAAGGAGGTTATTTCTCCTCCACTTGCAGCCAGAGGTGAGTTCCAGCCTCTCCTACGTTGACTTTCATGTTTTCCATGATTTTCATCAAATCTTTCAAGAGTTTTAAGAGTTTTGGTGACTTATGAAGGTTTTGAGCAAAAGAACCAAGTTTTGAAGCTTGGAGCTTTGGAAGAGCTTTTCTTCATATCTCCACGTTAGGATCCTTCATCCTCAAGTTCTGTAAGAGGTAAGTGAAGATCCTGAGCTTCTTTGATGATTTTGAAAGGTTTTATGAAGTTTGTATGGGTAGTATGCATGTTTAGGTTTAGGTGAGGTTTTTGGTGATTTGTGGTGCTCAAACATGGTTAAGTGTTATGTGCTATGTTTGTTTGGGGTTTTAGGGTAGTTTTAGACCCCTTTGTGCATATATATGCGTATATGCTAGTTGGGAGTAGTTGATATGCATGTTTGTAGGTTTTTGGGCAAAGTTTGCATGAAACAGAGCAGGGTTCTGCCCTTCGGGCAAAACCAGGTTCGGCCGCCGAAGGAAGGTTCGGCCGCCGAACCCCTTGTGGAGGCAGTTCGGCTGCCAAAGGTTGCCCCCGAAAGCCGAAAGAGGGAGTTCGGCCGCCGAAAGTGCATGAGTTTCGTCTCTGGAGTGGGGTTTCGGCCGCCGAACCTGCCGCCGAAAGTGCCCTGTCCAGCTTTCTTTTGCATGTTTTATGTGATGGTTTTAGGATTGGTTAGAGGGGTTTTGGGGAGTTTCTTAGAGATGTTCTTGCGTGAGTTTGGTCCCTCATTTGAGTCCACCTGTGTAGGTACGGACCAGAGGAATCAGGGAAATCAGCAGTGAGTCCAGTGTCAGAACCTGCAGAGTCAGTTCAGAGATAACCAGAGGTGAGTGGAATTTAACTTAATGTTTTAATATGAGAACTGAATATTTTATCATGCTTCATGCATCATGAATATGCTATAGGGTGAGTGCATTAGTGTACACAAAGATGATGCATTGCATTTATCCTTGTACTTGGCACTGCTCCTTGTACATTGCTTATGTGAGACGGCACGGACTTCGTGAGGATTCATTAGCCCTCAGAGGAAAGACCTGGAACAGCCCTACGGGGACCAGGCACACAAAGACCTGGAACAGCCCTACGGGGACCAGGCACATGGTATTCCGGTACCCCAGATGAGATAGAGGGAGTTTTGATCCGTCCGGCTGAGGTGATGTGATTATGTGTTGCATTCCATGAGAGCATGTTTTATCACCTGTTATTTATTCCTATTCTACTCACTGGGCTATCGTAGCTCATCCCTCTCCCCTAACTCCAGTTGTGCAGGTTCAGGGGTCAGAGACAACTCAGTAGGGTACAGGAAGAGTACAGAGTAGTGTAGTAGCTAGTGTGGACATGTAAATGTATTTATATAGTGTATAGAATGGTGTTTGACTTAGAAGAGGTGTAATCCCTTTGTGGAGTCACATGATCAGTTTATGTATGTTTCTTTATTGTTGTATGGTTATGAGCAAAACCAGGCTTAACATTCTGAGTTTGATCCGCCTAGAGCCATGAGGAGCTCTAGTAGGGATTAGTAGAGAACAGAGAGAGTGCATGCACAGGTTAAGCCTTGGAATGAAGAAAAGTTTTATGTTTTTTCAGAAATGTATGATCATGTATGGGATTTCACAGGTATACAGACAGGATAGCAGGCTTACTACGGGTCCCGGCGACCTTAAGTCGATCTGGATCCTAGTGCCGGTGGCAGTTCGGTTTCCGGGCTGTTACAGCTCTAGTATGGGGTTTATGTTCACAGAGTTAGTGCATGCACAAGTCGAGCTTGGTAAATGAAAAGTTCAAATTTTTATGGAAATGTATGATCATGTATGGGATTTATCAGGTACACAGAGTTCATAGTAGGCTTGCTACGGGTTCCGGCGACCTTAAGTCGACCTAAATCCTAGCGCCGGTAGCGGTCCGGTTTTCGGGTCGTTACACATATACACATTCTCAAGCATATAGGGGCATAAAACTAACCTAAACCCCAACAACAACAACATGACAACTCATATAGCATACATTTGTCCTTAAACTAACATAACCCTAACATCCTTTACAACTAACATAATCATGCATTTCTACCCCAAAACCCTTCATAAAACTTGCTTAAGACATCGAAGAAGGCGAGGATCGACGCTTACCTCTTGAAGATCGAGAGAAGGCGTGACCCAACTTGGAGATTTGGGGAAAACGGGTTTCGGAGGTCTCCAAGCTTCCAACTTCGATATATGCTCAAAAATCTTCAAAACCAAGTTAAAACTTGTTAAAAACTTGTAGGATTTGAAGAGAAAACACAAGATCATAAAAGAGGTGGCGGAGACTCACCTTGCCCGAAAATAGAGAGAGAAAACTCGCCCATTTTCGGACAGGGGACCTTTTATAGGTGGCTGGCCAGACCACCTTCGGGGGCCTAACGTGACTCCGCAACTCCACTATGTTCGGCGGCCGAACATGAGGTTCGGCGGCCGAACATAAGGTTCGGCACCCGAACATGAGGTTCGGCGGTCGAACCTGGGTTTTTCTCCTTGGTCCTTTTCTTTCAAAACTCAATTTCTTTCATACTTAAAACCTTAAAACATGTAAAAACATTTTATAAAAACATATTTTACCCTTCTAGAGGTTTCCGACATCCGAGATTCCACCGAAAAATAGGAATTCTGATACCGGGGTCTAGCCGGGTATTACACTAACAAGTTCATTCAGGGGCTTATTTACAGTATCTTCCCCCCTAAGGTCCAGCTGGTAGGGGAGGAGCTCCTTTAGGCAAAGGATTGTTGTCCTCACTGTAGCGTACCTCCTTGCCGTCAGAGTCGATTTCGGGAGCTCGAAGGGCCGCTAACAGAGTGGAGGGGGCATCTCTAACTGTCTTCAGGCCTTGATTGAACCCGAAGTGAACATACCGAAGGCCTCATTATATATTTTCTCTTTCATCTCATTAGAGGCCTTGTACTCTTCAAGTCGCGCTTCACAGGCTTGCTGAATCTTGGCCTTCAGTTCAGCAGAGTTCTTGTACTCTTGAAGGCGCTCCTCACAGGCCAGCAGGACCCTATCTTCTGCAGCTTGGGCATCCCTCAGTAAGGCAGAACACCTCTCCTCCAGAGCAATGACCTCTTGGCGGAGTTGCTGTTGCTAAAGCCGAGACTCCTCCGCGGCCAAGGCCATGCCTTTCAGATCCTCGGCATGCTTGTTGAGCTCCTGCTGAAGGATAGCAACACGGGCCACAGCTTCGTCCCACTGGGCCCTTGCCTCGTCAAATTGAGCTCGGGCCTCGTCACACTGAGTCCGGGCCACATCCCGCTGACGACAAGACTCCTCTAAAGAGGACAACTACGCCAAAGCCTTATTCCGTCGAGACTCTGTTGCAAAGGCCCGCTCGGAAGCCCTACTAAACTCCTCCTGCATCTCCCCCAGGCGTATGGTGAGATCCTTAAGTTGATTCTTGAGGTCGATTATGTACCCACGAGCCTCACCAGTCGCCACGATGTTCTCCTCATGGCGGGTCGCATCAACCAATTGGTCCATCGAGCTCTGGAGAGACTGGTCCCGAGCATCGATCTCCATGTAATGTCTAGCTCCTGACAAAAAAAAAAAGGGGGCAATAAACAGAGTAAGAATACAACGAAAATAAAACAGACTGAAGGATAGTAAAATAACTCACCATGAGGAGCATCTCCCGAAAATTGTCCCCCAGGTCCTCCCGAGACCGCGAGCAGAAAGCCGCCTGTTGCTTAGTGGAGCAGGCCAGATAGCTGGCGAGAGTAAGGAAGCGCGGATCAGAGACATCAGATACCCCGCCAAACATCTTCTCGCGCAGCATCTCAGCCACAAATGCTGCTGTGGACTCAGAAGTCACCTCAGCAGCGTTGAAGAGCTAGTTGTCGGGGTCGAAGACAACTACCCTATGGCTTGTTTCCCTTTGTGAGTAGGAGGAGGAAGAATAGCCTCGGGAGGCCCAGCCACACGTGCCTTCTTGGAGGCCTGGCCCTCAAGAGGGACCTCAGAAGATCGGGTTCGCTTGCTAGTGCCAGCGCCAGCGGCCTGCTTAGATCGTGTTGAAGGATTGACCTCGGTCCCCCCTTGGAACCACCCTCCGTGGACTCCTCGATGGTGATGGGCTCCCGGGAAGCCGGAGTGGAAGTATGCTTGGACCTCGGAGCTGCCGGAGACTTAGAAGAACCTGGGGTCCTGCCTTGGGTAGAAGCCTTGGAGGCAGTAGAACGAGAGCTCTTGGACGCGGGCACTGGTACCCGAGAAGAAGCAGGGGCAGGGGGAGTAGTCCAGCCAACCACGGGGCGGGAGATGGTGTGAAAAACCTCTCGGGTCACGTCTACCACTGATCGGCTAGCCCGGAAGACCTCCAAGGTAGCCTTCATGTTCTCCCGGGATATTGTGAAGTTCTTGGGAGGCTTAATCTTCTCCATCAGCGCAGAAGAAGCCCAAAAAACAAAAATAACCAAAGTAAAAAAAAATACAAGAAAAAGGCAAAAACAAGGAAAAACAAAACATCAATAAGCAAATATAGGTTTCTTGGTAGTCTTGAAGACTGTACACGAACATACACTTTTGACATCATACTTCCACGAGATAGAGGTCAGTCGGAGAAGGCAGATCTGGTCCACCAGGGGCAGTCGAGGAAGGTCGTTACAGCTAGGGGGGACATCCTTCCAGGAGAGATCCATATCCCAGGTTATCCTAGAGCCTTCCTTCAGTTGTACCATGATAAAACCTTTAACCCATCCCTTAATGGAGTCCTTGTAATCTGAGAAGATAGACAACCCTTCTCGGAGAGCAAAATAATAAAATTCCTAGCTAGCCCGTACCAGGCGGAAGAAGGTAGAAAATAAAACAGCAAAAGGGGCAAAGCCACGACACAAGCTAATGGATTCAAAGGAACACATGAAAAGAATGGAGTTGGGTGAGAGCATACGAGGAGTTACTCCGAAATAACGGAAAACCTCGATGAAAAAAGGATAAAAAGAGAAAGTCAAACCAAAATCGCATTGCTTGACGTAGAAGACCAAGTTGTGATCCCGCTGGGGGTCAATCAAACCCGGCAGCGAAGAAACGGGAAGAACGATCCTCTCGTTAGGGAGGGAAGCCCTAATGTTGTAAATGGAGGTATATAGGTAATCGCGAGAAAAGAAATTGGTGAGGGAGGCAGTGGTGATGGTGGACCTCAAATTTACAACATCAGGGAGTATAGGGGCAACCATTAGAGAGCAAAAGACATACCTCAAAAAGATTTTGCAGAAAGTGAGAAAGACAGAGTACAGGGAACAGAGCAAGAAGAAGAGTCTGGAGAGAAATGGAATATTTGAATTTGAAAAGAGTAAAGGTAAAGTAGGGACATTTTTTACAGAAGCCTCCCTAGGGCCGCACGATCATAATGAGGACCTAGGGATTTACCCCCTCATTAACCATGGAATAATTACTAAGGAGGTAAAGGGGCACTTGATGACTGCCAGACTTCTAGCACCCGGACTGAGACTGGACCTGGAGAAGGAAACAGGCCCAAAGCCTAGTGGACCCCGCTGAGTAGGCCACCCATCATCGCACCAATCAGCCCGTGACTAAAGCAGGCAGGGTTGACCCTAGGCTTGGATCCATCAAAGAAAGAGCCTAGCTCGGTGACGTGATGGGAGGTAAGAGAGCAGGCCCAGCTACGTCGCAGCCCTATCAGCATGCGCGCTAGAGAAAAATTAAATGGCTGCCTGACAAAGATGGGTACGTTAGTATGTCCGTACGTATGGACCTGAGTGACAGGAACAGATGACACTGTAGTATGGTGGCAGTTATACGTCACTAGAAAATAAGAAAAAAGGAATAAAGGAATAAAAGGGGAGGCATGATCTTCTCAAACTAAGCTAAGGAAAAAAAGGATAAAAAAGGGAGACAGTAATCTTTTCAGACTAAGTTAAGAAAAGGATAAAGGGAGAGACGTGATCTTCTCAGACTAATTTTACACTCATGCCTGTAAACTCTATTTTTTAGATTTCAGAACACCACACGGTATTAATAATATTAACAAAATTAGTAAAATAAAAAAAAGCGAGGTACTCCAGCAAAGATTGTTCATTAAAAAACGTAATTATCATACAATAAATAAATAAATATATATTATCTCAAATAAAATTTATATATAATTTTTTTATGTATTTGTATTTAAATTAAGTTATTATATAATAGTATACAGCTATACAATTTTGAGAAAAGTATTTTTGGATGTGGGTTTGATTAATCAAATCAAATTTAAAAAATTGACTAATTAAAATTTTAATTTATTCTGTGAAAATTAATCAAACCAAATACTTGTGTAATTAAAAATTTGAACTATTCAAAATAATAGAAAAAAATATCCTAAAACACAAAATGGTGTATAGTATACAACTCCAAGTGAGAGAGCAAAAATAATATATGTATTAATATAGGAATTATTAAATACATATATATAGAAAAATGCTCTTTCACTCATTCACCCTCTCATAATTTTTTTATTTTTTTACAAAAAAAAAGTCATTTTAGTATAAAAATTGCCAATTTTTATATATCTAATAATTTCTAACAACCAAACCCAGTTTTAGCATTTTTTGCAATTTCTTTTTTTTTCTCTCTGAATTTTCCAGCCTCGTGCCACGCACGTGATCCAGCATGACAATGATCAATTGGCTGGAAATTAAATCCCTCTGTCAACCAATGTCATCTTATATTTCTTCACATGTTTGGTCTTTGCTGCTGCTCCTTCTCCTTCGACGCCGTTTGCTCACAAGGAATTACAGACGCCGGAAGGGCGTCTTCTCCCACAGCCAAAGAATCGACGATGGGTTTAATTACCAAAATGCCCTCCCCTACGGCTGCAATTACTAATGTGGTTCCAAACACAAGAAAAGCAATTGAAGCATACAGAAATTCCTCCGGCCCCCACAAGACTGATAAGCCCATAAAGAGAATTTGCGTCGGTAACATTAACAGAACAACGAAAGCTAAAGCATACATTCGAAGCCTAAGCCCTTTGTTAATGACGAGGTTTAGCACCTTGAAGCATGAGACTGAGAAGCCTAGCAAATACCAGATCCCGAAAGCTCCAAATATGATGGAACTCATTAATGGGTATTCACATAATAGAACTTGATCAGATTTTGAAACCACTGAACTTCTGAGAAAGACCTCCGGCAATGGAAGCTGTATTCCAGAGAAAAAAACGAACAAAACTTGCAGAAAAAGAACAGGAAAACAGTTAGCGAAGACAAAGACAAAAGCCCAAGAGCCTCGTGGTGTTTTTTTCTGGACTGATACGTTAACGAGAAAAAGTTGGGTTACGAGAAAACCAGGCTCAAAGAACCCTAACGAGAATACAATATGGATTTTGCAAAAGCTGGCTTGCTGCTCTAGGGTGAGGGAAGAAATGAAAGGGAAGAGATATTTTCGACGGAAGAAGGACAAACGGAGGAGTTCGTTGAAGGCCCAGAGGGAAATAAAGGAGACAAGAAGGAAACGAACTGTCCAGAGGGAATTGAACCTCTGCAAATGATGTGAATTTCGTGATTTGAAACGGAGATTAAAGACGAATGCAAGAGAAATGAGGGAGAGGAGAAGGAGACCGGTTATGCAACAGAGAGTGGATGAGTCTAAAAGGGAATTGAAAAGATCACCTGAAAGGGTAGTGGCCGGAGCAGAAGAAGTTGAAACTGCATGAAATGACATGGGTGGTCGGAAGGGGATGGGGGAGAGAAGAGATCATAGGTAAGTTTCTCTCCCCAATTCCCTACCGGCGGGGACATTCAGGGTGGTGCATAGATAGAAGAGGTTTTTGGAGAGAGAAACCGTGAGAGGCAGAAGGGGATTGTGGTGTTGTTGATGAAATGGGTGCTTTGTTTTCGGGATTTGAAGGTTAAGGTAAGGTGGTTTCATGGCAGCCAAAACCAGAGTTGGTAGAGTTTCAGGAGGTAAATGGCTTTTGGAAATTCCTATGAATAGAATATAATTTAATTGTGGATTATTGTGAAAACCAATTAATTATTAATACCTGCAATATTTCCTTATATTAACTAATTAAACTAACTTCATTAGATAATCAACAAATAATTGCTAATTAAATCAGAAAATTCATCATATTGTTTTTAGTTGTTATCTATCTTTATATTTATTTTCAACTTAAAAATAGTAATACACTGTAAATATTTTAATTTGGGCAACTTATTACATGCTTTTAGAGTAATATCTCATCAAATTAGATGATGTGAAAAGAGGTTTTATAAATTATGGAAAAAAGGAAAAAAGTATTTTGGTAGTATTCGGTTAAAATAGATAAAATGGATCGAACAGAAAATTCAATTTGATTTTTGATTTATTTCGGTTCAGTTTAATTTTTAATTTTAATTATTTTGGTTCGATTCGATTTTAATCGAAAAAAAATTAAATTTTAATTATTTCGATTCAATTCGATTTTAGTTAGAAAAAAAATAAAAAAAACCAAATTAAACTGATTAATGATAATAATATATTATTTTCAATAATACAAAGAGATTAGATTATATTAAGATAAAATATTCTAATTAAATTTTAAAATATTAAAAATAAAGTGTAAAAAATAAAAAATTTATTAAAAATTTAAATCGATTAAATCAAACTGAATCAGAGTAATTTAATTTAATTTAAATTTTGATTAAAATCAGTTTGATTTGATTTTCAAAATATTAAAATTTTAATTTTTAATTTATTTATTTCGATTCGATTTTAAAAGACAAATGGCTGGATGGTCATCCCTATCGATAAATTAAACTAATAACAGTTTACCGATTACCTAAAATTCAGCTTTCTAGGCCTTGGGCTTTCTGTTTGGGTTAGATCTTGAGCCTAGATTTAGACTTTAGCTTGCTGGGCTTTTTTGGGTCTGGCATCTTTTGATTTCAATGCAATATTATCTTTCACCTTCAAAGAAAAACAAAACAAAAAAAAAGACCACAGAAAGAGAAAATAGAAGTATAGAGATGATGAAAACTTGCACAGAAATTGCAAAAGGAAACAGAAACATCAGACCCCAGGAAAGTAAATGATTCCCTCAGGGTATGTGCAGAGAAAATCAGCTTTGGAGATGATCAGTTGACTGTTTAGGAAATTATTTTTAGCAGATAAAAGATGGGAACTGAAGTTTGCCAATGAGGTTTTTGATTAAATAGGGTTTCCAGTTACAGGAAAATGATCAATGAGATTCTCTGGATTACCTACTGCATCTGCATGCTGACGTTCTCTGTGAAAGCACACAGAGACACAGTGAAAAAAGATTTCATATCACACACTCTCTCTCTAATATATATCACCATCATCGTCATCAACCTTGTAGTAAAATCATGCAAATTAATATAAATTGCAGTAGACGAAGGAAGAACACTGGAAGGGTTTTTTGCATGGCATGAGTTTTATTGAAAGCAACTTTCCTTCGCCATGCAAGTTTAAAGTCATGAGATCTATCTCGGTTATATCCTTCCTTTAACTTTCATATTGCATTTAAAAAGTTTCCCACGAAAGAGAATGAATGAGAGAAACACAACGGAAGACTTAAACTAAATAATTAATTTTTTATAGATATAATACTGATTTTTCGAGTAAGTATATTAATTATATATATATATATATATATATATATATATATATATATATATATATATTATTTATGCATATATTAATTTTAATGGTTAAATATTTTACTGTTTAATTTTTATAATTCTAAAAAATTTATTATTTAATCTCTCAACTTTTTTAAAAATCTATTAATTAGTCCTTCTAAAGAGTGTTTTAAACTTTTTAACCGTAACGGTCGGTTGTCTGATTGATCTGTCTGCTTGTTCAGCGTCCTACGTCGATGAATTATGACGATTTCAAATTGTATATAATAGTTAGAACGAAACTACTAAATTACTTGAATTAACCATTTTGAGACAAGTGTAGAGTGAATTCAAAAGTTATTTAGATCAATTCAGACCCGACTGTTTTAATTGGTATCAGAGCCACCTTGGATTAGACAAATTATGCAGAACTAGTGGACCTGCGAGAAAAGGGCTACCCATGAGAAACGAGGTGAAACCATCCGAGATACTAACGAACCACAATAACCAAGGGTCCGGTCCTGATTAGCAATTGTATTCAATTGCGATGAGGACGTCGTAAATTTAGCAGAACCGAGTATAACGATCAGCTGCCTGCTTGTACAGCGTCTCATATCGGCGGATTACGGGAATTTCGAATTGTATATAATAACTAGTATGAAACTACTAAATTACTTAAATTAATCATTTTGAGTCAAGTAAAAAGTGGGTCCAAAACTATTTGAATCAGTTCGGTTCCGACTGTGTTATTAACTATATTTAATGGTTAAATTAATGAAGAAATTGATTAGTTATCGAGAACATTTTAATGCGCTTTTCAAAATAGAGGAATTAACTAATGAGTTTTATTATAGAGATTAAATAGTTAATTTTTTATAAATAAAATATTATTTTTTTAGTAAATACATTAATTAATTAAACATTATAAAATTCTAAATTAGTGGATGTATAGAACAGAATACATTAACTATACAAAAGGATGAGAAAAAAGATTTCTAAAAGACAAGTGTAGGATTAAAAAGAGACTGACTGTAATAGAATAGAATACTGCAGAATATAATAGCAGCCACTGCTACCTGCTGCAAAATCTTTAGTGCAGCTGTTTGTCTTCCACTGATAAAAGTCATCAATGGACTCCATCAGCTTATTATATTTTTGGAAATATTGGTAAAGGAGGTAAGAGGCTACAAATCAAAAGAAAAGTTTCTTCTAAAAAAAAGATGAAGTTATGGTCTAAAAATGGGTTTTTTCATCTAATAATTCAGCACAATTTTCTTTTTCTTGGATTTTCAGAGACATGTATGAAAATTCATATGCCTACTGTTAAACATAAACCCTATACAGAGAAAAGATGGCATGAAAAGGATTATAATCCCTACAAATCCAATTTTTCAACCCTAAAATCTCAATTCCTTCAATAATCTCTCCAATGATGGAACACAAAAGGGTTGGTAAGAAACTGACAAAATCTCAAAGCTTAGGTATGATGATAACTAAGTCGAAAAACATATAAAAATTAAAATAATTTGCTTTAAATACTATAGCAAATGATGGAAATTTTAGCCTATATACCCATCAGAGCAAAGACATAAGCAGTCAAAATGTTTCATCATTACGCCAATCTGCTAAGTAATTGCAACCTTAATTTCTGTGAAAAAGAAAAATAAAAATCTGCGAAAGCAGAAACCCCATGAACAAGAAAACTCAAATTAAACAAACAAAAAAAAAAAGCGTAAAATCAATAAACCCACCTCCAAATCTTGAAATGATCAGATCGATAAACAGCTGAAGAACTGTATAATGTTCTTACTACACATGCATGTGTATGGAAGCTGTAATTGAGGGGAATGAAGCCTGGTCCGAGGAGAAACTATAAAGCATCATATGACCTTGAACCAGACAACATTCCCCTCAAAAAGACAAGCTTCCTAGCAAGCAATAGCTGTCTCCTTCATCTTCTATTGTTGTGGGAATCAAGAGAAGTAGAAAAAAAATTTGTGGGTTTGTGCTAAAAATCATGGACAATGAACATGATGATGAAGATAATCATTTGGTTTACCAGAAAGAAAGGAAAAGTTGTTCAGGGAGGAAGAAAGAGAGAGAATTGGGTCCAGGGGTCGTGGTCATTTCTTCAAGCTAGCTTATGTGTCTTCTCTTTTGTCTGTCTCTCACTTAAAATAATAAACACACTAATCAAGACATATATATATAGAGAGAGAGAGAGAAGGAACATAATCCATTGAATTCCTACCCTTAGATTTGGCAATTATGGCTGGCTGATCACATCTTTCTGCTATAGCGAAAACAGAGAAGAAAATGGAAGTGAGACGGTGATGCCATATATTCTACTTTAGTTGGTAGCTTCGGGTTAGAATCGGTTCGGTTGAGTTCAAAATTTAAATAAATTAAAAATTAAAATTTTAGTATTTATAAAAATTAAATCGAATCAATTTTGATTAAAATTTGAATTAAATTAAACTGGTCAAATTCGATTCGATTCAGTTTGATTTGATCAATTTAAATTTTTAATAAATTTTTTATTTTTTACACATTATTTTTAATATTTTAAAATTTAAGTAAAATATTTTAACTTATTTAATCTCTCTATAGTATTATTGAAAATAATATATTATTATTATTAATTGATTCAATTTAATTTTTTTTATTTTTTCTGATGAAACTGAACCAAATCAAAATAATTAAAATTTTTAAAATTAAAAATCGAATCGAACTGAATGAATAAAAAATTAAAATAAAATTTTAAATTAATTCAATTAAATTAATATTATTTATTTGAACCGAATATTGCTAATATTTGATTTATATGTTACCATTATATATAAAAATAATGGATAAAAATCGAGATTTTATAGCTTTAAAGTCGACTTTAATGGGGCTTTTTGAAAAATAAAAAGTAGAGATTTTAACATCAGATTTTGTAAAATTTAAACTAAAAAGAAACGCACTCCGAGACTTAGTCTGGTGGAAAGTGCATCCTTATAGCCTTGAGAGGTCTAAGGTTCAACTCCCCCAACCCCCCTATTTCAAAAAAAAAAAAAAAAAAAAAAAAAAAAAAAAAAACTAAAAAGTAACATGTAAGGGCCGTATATATAATTAGTTTGTACAAAAATTCTATAAACTTTAGGTATGGGCAATTTTATGTTTTAAATAAAGTAAGTTTTTAATTGGTTTTTTACCATTTAAATGAATAAAACATTTTATTTAGGGAGAAATTTTTATTTTCTTGTATTTTAAACATTTTAAACATTTTTTCTCATCTTTTAAAAATTAAAAAAATATTGATATGCTTTTCAAAATTTATTAGGAGTAATAAAATAAATTATTTTTAATTTTTTTTATTAAAAATGAAGATTTTTTAATTTATTTTGGAAAATTAAAATTAAAATTAAAAAATATAAAACATCTTTGAAAGACCATCCATCTCATTTTTCATGAGCCACAACTTTATAATCATTAAAAAAAAAACTTTTTAATTAAATGTTTTTTGTGTTTAGATTAAATTTTAAACGCTATTAATTGATTCTTTTAAAGAAAAGTATTAGTAATTATTACAAAAATTTGAATATATTTAGTGTTTTATATCTTCGAAATTAAATTTTATTTTTTCTAATAAACAAAAACACTTAAAAAAAAAAGAAATTGAAAAACTTCAAATCATAAATTTCTGATATTTAAATATCAAACATATAACATGACAATTCAATGAATTAAGTTGAACTTATGCAAAATAAATTCAAAATTAAAACTAATAGAAATTAAATAAATCTATAGAAGAGTTAATTCGAATTAAAATTGAAATTGAAATCAAATCAGTATTTCAAAACAGTAAAGATCAAAATTTTATATCAAAACTGAATTTTGTTGGAAAAAAAAAATTAAATAAAACCTAACTATGCAAAATATTTATCATGGACCATATTATAAATTCATATAAATCCAATTTTAAAAAAATATACCCTAAAAAATCAAATAGTTGGGATAGCTCTAAACCTTGAATCCGGCCCTTGATGATCCCTAATTACATTGACCACTCCCAAATGTATAAGGCCCAAAGGAAAGGAGTCCAATTGGTTTGGAGTTTGCAACAGTTAGTCACAGTCATTCCCAACTGCCATATGTCCAATGTCGTTTTGCAATCATACACAAGCCTTTTATACCGTTTTATATTTCTCATATTTTATTAATAAACACTTTTTTCTTAAATTCAATTAGGCTTAACAAGTGAAAAAAAAGAGCTTAATAAATAATTAATCCCATTAATTATTGATGGAATACACCTCATACATAAAATTCTTTGATAATACGATGTCCGCAAAAAGATAAAATTTTGATATAAGCAAGTAAGCTTAGTTGAATGGTTCGCACTTTATTTATTTATTTATTTTTTAATACTCTAGTAATGTATAACCGTCACTCTATTATACTTACCTATGTCGTTATTGTATAGAGTCGTACATACGGACATACCAGCCTTCTCATCATTAAATGACTGTTTAATTTTCTTCCAGCACTCATATTGATAGAGTCGCGATATAACTAGACTTGCTCCCCTTAATCTCCCATCATATTAAAAAATTTGAATTCCTCTTTGATGAATCTGAACCCTGATCAATCCAACCTATCTAATTATGGACTGAATTGCTTGCTGATGGATCGAATTACGTAATAGACTATGATGAATTTTAGACCTGGATTTTAGACCTAATAATTCTCTTGCAAGTGCTCGACTACCAAACTAAACTATTGACTCATTAAGAAAGCGTCTAATAAATAAGAAACTCTTAAAAATATTATTTATTTTTTATAATTTTAAAAATTTTTTATTGTAAAACTGTTAGTACCCTCAAATATATTTCAATATGTACAAATTTATCTAATTATATTAATTACTAATTTTTAATAAAATATGTAAATTAAAGAAATAAAAAAAAACTAATTAGTTAATTTTTTATTATTTATTTATTAAATTATTTTATTATTTATTTATTTATAATTGACTGATACAACCAGATGCAATCATTCTCAAGTTTAAACCAAAAATTTTAATGAAAAAAATTTAAAAAATATTAGAAAAAAATTATTTAACCCGTTTAATAGATATTTAAATGACATTGAATGCATAGAAAATAAGAATTAACTAAAGGACCAAATAGTTAATTCATTAAAATGGAGAGATTAAACAATAATTTTCTCAAAATAACAATTTGATCTAAAGTGATTCACAGTCCATTTGTTTTATAGAAAATAAGTTTTATATTAAAAAAAATATTTTTCATGAAAATAACTCACTTTTTATTATTTATTTGCAATATTGAAGAAAAAAAAGATGTGATAAAATTTAGATATAAAAAGTTCAATACTTTCAATAAGATTCACAATGTCTAAAAAGTTATTTTCTTGTTTTTCTTAAAATTATTAATTTTTTCTTTAGCTTCTTAAGTGCTCAAATATTTAAAAAAAAAAATTCTGCAAAATAAAAGAAATCCTAATTTGAATTACATCCAAAAAAATCTTTCTGCAGAGTAACGTAATAAAAAAATAAAATAAAATAAAATCAACCTGTAACCAAAATAATTCAATCACAACTAAAGAAAAACTAAAACTCAAACTGATCATTGAAATCCAAACGACCAAAATCAAATAAACCGGACACGTCACGACCTACAATGATGCAAGAAAAGGTTAAATGGCAATGTTATTATTTAATTATTATTGTGAAAGAGACGAAAGCTTCAAGGCTTAGGGAGGATTCTGATATGAATGGTTGAGTAAAGAAGAAAAATGGGTCTTGGTGGGTCGTTTTCAGTTTACCTAAATGGATAGACATTGTGATGATGGTCGTTTAAAGACAAATTAGAATGTCGTTTTCAGAGGGAGACTAGCACGAAGGGATGGGCTTTGCATTCACACGCAGTCTTCAAGATAATGGGACCTAGCTTCCTGGAATTTGACATCTATTCTTCCCCTAACATCTAAATTCACCATAATTCCAACCACTGAACCTCTTTTGTTGAAACTTTTTTTTTCCATTCACTGGAGTTTTACCATTCATGTAATACAAACCCTTTTGATATTCATAGCTATTTTTCTCAGCAATAACTTTTCAAAAGACGAATCTACGGTCCCCGACATTTTTACCTAAATCGGATCTACATAGACCCATAATAAAAATGTATGAAGTTATAAACAATAATAGAAATTTACACTATGAATTTATATAGACTTTATAGACTCGATATAAATAAGTCTTTCTCGTAAATCAAAATCCATGTTCATTTTATCAAGCGTGTCAAGCGCATAGTATAACTAGTCATTCTAAAGAAGACTAAACGAAGGAAACTTAACGCTTCCTTCCCAAATCGTCAACTATAAGGGCCCATATGGCTTACAAGACTATCCTAATTCCCAAAAGCATCCAAAGCTTTATTGTCTACAACAAATAAATGACATTTCACCAACCTTGACACGGTTTTAGCAATACTAGACAAGTAAACTACAATTCATCATGAAAAGACTGAATGGAAAAGAAATTGGTACTTGAAATTCAATGTACACAATTTGAATGCAATTCTTTTCTTTTGTTTTTCTAGCTGTATATGCAATCCTAGTAACCCAAATAGAAAAAAGAGATGACTTCTTTCAAAGCCAACTAGCATGATTAGCTTAAAATACTAAACTTGCTTTTGATCATAATTTAACTTCACAAAAGCTTACATTTCTTTTGTTCATATTGGGTATTTTCCGTCAACCTTTGTAGGTTCTTATCTGTACTTGGAGGTTCATGAAAGCAATGGCATAACTCAAAACCTATCCATAGTAACGACAAACAAATAACTTCGCCTTGAACCTTCATTCTCGAGAATGTTTAAGTGTACTGCACAATATTGTCAATATGTAGCCAAAAAATGTTTCATAAATTCGTCAATAATTTTGGTGAATGTGCTAGAAGTAATTCATTCAAATTATTGTAATTATTTGAGACTCTCTCATAATCTAATGTACAAAGTACAATAAGTTAAGAGGAAAATTAAAGAAGATATGATCATCCTATGTTCTTCTCCCTCTAGCAAACTATGTGGAACCCACCAGTCATGTAAAGGAGAGGACAAAATAAGAAGGATTTCAAATGATCCAAACCATTATACTAGTATCCTACAAGAAATTTGCCTACACAATCTTTAAGCAGAAAGATTTCTATCTGTGAGACCATAAAAAAAATGAGAATTTGAAATATTACCAATATTACCTCATGGGAATCACTTTCATAGTCCCATCTTCACCAAGTTATTCTTGAAATGTTTTCCTAAAAAGAAAAGAAAAATATTAGTATCCAGGAAGATTTAACAAAGCTTCAAAATTAAAAATCATGCCTGGTGATGTGAGGTAAATCATTCATTTAATTCAATAGCAAGAGCAGATGAAAAGCTGGCAGTCCAGCTTTCTAACCAATAAGTGTATCAAGAGAAATTAGTCTTAGAATATAGAAGAAAACTGACCAGCTTGCCTTAGATTGGAAGCACTTACTAAAACTAGAAATTAATAAGATATTAGGACATGCAAGAATATTGATTGTCTATAATTGAATGCAGAAGTTTACTTAATAAATTATGTTTCGAAAGGGTGCATGCATATCCTGAAGTCTGCCGTTTATTTATCTCTGTGCCTTCATGACAAGACAAATCATAGATTTGGCTGCAGAGATATTCATGGCCGTTTATTTTCTAGCGACCCAAGAATGGCAGCAGGAAAAAGGAATCACAAACATACAACCACAAAGATCCAATAAGAAAGAGAGATAAAGTAGACAACTTTCAAAGGCATGAAAACTCTTTTTCCAATAGCAACTTAAAAAATCTCTATATTAGGTGTAACAAAATTGACACGATAACAAAAATTTCCATCACCACCCACTACATGCTTGCCACATGCAAGATAGCAATTAATGTAAAAAAAATACAATTAAAGTATCTCCAGCTTGAAATAAAAGAGATAAGATCAGAAAGTGAAGGAAATATATCCCTTATGTGTATGTTCATTTGACTCATCATTTCTGATTAAAAAATCAAGCAAGATTGGTATATTAGCCATTCTCCTGCCTTCAAAATTTATTTGCACATTCAAACACCATTCAAACACTATCTCAGAGTTTATTACCTGCTTATTATAATCTTAAAATGCACATGGACAAGTTATAACTACATAAGCATATATGCGACATCAATAAGAACACATGATAAAACATTTGAACAAGGACAAATAATGATGAATGTCTCTCCAACACAGCACTATTTGTGGACTGCATATTAAATTATTTTCCCTCGAAAAAAAAAAAGGGACATAATGAACATGCTACGAGGCATTCTAGGGACTGGCGAGTGCCACCTGGTTTGTAAAAAGGCAAGTATCTTATTAAGAAAGCATCAGGTTTTCTTTTTCCTGGTTTCCTTACCTCTATCAATAACAGAAGCAGCCAGCTTAATTTGCAAAACAAGTGAGAAGAATAGTTTATACTTCTATATCTGAATGGCTAGATTAGGACAAGTGTAAAATTTAGAAGTAATTTGCCTATAATACGAAGATACAAGAAAGGTATAAACACAAGGCGTAGGATAGATAAAGACACACGGTATCTGACATCAGCTCACAGGTTAGATATCATGAAAGCAACCACACTAGATAACTCCTCCATGAGCTATATATCTTGCTGCCTTTCACCTCAGCTAAATATTAGAACATTTAGGAATAGAATAAAAGGAATAACAGCCATTTCTTGTTGAGAGTTCAATAAATAGAATTTCCCACCAAAACATGAGTAACCAACTAGATGGAAGAGGGTATTCACCAGAGACACCAGATGAAAGATTGGAAAACTTTGCCTGCCAACAGCTCTCCCAAAGTCCAAGAAAGAAGAAGAACATCGCCAAGAACAAGAGGAGATTTAGTGATGAACAGATCAGATTACTAGAGTCAATCTTTGAATCAGAGACCAAGCTTGAGCCAAGGAAGAAATTGCAACTAGCAGGAGAGCTTGGGCTACAACCTCGCCAAATTGCTATATGGTTCCAGAACAGAAGAGCTAGATGGAAATCAAAGCGGATTGAGCAAGAGTACAAGACACTAAGAGCTAAATATGACAACTTAGCTTCCTGTTTCGAGTCCTTGAAGAATGAAAGACAGTCTTTGCTCATACAGGTACCTTTTCTCATGAGTTTACTGCAACATCATCTGTTCATCACCATAGGCAGGAAAATCTTTTTCAAGGGCTATGAATCAGTTTCTTATTTTCTGAATTTAATTTCCCCTTCTTTCAACAGCTGCAGAAGCTAAATGAACTATTGGATGAAAAGTGCGATGGGAATAGGACTTGTAAGGGTTCAGAAGGAAACAACAATCTCCTTGCTTCAAACAATGGAAACATCAATAATGATCCTAAAGCACAACAAGGACTATATGATACAGAATTCATGTGTTCACAGAACAACAAGAGCAGGGACATTGAGCACTCTGGGGATGAAGGGCATGAACTCCTGAACCATCAAGAATACACAGATAGCTCATTAGCATCACACAACCAATGGTGTAGTTTTGATTCAGGTAGCCAGTTTTATCTGTCATCTAGCAGTTCACAATGGTTTAATTTCTGGATTTGAAGATTTTGACATTTGCTCAATAACTACCTCCTACGTTTGATGGACCTTCATAAAAAAAATGGCTAGGTCAGAATGAGAAGTCTAAGCACTGCAGCCAAATTAATCCATCATGCATCAGAAATGCAAGGTGGATTAAAATCTTGTTCTGATCTGACCAAACAGTTAATAGCTGCTTCACACAAACTTTTGTCTCACTTAGTGCATGTGTGTTTGTTGAAACCTTCAAGGCTCTAGCTTGTGAGCGAGATAATGTATTAAATGCATATAGAGTGAGAATGTCTGAAACAATAACGCAATCCAACTGATGTTTTCCCTTTTTCTTTCTTATTATACTATATAATCATCTTCTATATCTCAGTCATGGATGCTCCAGTATTCATCAACACACGACAGAAATGTAAGAAGTGAAACCTACAAGCCGAGAGCAATAGGCTTGAACTAACTAACTGACTATTTCATAAATATATGTTTCATTTGGCTTTGACTAGAATCAAACTCAAAATCTCATGGTCCTATAGATGATTTGGGTATCACTAAGCTCAAATGAACTAGCTATATTGGTTCTGCAATTCTGTTCCTGTAGAGTTGAAGCTCCACATTATTGGTCACCACCCACATTCACAAGCAGTGAGCTCCAATTTCTGATCAAATTTAACTGGCTAAAAATCAAAGGACAACAAAAAAAACACACACAAAAGCACCCACACGTATCAAATATTAAGTATTTCTACCAACTTCCTGCTGTTCTTCTCTGTCTAGAAAATTTCAAGGAAACATCCCATTTTGACATTCAAGATAATTGCAATGTAAAACCCAATCAAATGCAGATAAAGGTTTTAGAGATATGGACAGGTATGTTTAGGTAAATGCTCTAATAAAATACAAAGCTATCAGAAAATGAAATACCAGTTGATAAGTCAAAATTTTTTTTGCTAGAAAATCTCTTACAAATTTAGCCAATTGTAAAGTAATGAGGGAAACTCTTACAAGTGGTTTCCAAGTTTTCTAGTCGATTTGAATGGAGAACTGGAAAAGATGTTAACTCCATTTTCTCAACTCTTGGAAATATTTTATTTTTCCAATAATTAAAGACATTTTTTTATATCCAATATTAAACTAAATTCAGGGAACTACTTAATTAATTTTCAAGTATCCTAGTCAATTTAAATGCAAAACTGGCTTGGAAATATTTTCCTTTTCCAATAATTAAAAACAATTTTTTACATAAAAATAAAATAGAAACAAAGATGAAAATTGAAAACAAAAGGGAAATCTATTAACAAAATAAAAAAGGAATTGCCACACACTCCCAGTATTGTCTCATTGTGGAAAATAGTCTAATGATCGAAAGTTAAAATCATTATATAAAACAAACCACAAAAACCAAAATTTTTCCAATAATGGGACTGAGAATATTAATGTAAAAAGAAAAGAAAGAGTAGTGACTTCAATCGCTTGAGATTGAAAGGTGAAAGGCATTATAATAGTAAGCAGTTTCGTTGTTACAAGCGAATGAGACATGAGCTAAAATCATTGAGTAGGAAGGAACGTAACCTCAAAATTTTCGAAAGGGGGGTCACAACACAAGCAACTTCTCAGCTGCCGAATCCGCCAAGCAAACTGATGGCGACCCCCCTGGGACAAGCCTCCAAGCCCCGTTGCTGTATGCGTTAAACAGATAGGCCGAGTAGTATAAAACGCCAGTTTAGGCTCTGGTGGGCTTGGGTTCAAAATCGGAATTCCAAACAAAAATTTGTTGATCCCATGGATGACTCTCCAAAATTGAATCTAAAAGGAGTTTTGATAATTTTAAATTGGATTAGAAAATAAATTAAAAAATTTGAGTTTAAACTTAATTCGAATTGGAGTTTAAACTTAATTCGAATTTCAACTCTATTCTAGTTTTGATTTATAAACGTGATCTCCATTTATAAAATAAATATTAAATTCCGGTACAATTCATAATAAACTTGTTTATTATATTAACAAGTCAATTCAAAATCCATTTAAAAAGTTGGAAATTGAACTCGTTTAGATTTGAATTGGAGTTTATTTAGGCTCATTAGTCTAAAAAGTGAGCTCCAGTTGGATTTGTTTAGGAAACGAGAAAATGAGCTCGAGTTCGGTTCGTTTAGAAAATGAGAAAGTGAGCTCGAATTCGGTTCGTTTAGAAAATAAAAAAGTGAGCTCGAGCTCGATTTATTAAAACTCGAAAAAGTGAGTTCGAACTCGAAAAAGTAAGTTGGAACTCGACTGGTTAAGAAACGTAAAAATGAGCTTGAGTTCGATGATTCGAGAAAGGGAGTTCGAGTTCGGCTCGTTAAGAAACGAGAAAGTGAGTTTGAACTCGACTCGTTAGGGAATGAGGCAAGACCAAACAAACTTTTATTAAATCCAATTTTAAATAGATCATTTACTAAGGTGGAAAAAGCAGCAACCATCGCCATCATCAACTCTTCTCCAAACGCAGCCTAATGGCTCCATTGGAGAGCATCGGATGATAACTGCAATTCCCAATCTCCAAAATGAAATCAATTTTCTTCAGGAAGAGCTAAATCAACTTGAGCAGTTAGCTGAATCCTCCATCGTTTGTAAATAGATCATCATTAAAAAAAAAAACCCACCAAAATTTACAACTAACTGAATCTAATTAAAATTAAAATATTTGATTAATTATTCATTACAATAGAATTAACTGAAAAATGTATATTTTTAATTATAAAAAATAATAAATATGATTTATTATTAATAAATTAATAATTAAAAATAAAAAATGGTTATTTGCAATAAATAAAATATTATAAAGTTATTATCGATAGCAAAATAATTAAATCTAAAAAAATAAGAGAATAAAAATAAAATAAAATAATAAAAATAAAATTTTATTCTTGCAATTAAGTAATTTGTTTGAATATATTGAAAAAAAAGTTAGATATATCATTTTTTTATAAATAATACTTTGTGATATACTAAAATAATTTAGAGATTATAGATAATAAGTGTCCAATGAAAAAATCCTGACCATACATGAACATGGAAGCATGCTACTACCACTAGAAGGCAAGCACCAACCAACTCCAACTGTCTTCTCCAGCTCTTCAACAGTGTTCAGTCTGCGAAGAAAAGCGCCATGGCACTCTCAATCTCAACATCCACTTCATATTTCAACTGTGTTAGCTCATCAAATCTTCCATCCTCCTCCTCTTCACCCTTCAAGCCTTTCAAATTCCCTCCCTTCTGGCCCTGGCAAAAGGTATGTCATAACCTCGCACTTCTCCTGCTCTGAAGATGCATATGCGTGTTGTAAAGAATAAGTATTAGTAATGGCGATGATGGACAGGTAAAGATGGGTCCTCTCACTGTGTCTCCAATGGGATTTGGAACATGGGCTTGGGGGAATCAGCTTTTATGGGGTTACAAGGAATCAATGGACACTGATCTTCAACAGACTTTCAATTTGGCTGTGGAGAATGGAATCAATCTTTTTGATACTGCTGATTCTTATGGGACTGGCAGGTTAAATGGGCAGAGTGAAAAGCTTCTCGGCAAGTTCATTCGAGAATTTCCAGGTCAGGATCTTTTCTGGGTTTGGATTTTTTTTTTTTTAGGAATATATTATCTTTAGGTTGCTTTTAACAAATTCTCTCAGGAAATCGGTTGCAAGATGACATTGTGATTGCTACAAAGTTTGCTGCGTATCCATGGCGTCTTACACCTGGGCAATTTGTTAAAGCTTGCAGGTAAACTTCCCATTTAGTTTTTTTATTGGGCCTTCTCTTGTTTCTATTAATCTTGCCTGTAATGTGTTCGATCAACACAAATACCTACCTAATGCATGTAATTCTCGGAGGCACATATTAGGGACGAAATTGGGCAAGAGGGAATAAAGAAAAAAATGGAAAATTGCAGAAGAATTAGAAAGAGAAAAGGGTAGAGAGAATCAGAGGTGTTAGTTAACAGATGTGATCTTATCAATTCTTAAGCTTATCCCTTCTTATCATTTAGCTCATCATGTATTAGCTGTAGATAATTTCCTTCTTGTTGTATTTATCTTATAGATTCATTCATATGTATAAATAGCTGTGTAAAGCTAAAATACGAGATATACATTCTCTCTAATTCCTTCTGATTATTGCTTTTTACAAGAGGTTAGTGAGGAAACATTGATTTTAACCTGTTGATGGGTACGCTATACAAATAATCAATCTGACTAAAACTTCCAACCAGCTGAATTTTCTTGTTTTCTCTACACCTTACCATTCAAATGTCTTCATATATTCTCTGTGGTATGGTAAAATCTGATAAAGAATGGTTTTCCAGGGCATCATTGGAGAGGCTGCAACTTGAGCAAATAGGCATAGGTCAGCTACACTGGTCGACTGCAAACTATGCTCCTCCACAAGAGTTAGCACTCTGGGATGGTTTAGTGGCAATGTATGAGAAGGTTTACCATAGTTTACTCTTAATGATAGAAATTATTCTTTTTCAGCTGAATAAAAGTGAATTTAAATTTATACAAAAGGGAAAAGGAAAAGAGGGAAAAAGGAAAAAGAAAGAATAGTACATGGACCTGTAACGATGAAAATAATAGTGAGGCCCATATAAAATCACATGAATTTATACTACGGGTCTATATAGGCCCGATCTAGGCAAAAATTACCCATTCAATATATCGTTTGGACTATTTCTTTTATATCCAAGGCAAGAATTACAGTATCTTTTCCCCATCCTTCTCAACAAAGAATTTTGTCTTCCTTTGATATTCCTACTGTTGACACAATATCTTAAGCTTTTCAAATTGCCTTCCAGAATCCATATGGTTGATCTCATGAATGGCATGTTTTAGGGTCTAGTTCGAGCTGTCGGAGTGAGCAATTATGGACCAAAGCAACTTGTAAAGATACATGACTACCTCAAAGCCCGAGGAGTACCCCTATGCTCAGCACAGGTATCATTATGCATTATCTGGAGAATATTACTTAGCATCCATGATTAATTATCAAGCATCCCTTACTGTAGATTATTTGCCCATAGCATATCTAATGCCATTTGTCTGACATTCAAGAAGATCCTGTCTTAGGTGCAATTTTCTTTGTTAAGCATGGGAAAAGATCAAATGGAAATCAGGAATATATGCAACTCTCTCGGAATTCGCTTGATTGCTTATAGTCCTTTAGGACTTGGAATGCTTACTGGGAAATATAGTTCTTCGAAACTTCCTCTTGGGCCTAGGTACATGGATTATCAAGTTTTTACTTTTATATTCAACAAAAGACGAAGACAGGTCAAGTATGACATATTTCATTGGTTATCGACTCTGTCTAGAAATATATGCTGTCTTCTATTTTTCAGGGCCTTGTTATTCAGACAAATTCTTCCAGGATTAGAGCCTTTACTGAGTTCACTTAGAGAAATTGCACAGAAGAGGAATAAAACTCTGCCGCAGGTTTTACTTTGCACTTCCTTTTTCCATTGCTACTTACTGAAAAATTGGTGGGAAATATGGGAAATTAATATCAATAATTATTCAGCTAGAGTTTCTTGTCTGATAGAACTATCATATCTAGAACTTAAGGTAAGTTTGGATGAGAAGATATGTAAAATAGATACAGTTTCATAGTGTATCATGGATGAACAAGGGATCCGCCATGATGAATGGTTAGAAGAAAATCTTTGTAGATATATAGCTGTATTGAATAATTTCGCAGAGGGAGGAGAATTCTATAAGCTGTTTTGTTTAATTTACTAATGCCCCTTTCATCAGGCATTTACTCTGCCAAATATGTAGCCTGCCTCAAAGCTTATTTAGAGATTTAGACATTTTAAAATATTGTGGTAATAGGTTGCTATAAATTGGTGCATCTGCAATGGAACCATTCCAATACCTGGAATTAAGACAGTAAAACAAGTAGAAGAAAATTTGGGTGCTCTTGGTTGGCAATTGAGTTCAGATGAGTTGCTTCAGCTAGAATCTGCAGCTAGTGAGTCTCCCCAGAAAATGATCCAGAACATTTTTCAGACAAGGTATGCACTGTTATTAGTATTGCCAAAACATGATTAGACAAGCAAAGTGCATTCAATTGTATTACAATTTTTGCCTATCCCAAAAAACAGATGATTCTGGGATGAAGCTGCATTGAGAGAATCCTGGTGAGAAGAGTCAAAGACAACAGAATTTGAAAAATGAGTCCTTATATACAAGGTGAAGATGAGGAGAAATGGAGAACTATATGTTTTACATGCAAGTCATTGGAGGGAAGCTCCTTTGCTCATCTAGAAAAGAGTGGGAAAAGGTTGATGAACAAGACTCTTCATTGAACAATTTAATTTTTGATAATTATCAATGAGTAAGAATTGACTGAGAGCATATTTTCAGCATTGGACACTTGTGTTTCTCCCTAATTCATGGACTGTCTATTCATAGAATCCAATGCTTAAATTTATTATTATTCGAGTAGATTTGAAATAAATTAAAGCTTAAACTTAAAAATATTTTGATAAATCAAATTAATCTCTTTAAAACTCAGTTCATTACATAGTGCAAGCACAAAGCAAAGAAAATTTAAAGATTAAAAAAAAATAAGTAAATTGTCTATAAAACCCAGTTGGTCTTGTTAGTATAAAATCAGATTGGATGCTCAAAACTGGATGGTATTTATTGAGAATTAAAATTAAAACCAAAACAAATTAACATTAAACCGAATCGGAGTCAATAGCCCTAAATTGAAATCGGTCCGAACCGGTCTCCTGTCAGGTCCGACTTGAAAGTGTGCACACGCGTCGTTCAATGGCTGCCCCTGCATTGTTGGTAACGCTAACTCATCACACCAAAATCCCCCCCACCCACCTACCGCTGTTCTTCCCCCTTGCTCTCTTCATCACCGTTCACTCTCACTACTTTCTAATCATCTAACGGTTATTAATAAGCCCACTTCAGTCTTCTGATGGCATCTTCTTCTCTCTCTTTCACCACCCTCTCACCGTCTTTTCGAAGACTGCGTAGACCCGACTCTCTGCTAATCTCGCCCCAGGTAGCAGTTAACCTTAAGAGACTCGATTGCTCTATTGGATTGAGACCAGGGTCTTCGGCTGTTATCGGAACGGAATCCAGGAGATTTGACTGCATAACGAAGGCGTCGTCAATGGCTGGGATTACGACTGCTGGGAAGAAGAAAGCGGTGGAGGTCTTTGACTCCGAGGAGGTTCTGGCGGTATCTCTGGCCAAGTACACAGCTGATCTATCTGAAAATTTTTGTAAAGAAAGAGGCTGTTTCACTGTCGTTTTGTCTGGTGGTTCTCTCATCAAGTCCCTCAGGTAAATTCGTTTTTTCTTTCCTGGGTTTTTCCTTTTTTACTGAAATGAAGTTGAAAGGAATTGAATTGGGGATTTTTCAGGAAGCTTTTGGAGCCACCTTACATTGATTCGATAGAATGGTCTAAATGGCATGTTTTATGGGTGGATGAGAGAGTGGTCCCTAAGGATCATGTTGACAGTAACTATAAACTTGCATATGATGGATTTCTTTCTAAGGTATTTTTCTTTGTTTTTACTTTTTATTACAGATTCATTAATATTAATCTTTTTTGTTTCACAGCATTTGTTTGTTGGTTGGAAAAAAAAAATTGTAATATATAATGTGAATTATTTTGCAAACTAACAGTTGATTGGTACTTTACAAGATAACTCTCAAATGGGTAGATGGAGAGATTCAAATTCCATGCAAATTGGTAGAGAAAGAGCAATGAGCTACCCTTGCATATAAAAATATATAACTTATTATGATTATTTCATTTGTTTTTACTTTTGCTCCATCACTCCACCACCACAGCCTTTTACCAACATCACCATCCTTGTACCCATCACTTCTGCCGTGAACCTGCCATTGCTCTGTTGCCAGTTGCTACCCTTACCCTTCTCTATCACAGCCACCACCCTCTAGCTACTACAAACATCACTACCACTCTGTTGGCTCCCCCATTATCAAAAAAAGCCTGTAGGAATGAAAATATGTTCCATTACATTGCGTTTTTCATTTTATTACATACTTGATTGGATTTTATTCAGTTTCAATACACCAAATATAATCTAGATGTTATCGTCTATTCATTTATCCTTCATCTGATATGATTCATTTTTGAAGAAAAGAATTCAAATGAATTCTTGCAAGATTATGCATGATATCATTTCCTTTGAAAATGTAAATTTTGCAAGTTAAAAGAGAAATGAAATCTTTCATTCCAAATATGAGAATTGATAAAAAAAAAATTGAATTGAGTTAAATTCTTGTGAAGTTTTTTTATTCCAAACAAAGGGTTAATGTGATTTTGCTCCAGAGTTGTAAATGTTTTACTTTATTGCTGGATGATTTTAGAAGTTTATCACACATTGTTCTTGTGGTTAGATTACTACCTTTAGATTGGTGCTCTGGAGATTGTTTAGTTTGGTCAATTTGCTTTAAAAAATGGTGTTAAGATCTTCAACTTTTATGAATTTTTGGTTGTAATTCTTATTTGTTTTTCATACAAGTTTTATATCTTCTTGCTCGACATAGGCTTTGAGACTACTTCCCAACTTCTTTAATAACTTTGTGCATTACCATTTGATTTTGATGCTTGAACGAGATATTAAAATTTTGCCTGTTGGGAGTACTTGGCAATCTGCAGTTTTTTTTGTAATTAAACACTGTGTCTAGCAGAGTTTCATTATTTGGTCCAAGTAAATTATAAAGAGAGAAACAAAGGTGGACTTTTGATAGAAGTAGTTTATTTGAATCTCCATCTCTGATGTTCCACCAAATTAATAAATTGCTAAATAAACTTTACATGTATGGGGGAAATTTTGATACAGAAACTTTTTCTTTGAAACAAGCATTATTATCTCATGCTTCAAAGACAAATGTCTCTACAAAAGCAATAAAAATACTATGAATTGATTAGAAAGAGATATCATCCTTGAAATTTCCTAAATGATGCTTCTTACATTCCAATGGCATTGTTTTAGAATTCTTTTCAGTTGGATCTCAACTAAAACTCTGAATTTTTTAAACCTCAAGACTAAGTATCTATTTTTGAAAGAATGGAGGAAGAACATGTTTAATGCTAAACCCCATAGTTTTTGTTTTCTTGTTTTTTTTTTCCTTGTAACTAAACCAATTACAGAGTTGCCAAATAAAGATAATTGAACTTCGTCCTTTTGGAACAAGACATTGTTAATGTGAATTCATCTGGTGGAACTAATTAATTCTGGATTGTTGATAATAATTAACGTTCATACTGTTATTTTTCTGTGATAATTTCTTGTCAATTTTTATTTTCCTGGTGGTTTGACAGAAAACTACCATATTTATCTCTTTAAGGGAGAGCAGTTTGTGCTGTACCACTTCCTGGGCAGTTTGAAGGGAATGCAATATCAGGGCCTTTGAAGAAGAGGAATCTCTCTGGTCTTGTTGATTGTGGGCCTAGGAATAAAAGATATAACAGAGTTTTTTATTTGTGGCAAATGTTTTTTATGTTGTAGTTTTAGTGGTTCCCACTTATCGAAAAATCTTTTTCATGCTTAAACAGCATCTTCATAGTACCTTCAGTTTGTCCCCCATTAAATGAGCACCCTTCTGCACTGTCATTTATTATGTAATTGATGTACAAAATGTGTTGGTGATTCAATGTAATGAATTTACAACCTTTTTCTCAAAGGCCACTCTGACAGTCTCTAATATGGTAAAGAACTTTTTTTTTCCTTACCCAATTTTTGACAGGTTCCAATTCTTCCTGGTAATGTTTATGCCATAAATGATGCCCTATCAGCTGAGGGTGCAGCCGAAGATTATGAAACCTGTCTTAAACATTTGGTTAATACCAAGGTGATAGAAACATCATCAGCAAGTGGATTTCCAAAGTTAGATCTCATGCTTTTGGGAATGGGTCCAGACGGACATGTAGCTTCTCTTTTCCCTGGGCATCATCTTTGTAATGAAAACAAGAAATGGGTTACTTTTATTAAGGACTCACCAAAACCACCTCCAGAGAGAATTACCTTTACTTTCCCAGTGATAAACTCGGCTGCATATATTGCCCTTGTGGTATGTGGTGCGGGTAAAGCTGATGCAGTGCAAAAGGCATTGGGAAAGGATCAAAGCTCTGATGTGCTGCCTGTTCAAATGGTTTCAGCTGAAGGGGAGTTCAAGTGGTTTTTGGACAAAGCTGCAGCTTCAAAGCTGTAGGAAGGAAAGTGTTAACCTCTGTGAGTTAATCCAAATAAACTGATACCATGTCACCTTCTGTGGTTTATCAGTAGAACTGCTAGATTATTTAATCCAGGATTTGCAAGCTTTACTCCATGTGCAAACTGTGAACCCACAATAAACATGTCCTGAATGAAATGTAGTATGGCTTTCATGGATATCTTCAGTTTGTGAATTTTGGATTTTGTTGTCTTCAAATAGAACAATTTAATTAGACCATATTCGTATTTGTTGAAATCTTGAAAGAGAAAACAGATTCTATAAGAAATGAAAAGAATTTTGAATTTTCAAAAAGTAATAAAATTGTATGTATTTGGTTGGTTATTTTCTTTGACTTGCTGGAAAGCCGAATACTTTATTTGTACAGGGGACAAAATAAATTTTCTTTTCTTATATTTTAAATATTTCAAAAAAATTTATGGCACTTTTTAAAAAAATTAATCCCATTTATTAGTTTGGAACATTTGTTCCTCATTGATATTTTGATTTATCAAAGTTATAATCGGAATTACTCAATTTTCTTTTTCCTGATGGTATAATAGATATTTCTTATATTTCTGCAGATTCATATCACATCCAACTTTCTTTATTTCTATTAATTAGAAAGTGACTTTTACAGGAAATAAATCATTCATTTTAACCAAATAACATCAAAGTGTTTCTTTAATATCCAAAAAGCTTTCATATTTTCTTGTCTTCTCTTTGTTTTGTCATTTTCATGTTTTACTAATCCGAGGCATCTTGTTTGTCTGTGCCTGCAATCAATTTATGACTATCATGTTGCTATGGTGATCTTGTGATGAAGCATGATGTGTATAGTAATCTTCTGATGAACCAATTAATTTTCCTGTGTGCTGCACTTGTTTTCTTAATGAATGAATTATGTCTGAGAGGCCCCAGATTTTAGCACAATGGATGGCATAGTGAGACTCAGATCTTGGAATTGATGCTGAAATGAAGTCCTGTGCTCATAAGTATAAGACGTGAAATGAAGAGTTTTACCAAAGTGAAAATTCATGGAAGACATTTAAGAATTTGATTGCAGTTTTGTTGAGGAGTGAAATGATTGTGTTAAGCATAGATTGTTGGGTAGTAGTCCTTTTCAATTATTATGTTGGACCTGTCAGTGGTGAAACTTTTATCATCTGGGTATTTGTTCACTCCAAATTCATCAATCATCTTCTAACCAACTGCTCGAAAACTTTTATCAAGCAAGGATGGGGAGATTTGGCATAATATATATATATATGTCATGATGATTCATTGACAAATTACCAAGTAATAATGTAATATTGCATTTAAAATTTAAAAAAATAATAGTGAGGATTTGAGGTAGGTGACAGAGAACACCCAAATCCCAAGGCATTGTTTTTTGATCAGGAAATAAGAATCAAAACAAACACAATTATATTTCTTAAATAAATATAATCAAATATATATATATATATATAATTAAATTTACTATTGATGAAATAGTAATTCTCTTTTACACATTCTGAATAAGGTGAATATAATCACACCAAATAATTTATTCTGAATGAATGAAAATCATTACAATGATGAATTTTATGACAGACATACTTTTCATATATAGAAGCATCTTCAGCTCCAACATCTTTTGCAGCCGAAAAAAATTATTTTATGTAATCGTTGTATAAATAATGATTATATGTTAATTATTGATTATAATAAAATTTATATAAATTTATCATAATTATGGTTATAACACAACAGTTAGATATAAAATTTCCCCTTGCTATGGCTTGGTTCTGTGAAGAGGAAGAGAGAAATAAGTTTGAACAACAGTCAGTAGAATTGCAATCACAGCACCCACTTTAAGCATAGCCCAATAGTCGTAAAACACCTTAATCACCCCATAAATCCAAGGTTGCCATGTTTTCCTGTAATGCTCTTCGATTTCATATCTTACATTGGCATACAAAAAAGGATTTGGAATCAATTCATTGCCTAACCTTGTGAAGAGCTGAGCTATTTCTTCATCACTGCCAAAAAAATTCATGAGAATGTTGCTTTTTCTGAGCACCTTCACATCATCAGGATGATCAATGAGAGAATCCATGAAGCATATGTAAGAGGTTACCTCTTTATCATTTAAAAAATCTGGACACTTTTCATATGATACTAAGCTCAAGACCTTGCTCAAAAACAATTCATCAATTATGACAGCAGGCAGTCGTAATTTTGAGAAGAAGCCTTGCTGGAAAGAAATTTCTAAGGAACCTGTATAGGATGGCTTGAATTGGATCCCTGATACCTTGAGCTGTTTCACATTGTGAAACGTTGGTGATTCTTCATTTATGATATTCGCCGGTTTAATCATCTTTGTTTTTTCAAAATTGGCCAATATTTCTTCCCTCAGAAGATCCAGAAGATGGCAAGGTGGGGTTGCCTCCTTTCTTGATTTTCTTGCTGATTTGAGAAATATATTGCTTAGAGAAATAAATTCGCTAATTGAAACTCTGATGATTTCCTGCTCCCTTTGCCCGACGACGGAGCTAATCAGCAGCTCGAGGAGTTCGTAAGGAAGTTGATTCTCGAGCAAAAATATATCCATTCCAGCAAAAGCCACCTGCTCTTTCGCGATATTCATTCTCTGCAACTTCCCATCATCTGTATGCTCAGGATAATCTTGCACAAAACAATCTATTAAATGCAATGTTGCACAACCATCCACAAGAAACATCCAGGCGAGTGCTTCATCACTGAAATGCTTTCTCACATCTTCTGCATAACACATATTCAATTTCGCCAAATTATCATACACCTGGCGGTAAACAACTTTTGCATCAATCCCATGGGATTCCAGGAAGTTGCTTGCTAGTATAAGCTTCATCTTCTCGCCATACTCGAAATTGGGATGGCCATGGTGGATAGGACCGATTGCGACCACACTTGGTCTACAATACTTCTTTAATTCCTTGTTCTCCCTCAACATGTATGGAACCCTTTGAATCCGCGATTTGACAGGCTTCTCAGTTGCCTGCTTCAGGGATTCCAACATCTTCAGCAAATACTTTTCACGGATTACGATAGGGGTTCCCCAATCATTCTTCTCAAAGAATTGGAGATTGCCAATTGCTTCGTCCTCCATATTGATCTGGTTGTGGCTTCCGCATGCTTGGTCTGCTTCTGGTTTGACAACCTCTGTTGCTTGCAGTTCCATAGCAAAAATCACGTCACTGGAAATTTTGGGTAAGTAATTAAATTTGTATTTTGCTATTTTGGGATTGATCTATGCTTGATTGGAGTATATAAAGCTTCTCAGTGCAAGGAAATTTTAGAACCAGGAATGCACGATCTCTCTTTTAACTTTATCAAGGTATCAAGTTTTGTATCTTAATTTACTGAGTTTTCAAAGAATTTTTTTACAAAAAAGCAAAGTAAAGAAAATTCCATATTTCTATTGCACGATTCACATGGCTACAATGAAAAGGAAAAAGATTAGTTTAAAGTAGACTGAAGAGAACTTGTGGAACATCACTTAGATATGGTGCAAGGAATAAAGTGCTAATCTCCTTGGTGAATTTTAGAGTGAGCATTCCGTTTTAAATTAAATTAAATTAAAATTTTTAATAAATTTATTTAAACTTAAATCAATTTTAAATAGAAATTAATTCAAATCAAATCGATCTGATTTAATTTGATATCGCTAATTATAAAATTCATAATATTTTCTATCCTAAAGGTGAGCATTTATCGATTCGGTTTAGTTTAAAATCAAATCGAATCGAATAAACTGAAAATTAAAATTTTAGTATTTATGAAAATTAAATTGAATCAATTTTGATTAGAAAATAAATCAAACTGAATTAGTCTTATTCGTTTACATTCAATTTAATTTGATGAATTTCAATTTTTAATAAATTTTTTATTTTTAGTATTTTAAAATTTAATTAAAATATTTTAATTTTAATATAATATAATTTTTTTATATTATTAAAATAATATATTATTATTGTTAATGGGTTGAATTCTATTTTTTTATTTTTTTAATTAAAATAAAATTAATTAAAATTTTTAAAATTAAAAATTAAATCGAATTGAAATAAATAAAAAATTAAATTAATTAATTTAATTATTTTTTTTAGTTTGAATCCAAGAGCAGTGCTCACAAACCATAAGATCCTTTTGCAAAGGTAAAAAGCGATTCATTGCCGACTGCTTAAAATAGGTTGGCAAAAGTTCTAAAATTATTTTCAATTGAATTTTTATATTATTTATGTTCTCAAATTTAATTATTCATATTTTTTACTTATTATACTATTTATTACTATTAAAATAAATTAATTATTTTTAAAAAAAATACATATTTTATAAAATTTAAAAATATTCAATTAAATTTTTAAAAAAATATAAGAATGGCTTATTCTGAAAAATATAGTTATTTTTTTAGTGTCAAATTAAACATCATTTTTAGTAGTAATTTTTTAGATATGAATAATTCATAATATCGTAAAAAAAAAAAAAATTCATATTAGGTTAATTTTAATTTTCTAAAATTTGGATGAATCTTATTTCAAATTTACCACAATTACTAAAATTTGTTAATTAATCAACCCTTTTGCTAATGACATTTGCAGCTAATGACCGGCGGCGAATAATTTTTATCTCCGGTGTAGTCGTCCGGCAGATTCGCTTACATTACTCTCGTCGTCCTTTCCTTCCTTCCTTGAGGAGTGGGAAATTATAAGTTGAAAGAAACGAACCCTTCAGAATATAATCCTGAATTCGACGTCAATTTCTTCTATATAAGAAGAACGAGAGAAGCAGAAACACCGCATTCGTTTCTACCGATTTCTACGATCCACTCAATGTTCAACTCCGGCAATAACAGTCCTGATGGAATCCCTCGCTCCGGCGGAGGCACTGCTGGAGAATTCTTTTGGGCGGTTGTCGCTGCTCCTCAGAATAGAACAGCTGTAGCCGTGACTACCTTGGCTGGAATTGCTGTTTTCGCCGCCATATTCTTCAAGAGTATTAGGTAATAACTGCGGAAAGAGGAATTCAGTTTCTTTGATTTTGTGAAAGAGAAGATTTGCAATTTCTAACAAGCATTAGGAAAGCCCAATTATTTTTTTTCTCCTTTATTTTCGTTTTCGGATCTCAAAATGGCGAAGACCATGAGAATTAGAGAAATTTTAAGTAACGAAAGGTATAAGACGAATTCATACTTGATTATCTTCTTCATCGTCTTCGTCGCCAGTTTTAACATTTAGCAATTCTTCCCATGGGTGAGTCCTCTGCTGTTCTTCGATTGTTCTTTTCTTCCCTAGATTGGATATTTCACTTTCAGCATCCATGTCAGTTCAATTTCTTCTTTCTATCTCCCGCTTGACATTTTACTAATGGGTTCAATGTTATGTGTCGTGAATAAGAGGGGATGTTCATGATTTGTTCCTTTGATTTATCCCTTCTTTAGTAACAGTGGATTAGCTTTGGTGAGTTGGATATCCTTCTTGCTCCTTGCTCTGAATTTCAGCTCATAGTTTTGGAATTTTTTGGGACTTTAGACTGTGAGCATTTCTTGGTGGCAGTTCACAATCATAGTTCTACCTGCAAATAGCAAAATTGTTTGCGTTGGACATAATTAACCATACAAATCCTTTTCTTATGGACAAGGGTACTTGATGGATTGTGTTCAAACTGAGCTATTTGCTTGTGCCCTTCCATAAATCATCGTTGTTCTTGTTATGATATTTTTTTTCTTTGCAAATCTGTTTTTTCTTGTTTGTTAATGATGTTTCTTATAAATACTAGCTCCTCAGTTCCTAGGATTGGTGATTATGATTGTTCATTCTTTTCAGGGGTGGTAAGTCACCATGGTCTCATAGAAGAAGGCAACAAACCCTAACTCTTCAACAATGGAGAAGATTGTTTACACCAGATGGGAGATTCTGTGATGGTGATGGTGGAATTCAGTTTTTAAAAATTGTTAGGAGTGGAGTGAGTAATTATTGCTGGTTTATGTTTATATTTTGCTATGATGTTATAGTGGGAATATTTATCACTTATACTTCTCATATAGGGTGTGGATCCAAGTATTAGACCAGAGGTTTGGCCATTCCTCCTTGGAGTGTAAGTATATTTAACCCTGTTTTACTCTATAAATATTGTTAGTTTCATTGCCGCTGTTGCCTCATTTCATTGATCAACCCTTGAATACGTTATCTTGAATATTTCCAAAAAAAATTTCCCTCTTTTGGTTGGGGAAGTAAGGGTGTCCCTGTTGATACTACCTTGGAAGGATTTTAATAAATTTCCTCTCCACATCCAGATGCCATGAATTCTGGTTCATTTATGCATTTGTTCTGGCTTTCCGAAGCATTATCTTATCTGTTAATTTCTCCTCATCTAGCTCAGTGCTGCACAATGTTATTTTTGATAGTGAGATTTCTACTTTCTGTAGCCTATCTTTCTTTTTAAATATTAAGAGTTGCAGCATCCGAAAAAATTGGAGCCTATCTTTCTTTTTAAATATTAAGAGTTGCAGCATCCAAAAAAATTGGGTTGGAGATGCCTTTTTTTTGGCTATACTGTTGCATTTCTCTAAGGAAATATCAATATGGTGACTGATTTTTTCACTTTTTTAAAACAGCTATGACTTGAACAGTTCAAAAGAAGAAAGGGATGATATAAAAAATCAGAACAGGTGTGTTTAACAAATCAGCATCATCCTTTAAGATTCTGTGAATTATAAATTGATTGATAGTTTTCCAGTCTAATTCTGTTTCTTTTTTTTAGCATTTATTCTCAGCTTCCTTTTTGATAATGTGTGCTACAGGAAGAAATATGAGGAACTCCGTAGACAGTGCCTGCAGCTTCTCAGCTCCAGCAATGAGAGCTTGAAGCCAGAGGAGAGTGGTGAAACAGTCGGTAAAGGGGACAGTAGGGCTCTTGTACAAGACTCTGAATCACCAGATTCAGACTCCTCTGTAGACCCTCAATCTGTCATTCAGGCTTCCCCTTCTTCAGAAGGCCAAGAAAAAAATCAGCCTTCCGAGGAGAAGAGGACTGAACTCCAACCCAAACAACCTGCGACTGAGGATTTTGCAACATGGCAGCGGATCATACGTGTTGATGCAGTGCGTGCAAATGCAGAATGGATACCTTTTTCCCCATCTCAGGCTTCAGTGTCAGAGGATAGAGCACGCGGTTATGCAGAGGCTGTTGGATTAAAGGACTACGATCATCTAGAACCTTGCAGGATTTTCCATGCTGCCCGATTGGTTGCTATTCTTGAAGCCTATGCAATCTATGACCCTGAAATTGGTTATTGCCAGGGCATGAGTGATCTTCTTTCTCCAATTATTACTGTCATTACAAAAGATGCTGAAGCATTCTGGTGTTTTGTGGGATTCATGAAGAAGGCTCGCCATAATTTTAGGCTCGATGAAGTGGGAATTCAAAGGCAATTGAATATTGTCTCCAGGATCATAAAATGTAAAGACTTGCACCTTTTCAGGCACTTGGAGAAGCTACAGGCTGAGGATTGTTTTTTTGTTTATAGGATGGTGGTGGTGATGTTCCGTAGGGAGTTAACTTTTGAACAGACAATGCGTCTCTGGGAAGTGATGTGGGCAGATCAGGCAGCCATAAGGGCTGGCATTAGCAAGTCAGCTTGGAGCATGATAAGGCAGCGAGTGCCACCAACAGAAGATCTATTGCTTTATGCTATTGCGGCTTCAGTTTTGCAGAGGAGGAAATTGATTATAGAGAGGTACAACAGCATGGATGAGATCTTAAGGGAGTGCAATAGCATGGCTGGGCAACTAGATGTATGGAAACTGTTGGATGATGCACATGAATTGGTCATGAACCTGCATGACAAGATAGAGACAGCTCTCTGATAGCTGCTTCCGCTTGCTAATTTATGTGCTTAAACTCGTTATTATGCGGGGTAGTTTAGTCTGGTTATGCTCTGCTTCACACAAGCAATCATCTGCTATGAATTCTCAGATAAGCTGCTTGTTTGTCAAATGACTTGAGGGGGTTTATTAGATATCACCATATTGTTCTAGCACATACTGGAACGCAGCAGCCTCTGGAGTCACAGCCATAGCACGTCAAACAGGTAAGGCCTGTTGCATCATGAACTGACTTTATCTCGGTGGACGAGGTTCAATATCAATAATATGATTCTCAATTTATTTATCTTCAACTATAAGTTATAAGTACTGGATTCTGATGGTGGGATATATTTGGTTGAAGCAAAGCCTAGCCTGCAGGTTCTGAGCAGTTGAACTGTAACTGCCTTGAATAATGTAATGATCCAGAATTTCCTTGAACGGTTTTAATGCTTGTTCGTATTGTATCAATTCTATTTTTTCTTGTAGTTTCCCTTTGCAGTTAAATAACATCAGGATTTACTGATCTACAGTTTTTCTTAATTTACACATTTAGCATTGTTTCTTGTTTAGAATAAAAAATTTTGCAAAAATTCTATTAATGTTCTATCAAACAAAAATAAATATTTTTCTTTTAATTTTAAAAAATCATTCTAAAAGAAATTGAAATTATACATGATTTTGTATTCTTGTGAAATGAATAATTTCAAATAAAATCTATAGCTGATAGAAAATTCAAGTGATCCGAGTTTGTTTTAAAACCAAACTCACAATCAATTATGCAATGGTAGACCATTAAAAAGAAGGTATGAATCAACTGATTTGAGCAACTTTTAAGTTTGTTAAAGTGCATAACTACATTATGAGATTTTTTTAGTAAAATAAAGTTATGCTTAAAAAAAAATTAAGTCTATAAAATTAAAACATGATAATAGGTAGAAAAATGTACAACATATTAATTTATAAAGTGTCAAATGTTAAAGAACAGCTAGAAATGAGAAAAATGAAATATTAATCTAGTCTAGCTCCAAGACAGAGCAAAATGGTACGTAGAATTGACCAGCAAAAAGTAATGCAACTGTACTATGATATGTTCATATGTGTTTAGAATGATGAAAGCTGATAAATTCTAGTAAATTTGGAAACGACAAGACCAATAAATTCTAGCAGATCACATGGTAAGGAAAGCAAGAAATGAAAATATAACCTGCTTATCATCCAAGTAAAAGGCCAACATTGTCCTGTCAATAATGAAACACAATGTTCCAAAAATACACTCCCAGACAGGTCCCCAGGGGACCAACTATGAACCATTCTTTAATTTTCAGACATTGAAGAGAAAATTAAGGTAAAAAAAGAGAAGCCCTCTATAGTTTGACTCATGAGTCCAAAATTACCCTTAACATGGGGAACTATATGTCGTGAAATTAGCCTACTCTTTCTTGGTGAAGTGTCGGACTGCAAAAGCTAAGCCTAAGATCAAGAGAGGCACGAGAAACTGCAAGATCTTGATGAAGAAATCCGAGCTCTTATCACCTTTATAGGCAGTCTGCTGTGGAGGAATGGTCCGTTTTGCTGGAATAGTTGATGCGTCTATTTCACCAATGTAGTAATTTTCCATCATATCTCTAGCAGAATCACTGTGACCCACATCTTCAAAATCATTTGTTGCATCTTTCCCTAAAAAACATCATGTTCAATCTCAAATAAGCTACTGAAGTTTAGTTATTGTTCTGCTAAATTGAAAATTATACAACTAGCAATGTAGCAGTACCTGTTGATGACAGCAGAACTTCATCTCCTCCAGGATGGTCATCCATGAATGGGGTGACATCATAGACCTGAAATTGAAGCAAAAAAGTTTCGACGTATCAAGACAACATCTCATTTGACAGATACGGTGCGATTGCTTGTGTAAGAAAAAGGAAAAGAAAAAGTACTCAGGAAAGGTAGGCTATGCTTTGGTGTTGAAGAGTAATGAGTGTATGTGCATGCAACATAAATCTATTTTCTCTAACATGTCAAATGAAAACTATAACATAGATAACAAAGTGTTTAATAACAATGGATTATCCAGCTTCTTGATTTGAAAACCCAATTTGTCATATTCATCATCAACCTCCTTTTGCAAGTGCAAGATCTATACCTTTTTTACCCTTTCACAATTTATGCATGATGAATTTCAAGAAGATTATTACAATCCAAGTTCTTGCTATCCAAACTAAAGAAATTCATTTGAAACTGAGATCTGATTTTTCCTTACAATGTAGGTAGTCCTGTATACATTTTTGATCTCCCAAACTTTTTAGAATTGCCTGCTATTATCAGTTTTTGTGTTTTCCTACCTAAGCTAAGCTCTCAACACTTGAAGCACAAAACCAGTCAAAACCAAAACCAAAGAATCATCCAAACGAACCATAATTTCCTTCTCCATTATGCAGACAAACAAAAAGAATTCAAAACCCAATTCAATCACAATAGTCGATTTCTGATCTTCAAATCTTATGCCCAACAACGAAAAAAATAAACCCAAAAATGAAAACTCTAATGATTTAGAGAAGATCAAACCTTGCCAGAGATAATAAGCCAACAATCCTTAGATTTGTTGTGCTTTACAACATCATCGAATTTGTGAATTTTGGGATCTGAAGCCATCGTTTTCTCCCAAAACTGATCACAACAGCAAAAAATTTTCACAACCACAAAAATTAGTAAACCAAAACTCAAATTTAATGATCTACCAGAACCCAATGGACCAAATTAAAAGCGACAGCAATTACAAAAACAAAAATACCCACAAAACAGGCTAGAGCAACAAGAAAACCAGATAAAAAGAGATCAAAAAGTCCAGATTCTGGACAAAATTGGAACAAAATCAAGATTCCAAAAGGAGCTTACGCCTAGAAGAGATGGACGCTCTCTTTGTATTTGTCAGTAGCTTGTCAAAGCTCAATAGCTAAGAGTCATCGACAGTTGCAAGTAATCCGTGCATTTATTTGCCAAAATCTTGAGGTAGAATTAGGAAAATGCCCTTGAGAATTGAGGAAATTTACATTGATGTCCATAAAGAAGAGAGTTGTTTGACCAAGGGTAGTTTTGACCAATAAAATTAATTCCTTTTCTTGTCAGTTTTATTGAGGGAAAATGACATGAAAAATCTTAAAGATTTACAAAAATTATGGATTTATCTATTTGATCCTTTATTTTAATTTTATTAACAATTTTATATTAACTTCTTAATTATATTTATTTTTAATATAAAATGTGAATACTAAATTTTGTTGAAATAATAAAACTATTATTAATAATATATTATTTAAATAAAATACTAAAAATAATTTAAATTTTTATTTAGAAAATAACAAAAATAATAAAAATTAAATAAAATTATAATAATCAATTTATATCTTAATTATAATGTAAAAAATCAAAATGAATAATATTTTAAAATAATTAAAAATAAAAGGTGAAAAAAGTTATAAAATAAATAGAGTAAATTTTTATAATTTATAATTTTGATAGATTATAAATTATTTTTCATAAATTATTTTCATACGTTTTTTAATTTTTTTTTTTAAAGAATATGCGCCGTAACATTTTTTTTGAGAAAAAAAATAAAAAAGTAAAGTAAAATGTGGCGGGCAGCATGTGTGGCTAAGGAAAATGAATAAAAGGCTGCAGCTTAGATTGACCGGTCCTGGTCTTGCATTTCCCACTCCACTGCCCACAGACTGCAATAATTTAATTTTCTAATTTAAATATATAAGCAAATTAATTTAAAAAAAAATAATATATCAATTATCATTTGATTATATTTTTTTATAGTGGAGATTAATTTGTTATTTTTTTAAATTATAAAGACTAAATAGTTTATTTTTTAAAAATATAAAAAGGTAATATTTAAGTTTTTATTAAATTATAATTTAACCTTATTAATATTCAAGTATGGTTATTAATTAATAATATTGCATTGAAAATTATTTATCACATTGGAAAGTGAGCAATATTATATAAAAATAATAAAATTTTAAATTTTCATTAATATACATTAATAAGAAATTACTGTATTTATTATAAGTTGCTTTTGAGATTGTCAAAAATTATAAATTATACCCTCAAATTTAATTTGTCAATAAATAATCCTATCATTTAAAATAGGCACTAAAGTTATTTTAATTTTTATCCTTCAATTTTTTTTAATAAAAAATTGGAGAATGAAAACTCAAATCTTAATTTATTAAATAATTAGGATTTTATTTTATATATATATATATAAGGGATTAATTTATTAAAATAATAAAATTTGAGAGATTCAATAATTTTAAATTAAAATAAAAATAAATAACTTTTGATTTTTAAGGGGATAAATTAATTTATTTTAAGGAGAAAATGCATTTCATAGTAAATAAAAAATGAAAAATGGAAGGATTCATAAAATAAGTCTAACAATAAAGAATATTATAAAAGTATGACAATACCAAATATAAAGTAGCATTAAAAAATAATTAATTATTGACTATATGATATAATAATATAATAATATAATAATATAATACGATCTGAAATTTCAATGCCATTGTCTATTAAATAATTAAGCACATATATGGACAAGAAAAAAGAATTATGAAAATCGAAGGATTTAAGAAAGAGAATCTTCTTGGATTTAATAAAATAACCTTTGATATTTATTTTAAATATATTTTAATTTTATTATTCTAAGTTTTAATATTTTTCTAAAAAATATATAATAATTATCGGATTTCTTATCTACGTTGAATCTGAAGAAAAATATAACTCCAAAATCTATCAGGTTATTTTCTAGCAGATCGATCTAATACGTCTGATTTGACATAGATAGGTGGTACTATAATAGAGCGACGGTACAAAAGAAATAAAAGGGAGAGAGTTGATCCATTCTTACTAAACTTACACCCATACTGAAAAACTGTATTTTTTAAATTCAAAATAACAATATAATTTTATTTTAAGGAGACTAAGGTATATAATTTAATAATTTAGATAGTCTATCTGCATCAAATAACTCTTATAAATTGTTATCTTATATATTTTATATATTTTAATTATAGTCTTGTTAGTTTAAATTGGTGAAATCCTATACATATTTATAGCTCTACAAGCCCGTGGATAGATACATTACACAATTTCAATGAACCCTGCAACTCTGTTCAAACAGGATTTACATCTATGGCAGATTTGCTACACTTTTGTTTATTACTTAAATGGGGAACTATCTAGGGCTTTTTACCTTTTCACCTTAGAAAAAAACATATTTTTTTTTTAACTCTGGTTCTAATTTTTTAAATTTAGATAAAAACTGACTCTACCGCACTTTAAATAATGTGTAATAAAACTTATAATATTCTTAGAGTACGGTAAAAAAATAATTTAAAAAATTACATTACCGCATAGTAAAAATGCGGTAATGTAGTTGCACAATTTAAAATGCAGAATTTCGCATTTTAAAATTTAATTTTTATTTAATTAATTATTATATTATATTTTATTAATTTAATTTATTTAATTATATATTAAATTTATATGAATATAATTATAAAAATTATATTAATATTATTATAAATATTAATTATATTATTTTATTTATAATATAATATTATATTTTCATATTTATCATTTTATTTTATTATTTTTATTATTATAAAATTTTTAAAAAATTATATAACTAACAACACCTAAAATTTTTTTGGACTTTTTACTATTTTAAAATTTAAAAAAAAAAACTAAAAGCTGTTACTGTTTCAAAAATTAAATATTTATAAATTAATTGTAATAAAAACAATAAAATAAAATAATAAATATTAATGATATAATGTTATATTATAAATAAATTAAAATAATTAATATTTATAATAATATTAATATAATTTTATAACTATATTTATATAAATTTAATATATAATTAATAAAATAAATATTATATTATTTTATGAATAATTTAAAATAATTAATATTAATATTAATATATCTTTTATAATTATATTTATATAAATTTAATATATAATTAAATTAATAAAATATAATATAATTAATTAAATAAAAATTAAATTTTAAAATACAGAATAATAAATATAAAAAATATAATGTTATATTATAAACATATTTATATAAATTTAATATATAATTAAATTAATAAAATATGATATAATTAATTAAATAAAAATTAAATTTTAAAATACAGAATAATAAATATAAAAATATAATGTTATATTATAAACCCATTTCAAAAAAAAAGTAATATTATAAATAAATTAAAATAATTAATATTTATAATAATAGTAATATAATTTTATAACTATATTTATATAAATTTAATATATAATTAATAAAATAAATATAATATTATATTATAAATAATTTAAAATAATTAATATTAATATTAATATTAATATAATTTTCATAATTATATTTATATAAATTTAATATATAATTAATAAAATAAATATTATATTATATTATAAATAATTTAAAATAATTAATATTTATAATAATATTAATATAATTTTTATAATTATATTCATATAAATTTAATATATAATTAAATAAATTAAATTAATAAAATATAATATAATAATTAATTAAATAAAAATTAAATTTTAAAATACAAAATTCTGCATTTTGAATTGTCTCTCTACATAAAAGTGGGGTAATGTAATTTTTTTTAAAATTATTCTTTTTTACGGTACTCTTGCGAGCGGTATTTTAAAAATGTGTTGTAGAGTCAATTTTCACTCTGATTCAGTAAAAAAAGTTTTATGGATCAAATTTAAAAAAAAAAAATTTTTTTCAACTTGAAATGGTAAAAAGCCCTAACTCTCTAATCATCCTTATATTTGTTTTACTTTTCATTAACTTGATTTGTGCCTGCAATAACAACTACAGATTTCGGTCTCAGATAGAATTTCTAACTGAAACTCATGCATATTGGAGGATGAATCTTAGCTAATGCAAGGATGGATGAAGGAAGAATCCATAAACCATCTCCACAGATCAAGCCAGAGGCCACAGCAGGAACCATCAGACCTGCTTTTTTGCTGTTTAGCTTGTGCCATGCAAACACAATCAGACTCCCCATGCACATATCGATTGCGAAGTAAGCCCCTACGAGGAAAGGCACAGCCATAGCCATTGGGAGAGGTATCCATTTGCCAAATTTTTTGTGGGATAGATCTCTGACCAAATTGGCAAAAATCGCGAAGGCGAAAAACCCATAACAAAGCTGCAAGCAATGCTGGGGAAGGGCAGAAAAACCTTGGACACCAAGAATCGCCATGTTTCTGTATATGAGTGCATATGGAGCTTTGTACTCTCCATTGGGGTTCCCCACATCAAAAGCCTTGTAGAAAAGAAAGAATGTAAGTGGAGCTACAACACAGCCTATTGCAGTACCAATGGCCTGGCTAAGAAGCATCGAACGAGGAGAAGTGAGAGTTAGATGACCAGTCTTGAAATCATGCATCAAATCAGAAGAGATGGAAACTATTGACTTAATCAGCCCACAGCCAACAAGTCCTGCTACAACACCGTTGTCTCCTCCTGTCAAGGCTGCAAGTACGAAGAGAGCCACCTTTCCATAGTTATAAGCCATATTCATGTCAGTTAGACCAGCACCATAAGCGTTGCAGAAGCTGAGAGAGGGTGCAAGAATGTAGGCAACAACTACGTAGTACCACTTTAGCTCAGGAAACATGATAGGGATCACAATGATTGAAATGATGGAGAAGGCGGTGTATCCTAAACATGCTACCCAAATTGGAATAGTCTCTCTTACGAAAACTTCATTTCTCCTAAGATCATCTTGATTCTGCTTATCTGATACTGCATACATAAAAACAAAGTTAACATCTTATGCTACTGTGATGAACAAAGTTAACATCTTATGCTACCGTGATGAATTAAACATTATATAATAATTTATCTCTGCTCTAGTGACTAGTCTCACTATTAAGTGCACAACAATTGGAGTGTGCAAAAATCATGGTAAAGGTAGCAGCAGGAAAGTAGCAGAAATTTGTCTCCATAGTTTCGTGGGTATGTTATTGCAATAGGGTATCGTGAGAAAACTGTTCGAGAGGAGCTACAACCGAACATCCAGTACTAACTCACATGTTTTCAAATCTCCAGTCTTAGCTCTGGTGCGGATGCTACTAGCAGTGAAATACAGTATCTTGAGAAAATTGTAGAGCCCATCTCCTAGGATCAGAGCAATAGAAATAAAAACCTGAATAAAAGAGATATTGTGAGAGTGACTTTAGTAATCTCCACAATGCTGAAAACTGAGAGGAACTCTACAGAAGATTGTAATCTAAAACGTCTAATTTTATGGACCTTGTAACCATTTACACTCCTCATACTGCTTTCAGGTAAAGTAGCAGGGAACCAATCTCCTTTAAGCCCTGCTATTAGTGGCCACATAATTCCCCATGAAAGTATCGCGCCAAGCAGCAAAGACAAATTCACAAGATGGGAACAGATCATTCCTGCTCCAACATATGTCATACTGAAATCAAAGTAAAATCTGCAAAATCCAATTATTTCAATTAATGTTGATGGAGAATCAATCACATTTAGAGCTACAAATGCTGTGAACAAAAAAGTGGAGCACTCACGAGTTTTTCCAAGCTTTCAATCCAAATGTTGGGAATTGAGCAAATCCACAATTGCCTCCACCAGTGTAAAACCACTGAAAGAAAGCCCACAGGAAGCTGATTGAAAAGAACTTAATGAACCCATGAACCTGCTTCCTGCAAGAAGGATGTTTAATTGTTTGAATGTTTCATTATCAAATTTCCAATTCATATTCAATACATATATTGAAAGCATACCTAGCAATCTTATCTCCTTTGGAAGTATGGAACCCATTGATGAGAACCGCAGTTGCAGTTCCACTAGGATAAGTTAATTTGTAATCTAGTATCATAATCTGGTACAACAAGAAATGCACGATAAGTTACCATTCCTAACAAGTAAATATTTGCTAATTTGCTGTTAAAGCTCATTTTGAAGTTTATGAAATTAATCAGAAAACACTTGACCTCCATAAACTTGAAGGAAAAAGGAAATACTATGAAAACAATCATTCCAACGGATAAAAAGGGAAAAATATTTACCTTCCTGAGAGGAACCAAGGCAAGCAATCCAACAAAACTGGTTACGAAGAGGAAACCAGTCATCCAACCAATCCCAGGTTCTTTTGTGCTGCCAGGAGTATTCCCTTTTGTATCAACCCCAGCTTGCTCATACGTCTTCCTGTTCAATCCCAGAAGATAAGACGCAAAGCCACCTGCAATTCCATGGTTTAAATAAAATGAGACACAAAAATGATTCATATTTTAACTAAAGGTAGCATATAAGATCAAAATCTCCAACCTGCGACAGCAATACTATAACAAGCAACAGCACAAGTTTGAATTATGGTATTTTCTTGTCGAGTGAATGGACTGGTTACTATTCCAGCCTTCTGAAGGAGCTTGGTCCATGTTCTAATAAAAACAAAAGCCAGTAGAGCAGCAGAAACGTTCAGATTAGGGACTAGTCCTGTGGTGAGGTTTAGCTTCATTGCAATCACACTGTATATGATGCCAATTGCTAAACTAGCTATGAGTCCTCTAATTGTGATCTGTTTAGTCCATGGAGCAATTCTACTCATATCCTCTGGCTCATTCCTCATCTCTTCCAAATTCTCCATCTCAAATTTCTCAATTTCTCTCATCTCTTCCTCGTTCACATTCCCCATTATATTATTCATCCAATCTTCTTCCTAAAACAATCAATATAAGAAACCATGTTGATTCTAAATTATGAAGTTAAATGTGCTAAAATACTTAAAAAGACTAGAAAAAGAAAAAAAGAAAAAAAAAATACCTTTAATTATTCTCCTTGCTGCTGGTTTTCTTCTTCTCTTTGGTGGGAAATATCAGAACATTGAAATGATCACAAAATTCCAACTTGGAACATTTTGTCAAAGAGAAATCTCAACTAAAAAGTTGCCCGCACAAACAAACCTTCCAAGAACGTCCAGTCAGGCGGAAAAAAGTGAAAAAACTTACAAAATCAGCAGCAAACGTGGGTAATATGTTTTCTGCATTAGCCCACAAGCTGCCTTGTCTGTAAGAGGAAAAAAAACAAGCACCTATTGAGCCTTCCAATTTAATCAGGATAGTAGCATTAAATGCCAAAACAAAAAGCACACCCCAAATGATATTTCGATAATCAGAACAGCCTCGCACATTATTTTCGGTAGCCAAAGAACCAGCTGATACATTGAACTTGAAAATTCCAAACTTTGATATATAAACCAATAGAAGCAAGTGCCATCTCAACAACCCAATAAGGAAAATTCTCAGGATTAGAAAAGACCCCATTAGTACATGTACTGCAAAGAAGTACAAAACAGACGCTGCTAAAATTTGCAGTACAGATTAATCAAACTCTTCCCCAACTACGATTCTTCACCTACATATATCGAACACATGTCTGGCCATTAATTTTTATCCCTTCTCGTTGACTCAGAGTCATCAAATTTCTTTCTGAGTTTAGAATTGATAGTGCAACAAAAAGATAATGGAGTGGTTAGAAAGGAGAAGAGGGAGAGAATTAGGACAGACACTGCTTCATCAGTGAGATCACTTCACTTGAAAAGTACGTTTTCTTTTTCATACAACCGTGGAAATGAAAAGAAAGCAAATTTCAAGGGTCGAGAGACAGAGAGAGAAGAGAAATATAATATTTGGGATAATATAAAATCTACAAATTTGTCCGTTTACTTTGTGAGATGTTCAATTATTAATTTTAAATTTTAGACAAAAAAAAATCTAAATATTTTTTAATTATATTTATATTTAAAATTTTAGATAATAAAATTAATTTTTTTTTATTTGTGACCTTTACAATCAATAAAATTAAATTAAATTTTAAAAATTTAATAATAAATTATAATAAGTGTCTAAATTTTTATATATATAATTTTTTTAAATTTAGAGGCACATATGTTTTATATTTATTATTTATAATAATAAATATACTATATGTAATAAATATTTATTACAAATAAATTTATATTATATAAAACATTATATATATATATATATAAGCATTTTGTTACTAATATTACTGTAAATTATATATAAAAAAATTTACTATATATCCATAAATGACCAATTAAAAAAATTGACTGAATTGAATTAATTTGAATTCAGTTTGATTTTTTATTTATTTCAGTTCATTTTTATTTTTAATTTTAAAAATTTTAATTATTTCGATTCGGTTTAATTTTGATCAGAAAAAAATTAATAAAATCAAACCAATTAATGATAATAGTATATTATTTTTAATAATATAGAGAGATTAGATTATATTAAAATTAAAATATTTTAATTAAATTTTAAAATATTAAAAATAAAGTGTAAAAAATAAAAAATTTATTAAAAGTTCAAACCGATTAAATCAAATTGAATCAAATCGATTCAATTTTTGATTAAAATCGATTCGATTCGATTTTCATAAATACTAAAATTTTAATTTTTAATTTATTTAGTTCGATTCGATTTTAAATTTAACCGACTGAATGTTCACTCATGTCAATAATGCTAAATAAAATAAAATACCATATACTTTAGCCTATAAAATTGTATTTTGTTTTACATTTTAAATTTTCATGATATATATATATATATATATATATATATAAAAGTAAAAATAAGAGATTAAATAATAAAATTGATAAATAAGAATATTGAAAAAATAAAAATTTTTATTTTAAAATTTTATTTTATTAATTAAATAAAATTTTAAAAATTATATTATAATTTAATATTAATTTTTTCAAATTCAACCTATCCATATAGTTATAAGAAATTTAAAAATTTTAATTTTATTATTTAAAGTTTAAAATTTTATATATAAATTTGAGTTAAAAGTAAATGTTTAGATTTTTTTATAGATTAAAATTAAATAATATTTTTTATATATTTAATAATAAAATATTAATATCTTATTTTCAAAGAGAAATTAATTATATATCGTATCAAATTAAATTATATTAAATTTTATAATATAAATTAAAGTCGAAAGATAATATTAATAAAATACAGCTTATTTAACTGAATCAAACTCAATTAATTTAGGCAACTGACCTTCTCAACAAGAAATTTGGACTTTTCCTTTAAAAAGTTCGTTTTGGTCACAAAGCCGTGGGAGAGACTCTCACAATGCTAGAATTTTGGCCAATCTAAGAGGAAGAACAACTTTATAAAAACTTATTAATTCCTTTTGAAATTAAGAATCATTGGAATCAGCGAATGTATCAATATTGCATTTAAATCTATTTATTATCTATTAGAAAGGAGCCATATTCAGTTTAAATCGAAAAAAATCCATTGAATTATAATGTTTTGAAATTCAGAAAATAGAGTTTACGTTGTGTAAATTTGGATGGAGAAGAAAATGTTCCTCCTTTTTATCCTTTTTTTTTTCTGTCCACTAGCAACGTCTAATCGCTTTTTTGTTACAGTGTCATCTGTTTCTGTCATTCAGATCCGTACATATAGATGTATCATGACCCATTTTCATGCCAGATGGTCATTTAATTTCCCACGAGAGCTGCGAGGTGACTTGTTGTCATGTTATTAGATTAGACTTTCTTTGGATGGGTTCACGCGTGTGGCCTAACTTTGCCACCGAATGTAAGAAGCGGTCATGAAATTGGATTAATTTAAAAATTCCATTTAATTTTTTATTTATTTCGATTCAGTTTAATTTTTAATTTTAAAAATTTTAGTTATTTCGATTCTATTCAATTTCTATAAAAAAAATTAAAAAAATCAAACTAAAATATTTTAATTAAATTTTAAAATATTAAAAATAAAGTATAAAAAATAAAAAATTTTATTAAAAAATCAATCCATCAAATTAAATTAAATCAAATCAATTTAATTCAATTTAATTTTTATTTAAAATTAAATCAATTTAATTTTTATAAATACTAAAATTTTAATTTTTAATATATTCAATTCAATTCAATTTTAAATTTAACGATTAAATTTTCGATGGTGACTAACCGTCGGTTTTATTTATATCCTTATTAAGCTAAAGATGAGCATTTTTCCACTTACGAGAGCCTTGAGGTCAAAGGCAACCACATCAATGATGCCAGAGAAATCAATTCTGTCTATACATAAAATATATACACACACACGATCGATCTTACACATGAACATGAAAAGAACGTTTGTCATAACATGCTTTCTTAAATGTTAAAAATCGTTTAATGTATTAGCACTCATAAGTTTTCTTTGGAACTAATACTGAGCATGGAATCAAATGGCTATTGGCCAATAAAAAACCATTCTAATTATAGAGTCATTTTAAATATAATTGATAGATATTATCGGTTATTAAGCTAAACAAATCAGCACTCTCGCTTTATTGAATATAAGATTGCTGGTGGGGCGGGTGGACTTCGAGAAAGCTACGTGTTTGCCGTCCAATATACAAATCTGGTGATTCATGATCTATATATACTTATTTTATATTAAATAATTTAAGGACAAATTATTTAATATTTTTTTTTTAATTTGAAACAATAAATTAATATATAAAATGTGTTCTATATATTATTTTCAATTATTATAAAATTAATTTTAAAAAATATAATTTTTTTGAAAAAATATTATTTAATCTTTAAATATTATTATTATTAATAAGTTAATTTTTAAATTTTTAAAAATCTATTAAAATATTTTTAATTTTTTCTTTCCGTTATCAAAATAATTTTTTTAATTTTTTTTATTAAAAATATATAAAATATGAGTAAAAACTTTTTAAAATTTAATTTTACCATTAATAAATATCTTTCGTTTTAGATATTACCATTATTGATAAATCGATTCTTATATTTTTAAAAATATATTAAAATATCTTTTTTATTAATAAAATAATTTTTACTCGTCTTCCTTTTTTTAAAAAAAGAAAAATAAAAAAAAATAATTTAATTTTTTATTATATTTTTATATTATATTTTTAACAACAAAAATAAATAAAATTAAATAAAGTAATTATTTTATTGATAAAGAGAAAATATATTTACTTTGTTTTTTTTTTTAAAAAAGAAGGGATAGTGCCCTTTAATGCATCCAATAGGAGTTTAATACTAAATGAAGGCAAATCAATAAGATTCATACCAAAAACTCCACCATGCGCACTATTCACAAGATAATCTGCTACCATATTAGCTTTCCTATATATTTGCACGAACTTAACCTCCCATTTCCGCCGGTTAAGAGCTCTACAATTAATAAATTTTTTAAAATTAAAAAATTAATTTATTAATAAAAATTAAATAGCATTTTTTTATAAGTATAGTGTGTTGTCTTGTATTAAAGAAAATATGTATTTTTTATTTTCTTTACTTTATTGTTACTTTATTTATAAATGAACTTAATCAGTGTAATGTTTTACTCATTAGAAAAATTTATAATTTATTGATTTTGATTTGGATATTGCCGATACTTGTGTCATATTTAATTTATTTTATAATTTTTTTTTATTTCATTTAAAATTAAACTTTTTTTTATAATTAAAATCAAATTAAAATAATTAAAAATTTTAAAATTAAAAATTAAATTCAACTAAATAAATAAAAAATTAAATTAAATATTTAAATTAATTCAGTTGAATCGATTTTTTCGATTCGAACCGAATACTGATCACTCCTAAATATGAAATTATCCTTTAACATTTGATTTATTAGTTTACAATAACCGTTGATTATTGGTCTAAACTAGAAAAATAAAAAGTTTCGATCAAACAAATCTAATTAGATCTAAATAAAAGTCTCAATAACTGAAACTATATCCATAAAATTAAATAAAAATACACACCTCCGAATAAAGAAGAAACTTCGAGATTAAAGTCTTCTCTTCACAATAAAATCTTATTGCTGACTTTTTCTTTTCTTTCTTAAATTAATAAATTAATAATTAAATTTTAAAAAAAAACTCTACTAAACACCTGAATTTAGAAAAAAATATAATTAAATATAAATAAATTATATTATTATAATTTGAAAAAATTATAAAAAAATTCTTATTTATTACTAATTATTCACAAAATTTTTATTAATAAAACTACTCATATTTAACTTTGACCAAATTTAAAGTACAAATGGCAAGTTTTTTACGAACATAGTAATGATTAATTTTAACTTTTGTTTTTAATAAATTATTGATAGTATTTTAATCAATATGATTTTTAAAATCTAAGTCTTTTGTTATGTTACATAAAAAAATTTATTAGTTAATTTTTTAATTTTTTTAAATAAAATTATAAAATTTTATTAATTTGCAAACTCAATTAAATTAGAAATATAAATTGGTGGTATATCACGTTATATCATTAAATTTATCGACATAATGCTAAATTATTAGTAATATTATTTACAAAACGTCTCACGAAACAAAGATGAACATCTCTTAACTTTAATAAAAAAATTTTACAATCATCCTTCAATAAATTAAAAGCTGAATAATCTTTATAACTAGAATCGGTAGTAGCTAGAATACAAGGTTGAGCATCTGACTCCATGATCATAGAAGACCATTCTTCTTCTTCTTTGACCCAACTAAGAGCTTCACGTATAGCCATAGCCTCAATTATATGTGCTTCTATATTTTTAGGAAAAGACCTCTGCAAAGCACCAATAAAATTACCACTACTATCTCTAGTCACTACACCCACTCCCCCATACATTCCTTGAAAACAAGCTCTATCTAAGTTTCAATTAACCAATAGGTGGTAAAACTCCATATAAGTAGCAGATTAAACTTGGTTCATGTTATAAGAAGAAAGTTTGAGCAACATTCCATTCATTCCACAAATTATGGGCTCGCAAAACAATTTGTCTTGGATTAGACCATTGATTTTTCCAAACAACATTATTCCTAACTTTCCAAATAGCCCACAAAATCATAATAGTAGCATTCAAATTTTTATCACTAAATTGACCAACCAATGAAAAAAAAATTAGCTAGCAAAATCACTCATATATGGTTGTCGATATCTAAGCGAAGATGAAGACCAAACCTCTTGAGAGAGAGGACAAAAGACCAAGACATAGATGTCTGCCTTTGCTCACCATTACAAAAATAACACATACCTGAAATTGGAACATTTCGATGCTGCAAAACTGAAATTGTTTAATGCTCGTATATAAGGCCTCTAGATAAAATTCAGACATTTCGGTGGAACTTGACTTGTTCAAATTTTACGGCAAATATCAGCTAAAAAAAGTTGTTGTTTGTGATGGAAATATCTTGGTAAGGTGCTTATATGAACTACCTCTTCGATCAAAGCCACAAAACCAACTATTATCAATTCAGTGCCTGCTAAGTGGAATATGCAATATGGCAGTTTGATCTACAATATCAGACAAATTAGAAATAACTTCATAATTCCACCTGCCATCCCAAATCAAATCAGAAACAAGTAGGAAATTAATAGTAATAGGCCTTGGAGTGACTATCTTCATAGAGTCCGTTGAAGGAAACCAAACAACTTCCCAAATAGAAATGGAGTACCCCCTACCCACATGCTTACAACACCCTTTAGTAATTAAAGCTTGACTTTCCAAGATACTCTTCTATAAATAGCTAGGATTATTCCTTATCTGAGCATTAGAAAAAAAACTAGTATTAGGAAAATACTTAGCTTTCGGTAATCTGGTAACCATAAACTGAGGATCATTTATGAGCTTCCATGCCTGCTTACCCACCATTGCCAAATTAAACTCGTGATGCTTCTTAAAACCAAGGCCACCAAAGCGTTTAGGACGACTCATACGGTCCCAGCTCACCCAATTTATATATTTATCATGATTCTGTCCCTTACCCCACCAAAAATTACTCATACTTCTTTGAAACTGATAACAAAAGGTCTTTAGTAAAAGGAACAGATTCATGACATAATTTGGCAAAGTTTGTAATACAATTTTCAGCATCACCTCTTTATCAACTCTAGAAAGGCAACGACACTTTCAAGAATTTAACCTCTTTCAAAAGCGATCTTTAATGAAGTAAAAAACTTCCTTCTTGTTGATACCGATACAAGTAAGGAGACCCAGATAATAATCCAAATCTTCCTTTTTCACTATGCGCAAAGCACCACAAATAGCATCTCGTAAAGGCTCCAACATATTTCTAGAAAAATAAACTACAGACTTACCCAAATTAATTTGCTGCCCAGATGCATTAGCATACGTTTACAATTTCAACCTCTTGTCCTGAATTCTCTAGCAATCGAACACCCATGCCAAACATTAGCATTAACCTTAGTTTGTATCAACCTCGATAAACCCTCAGCTTATAGAATGAAGAGGTACGGCGAGATGGGATCTCCCTGCCTAACCCCTCTAGATGGAATAATTGGGCCAAGATGTCGCCCCTCATGCAAAACTCAATACTCAATAGTGGTGATACAACAAAGAACCAAAACAATTCAATTTTGATGAAAACCCATCTTAGCAAGCACCACAGAAATATAATTCCACTCCAATCTATCATAGACTTTCAAAATATCCATTTTCAAAGCTGTAAAACCTTCATTGCCCCTACACTTATTAAGAAAGAAGTGCATAAGTTCAAAAGCCATAATATTATTATCTTGAATGCTTCTATTAGCTACAAAAGCATTTTGAGAAGGAGAAATAATATCAAGCAACACTCTCCTTAACCGGTTTGTAATAGCTTTACTCATAATCTTATAATTAAAGTTGCAAAGCGCAATAGGTTGAAGATCACCTATAGTCTTAGGAATCTCTTTCTTAGGAATAAGCACGAGCAGAGTTCTATTTAATTCAACTGGAAAACTACCATCATTCAAATATTGCACACAAGAAGTAGTAATCGCAGAACCAATTACATCCCAATTATTTTGGTAAAAGAAGGTGTTGTCCCTTGAAACAACCTAAAAGGGGGTGAATTGGGTTTACAAAAAAATTAAGGCTAAAAACACAAACTAATGGATTAGAAAGAAAGGAAAAGGAAGGGTGATAATGAACACAAGGATTTATAAAGGTGCAGCTATCTCAAGTCTACGTCCTCTCTTCAAGGCCCCCCTCCTTGAGAGTTCGACTCCACTAAGAAATCTTCTTTGGGTAAATATTAAAACCCTTACAATTCTAGAGCAAAACTGTACCAGTCAGCTGCCTGCTTGGCGGAATTGCGGCAACTGACCGTCCCACATCGGAAGATTGAAAGAAAATTGATTTGTATATAATAGCTAGCACAGAACTACTAAATAATTTGGGTTAACCATTTTGGGCCAAGTGGAAAGTGGGTCTAAAAGTTATTTGAGCCAGTTTGGGCCCGGCTGTTTCAATTGGTATCAGAGCCACTCTGGGTCAGAAAAATTGTGCGGAGCTAGTGGGCCTGCGAGGAAAGGGCTACCCGTGAGAGACGAGGTGGAGCCACCCGAGGTACTAGCGAACCACAATACCTAAGGGTCCGGTCCTGGTTAGCAATTGTAATGGATTTAGTTGCGACGAGGACGTCGCAAAATTTAGCGGGACCGAGTGTAACAGTCAGCTGCCTGCTTGGCGGAATTGCGGCAACTGACCGTCCCACATCGGAAGATTGAAAAAAAATTGATTTGTATATAATAGCTAGCACAGAACTACTAAATAATTTGGGTTAACCATTTTGGGCCAAGTGGAAAGTGGGTCTAAAAGTTATTTGGGCCAGTTTGGGCCCGGCTGTTTCAAAAACCCTTGCTCTTTACAAAAATGCTTTTAAAGATAATTAGTAGCACACCAATTATTTATTAGTTATCAAAATAAGGATTAGAACACTTAGGTCCAATAGGAAGGATTAAAGTCATCCATACATAGGGATTTCTCTGGCTGCATGCTGAAGATAGCCGCCTTTATCTCCTCTACAAAATATGGTTCGATCAAAAACTCATTGGTCTTTGTCGAAATACACTCTGGAACATGTTGTACAACTAACATTACCCGCATATGACTTGAAGATTTCAGAAAAATAATCAGTCAATAATGAATCCAACTACACTTTATCCTCAACCCACATACCCACAATATTCTTCAAATGCATGATTGAATTCTTCTTATGGTGAGAGGTTGCAGCAGAGTGAAAGAATCTTTATTCTTGTCCCCTTCTTTAAGCCAAAAGACTTTGGATCTTTGCCTCCATCTCACCTCTTGATTGTGCAGGAGACCATGAAATTTCAATTTAGCTTCAATAAAACAGTTAACATCACTCAACAACTATGAACCCCTAAGATCTTTCATCAATTGCCTACATTCCTTAAGTATGCTCAATAAGAAAAATAATTACTAGACATTTTTCAAAAACAATAAACTTCAAATGCTTAATTGCCTGTGAGTTGCCTAACCCACAGCAGTTTCAACTAAGACAACTCATTTTGGCGGCGGGTTCATTCTGAACCGGTTGATAAATTATTTTTTGGATGAATATACTTAGGTTAGAAGCAATACCCTGGAATGGACATGTTTTGGTTAGAAGCAATACCCTGAGCCTCTTTAACAAGCTGATTCTGGCCCAATCTTTGTCATTTAATATCATTGACTATTAAACTCTCAAAAGATTCTTCACTAAGTCTTTCCATATCTATCTCCTTAGAGTTTGAATTTAAATTGACATCTAAGGGATTAGAATAGATAATGTCGCTATTCACTCTCACAGTTTATGCGATATGCTTTTCCTTCAATTGATATAATGCAAATTTAGTGCCACCATTTTTAGATATACCTTTTCCATCCAAACTCATCAAATTACCGGAAGCATCACCAACCTCCACCACAGGGCGCAACCACTGATCCCCTATAGATTTCTGAGTTCTTCTCATAGGAGCTCTTAGCATATCAAAGAACTTACAAACAATTTTACCAAGTTCGAACTGCAACAGTTTAGGGCAGAATCGTTCTGTATGGCCAAAAAAGCCACAGATGAAGTAGAGAGGAGGTAACCTCTCATAAGAGAATTGCACCAAGAACCATTGACCCTTCTCCGATTTCAACTTGAATTCAGCTCGGATAGGCTTTCTAACATCCCAAGAAACTCTCATTCTCATATAAGAATCCTAGGAATTTTTGAAGTTTTTAGGGTCTGCAGTGATGAACTTTTCGATTTTATTCCCTATATTAGTTAGAACTCGTTCCAATCAGAAACTAGAATGCAACCCTCTAACCTGCACCCATAATGGAAAGTGAAAGAGAAGAACATCCAAGGGAGTAGAATAAACACCAAACCTGTCCAGAAGCAATAGTTGATTGTCAAACATCCAAGGACTCATATCTAAAATCCTATGGACATCCACTTCATGGAAAAGTTGAAATACAAAATGAACACCATCAACATCACGAACTTGCATTCCCATCAATTGCCTCCAAAGAGCCGCCATAGTTTGCCTCATGGCCTGAAAATTAATGTTTCAATTGGTAAAAAAATGACCAACCATACATAATTGACTGTAATACTTGGCTAAACTCCAGCGTCGGATTCCAACTTTCCGACAGAAACTCCGTTGGAATTCGGAATCTCAAAATTGGAATCTTTAGAATGGTAAAAATAGGATTTTCATAAAATGAATTTGAAGTTTTTGGAATCATGTTAAAAAAAAAGTTTTTAGAGGAGTCTTAAGATTCGACTGCCAAAGGTGGCTCTTCCAGCCACCTATAAAAGGCTTTCAGGCCGAAAATGTGAGAACTCTTTCTCCATTTTCAGGCAGAGGTTAGTCCATGCACTCTCCTTGATGTTTTTGTGGAGTTTCTTCAAATCCCTTAAAGAATTCATGAGTTTTTACTTTTGTTTTGAAGATTGAGTTGTGTTTCAAAGTTCTAGCTCTTGGAATCTTCTAAGTTCTAGCTCTTGGAATCTTCTAAGTTCATCCCTTTTCCTTTCCCAAAACCTCCTCTTTGTTGTTGTGTTTGTAATCCTTCAAAAAGATAAGTTTGGCTTCTCTAAAATCTTTTGTTTTGGACTCAATGTTAGTTATGTGTTGCTGGAGTTGCTGTTTTGAGAATGCATACAATTGATTGTGTCTTTTCCCTTTTATGTTTTTGAGTAATGAAGGATTCTTCTTGTATTGTTGATGATGCATGAAGAGAATTATGCTAGCTCTAGATGTCCCTTATTATGTGTTGAGTGAGTACAGTTGCTATAGGCTGTTGCATGTGAGATTGGGAGTATTTGGTGGCTGTGAGTATATAGCAGAATCGGGTTCTGCCTTGCTTGAGAATCCATGTTCAGCCGCCGAAGCAAGGTTCGGCTGCGAAACCTGCCTGTGGAGGTACCTGTAATACCCGGCTAGAGTCCGGCATCGGAATTCTACTTTCCGATGGAGCTTCGGATGCCGGAAGACTCTAGAAGGGTTAGATTTATGTTTTTTTAACATATTTTGGTATGTTTCATAGTTTTAAAGCATAAGGAAATGAAGTTTTGAGTGAAATGAACCAAGGCAGAAAAGTCAGGTTCGGCCGCCGAAGTTGAGGTTCGGTCGCCGAACATGCATGGCTTTCGGTTTCACGATAGGCCGCCGAAGGTGGTCTGGCCAGCCACCTATAAAAGGCCCTCAGTCGGTTGAAAGGATAAGGCACGCCAATTTCTTTCGATTTCTAAGGTGAGACTCTGTCTTTCTTGAGTTTTTATCATGTTTTCATCAAATCTTGCAAAGGTTTGATTAGTTTTTATGTTATTTTGAAGGTTTTGAGCTAAAAACACAAAGTTGTGAACTTTGGAGAGTTTGAAGAAGAGTTGCTTCAAAACTCCACGTTAGGATCGTTCATCTTCTTGGTTGCAAGAGGTAAGTGAAGATCCTGAACCTGTTTTTATGTTTTCTGAAGGTTTTATGGGGTTTATGGAGAGAGTTGCATGAATAGGTTAAAAAGAGAGTTTTTGATGATTTTGTGAGAAAAGCTTGTTTATGTGTTGTGTGTTTGTGTTGTTGGGGTTTTCAGGTAGTTTTTGACCCCTTTGAGCATATACTTGGGTGTATGCAAGTTAAGGAAGTGAGGTGGTTGAGTTTGGGGGGAGTTTTGTGCATTTGGCGAGAGAAAGGGCAAGTTTCTGCCCTGCTGATGAACTCAGGTTCGGCAGCCGAAGGTACATTCGGCCGCCGAACCCCTGAGGAGGTGAGAGGAGGTGACTTCGGCTGCCCAAGCTTGCCCCCGAGCTTTTGGACTTTCGGCTCTAGAGGGAAGTTCGGCCGCCGAAGGTGCCACCGAAGGGTAGAGACTTTCGTCTCTGGAGTGCCTTTCCGCCCCCCGAAACTAACCCTCAAAAGGGTTCGGCTGCCGAAAGTTGAGATTCGGCCGCCGAAGGTGCATGATTTCGGCTCTGGAGAGGACTTTCGGCCGCCGAACCTGCTGCCGAAAGTGTTCTGTCCAGCCTTCCTTTGCATGCTTTGCATGAACATTAGAGTGAGTTTAAGGGGATTCTTAGGGAGTTTCATAGAGTTATTCTCAAGCTAGTTTGGTCCCTCATTTGAGTCTTTCTGTGCAAACACAGACCAGAGGAAACAGAGAGAGCAGCAGTGAGTACTGCTCCAGATTTTTCAGAGCCTGCAAAGTCAGTCCAGATAGCCAGAGGTGAGTGAAACTAAACTTAATTCTTTTAATTGAGAACTGAAATGCTTTTAGCATAATTCACGCATCATGGGTATGCAGTAGGTTGATTGCATTAGAATCCACGAATATGTTGCATTGCATAGTTATTTGTTGATGTGGGTGAATGCTGAATGATCCAATAGTCTCTGAGAGAAGTCCAGGAGCCTTTGACTACGCCCTGGCAGGTATAGAGAAGTCCAGGAGCCTTTGACTACGCCCTGGCAGGTATATAGTAAAGTCCAGGAGCCTTTGACTACGCCCTGGCAATGGTAAGTACAGAGGTGTTATATACACATATATATATATGACAGGAAGACCAGGTGCTCGATTCTACGCCCTGGCACAGAGTTACCGGGACTATGTGGTGACAGGTTTACCCTTGATGTGGATTGTCTGTGTTATGATGCATGCCATAAGATCATGTTTTAATGATATGTTTTACTGTTCTACTCACTGGGCTATAGAGCTCATCCCACTCCCTTAACCCCAGTTTTGCAGGTTTAGTGTACAGTGTACAGGGGAAGTCCAGCAGAGTACAGGAAGAGAGAAGAGCTATGTAATAGAATGTCGTGGACATGTCATATTAACAATATGTAACAGTTGTATAGAAAGTTAGACTTGTGCTTGACTTAGTGATGTTTGTGTTGTAAATCTTTTATTATGTACATGATCTGTATATGTATATGTTTTATAGAGTATGTGAAAAACCAGGCTTAACAGGTATGAATTTACCCATCTAGAGCAAGCTCTAGTCAGGGGTATAGAGTACAGAGTACAGAGTACAGAGATAGTGCATGCACAGGTTAAGCCTTGGTACTGAAAAAAGAGTTTTTATTTTCACAGAAAATGTATGATCATGTATGAGATTTACAGGTACACAGAGAGTATAGCAGGCTTGCTACGGGTTCTGGCGGCCTTAAGCCGACCTGAATCCTAGCGCCGGTGACGGTCCATTTTGGGGTCGTTACAGATTGGTATCAGAGCCCTAGGTTCACATGATCGGACCTATAGAGAAAGTGTCGGGCTCATAGAGGTTAGAAGTGGTCAAGCACAATAGGAAAGCATGTCCACTAGGATAGGGTATTGAGTCCTATCTGTTTACTGCCATGAGTTATGCATGTGCTTTATTGAGATGTGATGTTTATGTGCTAAAGTGCTATCTTCTGTCTTGTTTTCCAGAGAGTAAAGATGAGAGGAACTCATCGATCAGCTTGATTGACTGGAGTCCCACCAGAGAGAGAGAGAACAGCTGCTCGTCCTCTTGCATTGCCACGAGCAAGGTCTTAGAGATCTAGCAGGGACGGTACGTCAATAGACCCTAGAAGATCTGTCGACGAGAGCAGAAGGGGAACAGCTAGGGGAGGAAGATCAGAGGAAAGGAGGGAGGCTATGGAGATTGACCAGTCTAGAGATGGCAGCATGGGTATAGGCAGATTTGAGGAAGGTATGGGAGAGTCGCAGGGAGGCGCTCAGGCCTCAAGGTTTGGTTCTTCAGCCTTTCCGTAGGACCCAGAGTATCCGATGGGAGGTATGTCGGAGTACTCTAGTTTTGTCCCATATCCTACTTACATGCCATATATGCCTTATCCTCCTTATTACCCACCATATCCTATGTATCCACCTTCCCCTACCCATCCAAGTGCAGCACACCCAGAGCCAAATGAACCAGTACCTCCACCACCACCAGCAGAACCAGTAGCCCCTGTTGTTGACAGACATCAACCTAGCTCATCTGGAGGTAAAGTGCAAATGACAAAGTACCTGAAATTGGATGCTCCTAAATACAACACGGGAGATGATCCATTTGAATACCTCAGATCAGTTAGGATGATAACTAGTGAGTTGGGAGCTGATGATAGTAGGGCCATTGAGATGGCGGGGTTCACATTAAAATGCAAGAAGGCCAGAGAATGGTTCAAGAATTATGTGGAACCCAGGAGGGACAGTATGTCTTGGGGAGAGTTCGCCAATGAGTTTGCAGGGTGGGCTTTTCCTGATAGCTCCAGGGAGATGAAAGTAATAGAATTCAAACAGTTGCGACAAACAGATGAGATGAGTGTTGATGAATTCACAGATAAATTCCTGGATTTGCTTCAGTATGTGGGTCAAGCCTATGATACTGATCAAAAGAAGGCAAGGAGATATACTATGAGACTGCATCCCAGGTATTCTTCCTTGATTCTTCCAGCAGAGAAAGAGAGTTTCCACACTATAGTGGACGCAGCCAGGAAAATGGAAGCTAGTGCCAATATTCAGAAACAGTCAAAGGCACAGGCTTCGGGTTCTAAGGCCCCCAGTTCAACAACGTCAGGCAGCAAGAGATGGGATAGAGAAAAAGGAACAAAGAGTAAGTTCTGGAGTAAAGTCAAGTCAGGTCTAGGAATAGGTAGTGGCTCAAGCTCTGGCACAGTTCCAGTATGCAGAAGATGTGGAAGACCACATGGAGGAGCTTGTCGGTTGGGATCTACAGCTTGTTTTAGATGTGGACAGGAAGGGCATATTGCTCGGGATTGTCCTCAGATGACTTTTGCACCATCCCAGCAGATGAGTTCAGGCAGTGTGGTACAGCCAGTTGTATAGGCAGCAGCTCCAGTCATGCCTCAGAGTAGTGGCAGAGGTAGAGGGAGAGGGGCAGCCTCTACTTCAGTAGCAGGTTCCCGAGGTGGAAATCCGGTAGCCCCAGCACGGATTTTCACTGTGACACAGGAGGAGGCGAACACGTCGAACACAGTGGTGTCAGGTAATCTCATCATTGGGTGTTCAGATGTGTATGCTTTGATGGACCCCGGTGCTTCTCATTCCTTTATTGCTTCGAGAGCCATAGAGAGATTGGGTTTGATCAGTTCTGAGTTAGAGTATCCTCTCTGGGTCAGTGGACCTAAGTGTGACCCATCAGTGGCAGCGTCAGTCTGTCGTTTCAGTCCAGTGTTCATAGAGGGTAGATGCCTTCCAACTGACCTTGTGGTTCTAGACTTGACAGATTTTGATGTCATTCTAGGGATGGATTGGCTATCTGCATATAGTGCTACTTTGGACTGTAGAGAGAAGCTAGTTAGTCTCAGTGACCAGGATGAGTCAGAGTGTGTCTTCAGAGGAGACAGGAGAGGTACACCCAGAGGTATGATTTCAGCCCTTCAGGCTCGTCGTTTACTTAGGAGGGGTTGTCAGGGGTTTCTAGCTCATGTGAGAGAGCTAGACAGTCAGGTTAGGGAACCAGCTGTAATACCAGTAGTCCGAGAGTTTCCAGATGTGTTCCCAGACGAACTTCCAGGACTACCACCTGATAGGGAGATAGAGTTTGAAATAGAATTGCTGCCTGGTATCAGACCTATCTCTATTCCTCCCTACAGGATGGCGCCAGCAGAGTTAACAGAGTTAAAAGAGCAGTTGCAGGATTTGGTAGATAAGGGTTTCATCCGTCCCAGTACCTCACCTTGGGGTGCTCCAGTGCTTTTTGTCAGAAAGAAGGATGGATCCCTCAGACTTTGTATCGAGTACAGACAGTTAAACAAGGTCACTACCAAGAATAGGTATCCTCTACCTAGGATTGATGATCTATTTGACCAGCTAGCTGGAGCGGGTTGTTTCTCTAAAATAGATCTGAGATCCGGGTATCATCAGTTGAGAGTCAGAGAGGCAGATGTGCCAAAGACAGCTTTCAGGACCAGATATGGGCATTATGAGTTCTTAGTGATGCCGTTCGGGTTGACTAACGCCCCTGCAGCATTCATGGATCTCATGAACAGAGTTTTCAGCGAGTATCTGGATCACTTTGTCATTGTTTTCATCGATGATATTTTGGTGTATTCCAGAGATGCAGAGGAGCATGCCCAGCATCTGAGGATAGTTCTGCAGACACTGAGAGAGCATGGGTTGTATGCCAAGTTCTCGAAGTGTGAGTTTTGGTTGAGGAGCATTTCCTTCTTGGGACATGTGGTATCAGCAGAGGGTATTGAGGTAGACCCCAAGAAGATAGAGGTTGTAGCTAACTGGCCCAGACCCACTACAGTGACTGAGATTAAAAGTTTTCTGGGACTGGCAGGTTACTACAGGAGGTTCGTTCAGAACTTCTCAAAGATAACTGCTCCTATGACCAAACTGACTCAGAAAAACCAAAAGTTTGTCTGGTCAGACCAGTGTGAAGAGAGCTTTGAGGAGCTCAAGAGGAGATTGACAACAGCACTAGTGTTAGCTCTGCCTGTTAGTAATGAGGATTTCACAGTGTTCTGTGATGCATCTCGAGTAGGATTGGGTTGTGTTTTGATGCAGAGTGGTAGGGTGATAGCTTATGCTTCTAGACAGTTGAAGAAGCACGAGTTGAATTACCCCACCCATGACCTAGAGATGGCAGCAGTTATTTTTGCACTCAAGATGTGGAGGCATTACCTCTACGGGGTTAAATACGAGATCTTCACTGATCACAAGAGTTTACAGTACATCTTGAGTCAGAAAGAGCTGAATTTGAGGCAGAGAAGATGGGTAGAATTGCTCAGTGATTATGATTGTAAGATCCAGTATCATCCGGGTAAGGCGAATGTTGTAGCAGACGCTCTAAGCCGGAAGTCACTAGGCAGTTTATCCCATATAGCAGTAGAGCGGAGACCAGTAGTGATGGAGCTTTATAAGCTCATTGAGGAAGGAGTACAGCTAGAGTTGTCTGGTACAGGTGCGTTGATAGCACAGATGAGAGTGACACCTGTGTTTCTGGAGCAGATAGCGCAGAAACAGCATGAGGACCCTGAATTGATGAACATTGCCAGGACTGTTCAGTCAGGCAACAGTACAGAGTTCAGATTTGACAGTAAAGGGATCCTCCATTATGGGAGTCGACTTTGTGTACCAGATAGGAGCAGTGTGAAGGAAGACATTATGAGGGAAGCTCATAATGCGAGGTATAGTGTTCACCCAGGAGCCACCAAGATGTATCAGGATCTGAAAAGGGTCTATTGGTGGCCAGCCATGAAGAAAGAAGTGGCGCAGTTCGTGACAGCCTGTGAGGTTTGTCAGAGGGTGAAGTTAGAACATCAGAAGCCGGCTGTAATGCTTAACCCACTGCCGATTTCAGAGTGGAAATGAGAAAACATAGCTATGGATTTTGTAGTGGGCTTACTGGCAGCGTCCAACAAGATAGACTCTATATGGGTGATTGTGGACAGACTCACGAAATCTGCTCATTTCATTCCAGTCAGGAGTAACTATTCTGTGGATAAGTTAGCACAGGTATATCTGGATGAGATAGTGAGATTACATGGAGTTCCAATGTCTATAGTTTCAGACAGAGGACCTCAGTTCACCTCCAGATTTTGGCGGAGTCTGCAGAATGCGATGGGCACGAGATTGGATTTTAGCACTGCTTTCCACCCACAGACTGATGGACAGTCAGAGAGGACCATCCAGACCATAGAGGATATGCTTCGACTGTGTGTGTTAGACTTTGCCGGTTCTTGGAGGCAGCATCTACCTTTGGTGGAGTTTGCCTACAATAACAGCCATCATGCTAGCATAGGGATGGCTCCTTATGAAGCTTTGTATGGGAGGAAGTGCAGATCCCCTGTTTGCTGGGAAGAGATAGGAGAGAAGGCTCTTGCAGGGTCAGAGTTAGTAGAGATTACCTGGAGAACAGTGCCCGTGATCAGAGAGAGAATCAGAACAGCGCAAAGCAGACAGAAAAGTTATGCAGACGTTCGCAGAAAGCAGTTAGAATTTCAAGAGGGTAGTATGGTATTGCTGAAAGTGTCTCCAATGAAAGGAGTGGTTCATTTTGGAAGAAAAGGTAAGTTAGCTCCACGATACATTGGACCCTTTGAGATCTTGCAGAGGATCGGAACTGTGTCGTATAAGCTGGAGTTACCTGCTTCTATGGAGAGAATTCACCCGGTATTTCATGTTTCTATGCTACGGCAGTTCGTGTCAGATCCGAATCAGGTTCTGAGTGAGCCTAATGTGGAGATTCTTGGAGATCTCACGTATATAGAGCAGCCAGTACGGATTCTGGACACACAGATCAGACAGCTAAGGAACAAGGAGATTCCGATGGTGAAAGTTTTGTGGAACCACCATAATCTAGAAGAATGCACGTGGGAGACGCGGGAGTCTATGCTCCAGCAATATCCATATCTATTTTGAGGTTTGTTTTCCTCCTTTTTATATTTATTGTACATTCGAGGATGAATGTTTTTAAGGGGGGGAGAATGTAATACCCGGCTAGAGTCCGACATCGAAATTCTACTTTCCGATGGAGTTTCGGATGTTAGAAGACTCTAGAAGGGTTAGATTTATGTTTTTTTAACATGTTTTGGTATGTTTCATAGTTTTAAAGCATAAGGAAATGAAGTTTTGAGTGAAATGAACCAAGGCAGAAAAGCCAGGTTCGGCCGCCGAAGTTGAGGTTCGGCCGCCGAACATGCATGGCTTTCGGTTTCACGATAGGCCGCCGAAGGTGGTCTGGCCAGCCACCTATAAAAGGCCCTCAGTCGGTTGAAAGGATAAGGCACGCCGATTCCTTTCGATTTCTGAGGTGAGACTCTGTCTTTATTGAGTTTTTATCATGTTATCATCAAATCTTGCAAAGGTTTGATTAGTTTTTATGTTATTTTGAAGGTTTTGAGCTAAAAACACAAAGTTGTGAACTTTGGAGAGTTTGAAGAAGAGTTGCTTCAAAACTCCACATTAGGATCGTTCATCTTCTTGGTTGCAAGAGGTAAGTGAAGATCCTGAACCTGTTTTTATGTTTTCTGAAGGTTTTATGGGGTTTATGGAGATAGTTGCATGAATAGGTTAAAAAGAGAGTTTTTGATGATTTTGTGAGAAAAGCTTGTTTATGTGTTGTGTGTTTGTGTTGTTGGGGTTTTCAGGTAGTTTTTGACCCCTTTGAGCATATACTTGGGTGTATGCAAGTTGAGGAAGAGAGGTGGTTGAGTTTGGGGGGAGTTTTGTGCATTTGGCGAGAGGCAGGACAAGTTTCTGCCCTGCTGATGAACTCAGGTTCGGCAGCCGAAGGTACATTCGGCCGCCGAACCCCTGAGGAGGTGAGAGGAGGTGACTTCGGCTGCCCAAGCTTGCCCCCGAGCTTTTGGACTTTCGGCTCTGGAGGGAAGTTCGGCCGCCGAAGGTGCCACCGAAGGGTAGAGACTTTCGTCTCTGGAGTGCCTTTCCGCCCCCGAAACTAGCCCCCGAAAGGGTTCGGCTGCCGAAAGTTGAGATTCGGCCGCCGAAGGTGCATGAGTTTCGGCTCTGGAGAGGACTTTCGGCCGCCGAACCTGCCGCCGAAAGTGTTCTGTCCAGCCTTCCTTTGCATGCTTTGCATGAACGTTAGAGTGAGTTTAAGGGGATTCTTGGGGAGTTTTATAGAGTTATTCTCAAGCTAGTTTGGTCCCTCATTTGAGTCTTTCTGTGCATACACAGACCAGAGGAACCAGAGAGAGCAGCAGTGAGTACTGCTCCAGAGTTTTCAGAGCCTGCAGAGTCAGTCCAGATAGCCAGAGGTGAGTGGAACTAAACTTAATTCTTTTAATTGAGAACTGAAATGCTTTTAGCATAATTCACGCATCATGGGTATGCAGTAGGTTGATTGCATTAGAATCCACGAATATGTTGCATTGCATAGTTATTTGTTGATGTGGGTGAATGCTGAATGATCCAATAGTCTCTGAGAGAAGTCCAAGAGCCTTTGACTACGCCCTGGCAGGTATAGAGAAGTCCAGGAGCCTTTGACTACGCCCTGGCAAGTATATAGTAAAGTCCAGGAGCCTTTGACTACGCCCTGGCAATGGTAAGTACAGAGGTGTTATATACACATATATATATATGACAAGAAGACCAGGTGCTCGATTCTACGCCCTGGCACAGAGTTACCGGGACTATGTGGTGACAGGTTTACCCTTGATGTGGATTGTCTGTGTTATGATGCATGCCATAAGATCATGTTTTAATGATATATTTTACTGTTCTACTCACTGGGCTATAGAGCTCATCCCACTCCCTTAACCCCAGTTTTGCAGGTTTAGTGTACAGTGTACAGGGGAAGTCCAGCAGAGTACAGGAAGAGAGAAGAGCTATGTAATAGAATGTCGTGGACATGTCATATTAACAATATGTAACAGTTGTATAGAAAGTTAGACTTGTGCTTGACTTAGTGATGTTTGTGTTGTAAATCTTTTGTTATGTACATGATCTGTATATGTATATGTTTTATAGAGTATGTGAAAAACCAGGCTTAACAGGTATGAATTTACCCATCTAGAGCAAGCTCTAGTCAGGGGTATAGAGTACAGAGTACAGAGTACAGAGTACAGAGATAGTGCATGCACAGGTTAAGCCTTGGTACTGAAAAAAGAGTTTTTATTTTCACAGAAAATGTATGATCATGTATGAGATTTACAGGTACACAGAGAGTATAGCAGGCTTGCTACGGGTTCTAGCGGCCTTAAGCTGACCTGAATCCTAGCGCCGGTGACGGTCCATTTTGGGGTCGTTACAGTACCCATTTGGCCGCCTAACCTGCTCCCAAAGGATTGATCTTCGGATCTGTAAAGGGACCTTCGGCTGTCGAACCTGTCGCCGAAAGTCCCCTACCCAACCTTTTCCAACTCGTTTCCTACGTTTTTTCTTGTATATTTATAGGGGTTTATTTTAAGTATTGCAAAAGTTATATTTGGTCCCTCATTTAAGTTCGTCTATGTAGGATCGGACTTGAAAGACCATAGAGACTTATAGTGAGATAATTACTTCAGTTTTAGGCGAGTGTCAGCCAGAGGTGGGTAGAACTGAACTGATATATTATTTTAAAGAAATCAAACTTTTTAAGTATGCTCATGCATCACGAATGTCATGTATATACAATTAGGTTGTTTTGCATTAGAGTTCATGAATATGATGCATTGCATAAATTATTGTTGTTGTGGATAAACGTTGGATGACCCACTAGCTCTCGAATATATTATGATATGTTATGATGGATATGAAAATACAGGGCTGCCCATTCTACGTCCCTGGCATTATATAAGGGAAAGACTAAGACTGCCCATTCTACGCCCCTGGCACTATGGACATGTTATGTTATGTTTAATAGGAAGTCCTGAGGAGCACCCATCGTGGGCCGGGCATTATTGGAATCTGTAGAGGGTTACTGGTGACAAGTCTATCTTGATGTGAATTATTTGTATTGTGACGCATTCATACGATAATATATTTTATTGAACTATTTTTTTATGTTCTGCTCACTAGACTCTTGTAGCTTAACCCTTTTTCCTAACCCCAGGTTTGCAGGATCAGAGTTAGCCTGGGAAGTCGGCTGAGTTGCTGGTATATTCTGTTGTAATAGTATAGTTATGGACATGTATTAATTTGTCGATTAGAATTGTGCTTTGCCCGTATTCTTCCTTGTAATCCCTGTTTCATGATTCTTTTTATGTAAAAGTTTTTAAGTATAAGTTATGTTCGAACCGAGCTTGAGATATGTTATATTGACCATACTGGAGCATTTGATGAGGTCTCTAGTATGGATTTTATGTTTTCAGTTATGATGCATGCATAGGTTGAGTCTTGATTCATATAATGATTATGTTTTTATTATTCGTGTGATCATATATGAGATTATATCAGGTGTAACAAGCTCTATAGTAGACTTACTATTAAGTCGATCTGAACCCTAGCGCCGGTAGTTTAGAATTATAGGAAGAAAAATATTTTTCATTTTCTTGCTTTTTGTGTAATAGGATACTAGGATTATATAGTACAATATATGATCAATTATGCCTAAGATTATGCTATCAATTATCGCCTAGAATTATGCTATGATTATGCTAATTATGGTAATGTTAATCACTGATTAATTACAATTATGGCAGAATATTCTTTCCAACACTCCCCCTCAAGTTGGTTCATATGGATTCAACATGCCCAACTTGCCCAAAACTTCATGGAATATTCGTCCAGCAACTGCTTTAGTTAGGATGTCTGCCCACTGATTTTCCGATCGAACAAACAGTAATAATATCAAACCATTGTCGAACTTTTCCTTGATGAAATATTGGTCTATTTTAACATGTTTTGTTCGATCATGTTGAACAGGATTTTTGGAAATGCTGATTGCTGCCTTGTTGTCGCAACGACGTTCAGCTGCGTCTCCTGATCGAAATCCAAGTTCAAACATCAACTTTCCGATTCATATTAGCTCTGCAAGTCCTTTTGCTATTCCCCTAAATTCTGCTTCAGCACTAGACAGTGCCACCACCTTTTGCTTCTTACTTTTTCATGTCACCAAGTTACCTCCAACGAAGGTCAAATATCCTGAAGTGGATCATTTGTCGGCACGGTCTCCTACCCAATCAGCATCCGTATATCCACTGATACTAAGATGACCATTCTTCTTGAACAACATGCCCATTTTAGTTGTTCCTTTCAGATATCGAACAATCCTCAATGTTGCCTCCATATGATTTTATTTTGGATTGTGCATGAACTGACTTACTAAACTCATAGCATATGCCACGTCTGGTCTAGTGTGTGATAAGTAAATTAGCTTTCCTACTAGTCTTTGGGATCTCTCTCTATCTGCTGGTCCTTCTTCTGAATCTTTGCTCAACTCATGATTGACCATTACTGAAGTATCAACCGGCTTACAGTCTATCATTCCTGTTTCGGCTAACAAATCAATGATTTATTTTCTCTGTGATATCAGGATTCCCTGGTTTGACCTGAGAACTTTAATCATGTCATCCACGTATATAATCAAACACGTGATTTTTCTTCCTCGTCTCTTCAAGAACAGGGTGTGATCAGAGCTACTCTGTCGATATCCATATTTCTTCATTGCTTGGGTAAATCTCCCAAACCATGCTCTGGGAAACTGTTTCAAACCATACAAGGCTCGCCTTAATCGACACACTTCTCCCCGTCTATATCCACTTGTGAACCTTGGTGGAGCATCCATGTAAACTTCCTCTTTTAGGTCACCGTGCAGGAAAGCATTCTTCACATCAAACTGGTGAAGTGGCCAATCTAGGTTTGCAGCAAGAGAGAATAGGACCCGTATTGTATCAATTTTTGCTACTGGAGAGAACATTTTGGAGTAGTCGACTCCATAGGTCGGAGTGTATCCTTTTACTACCAGTCGGGCTTTATATCTATTCACCGTTCCATCTGACTTATACTTTACAGTAAATACCCATTTGCATCCCACTGGTCGTTTTCCCTTGGGTAGCCAGCATTTCTCCCAGGTTTGATTTTTATCCAAGGCATCCATCTCGATTTCCATTGCTTCAATCCATCTCTTGTCCTTCTGGGCCTCTGTGGCATCCTTTAGTATACATTCTAAGCAAATATTTTTCTGTAGTGTGATAAACTGAGGTGATAGATTCTCTCCTCTAGTAATATTTGCCATAGGATACTTAGATCTGGCTGCCTCAAATTCTGGATCATACCTCCTGGGTGGAACTCCTCTGTTACTCCAAGGGGGTAGTATATAGTGGCCTGTTTCAGGAGACTCAAAGGAGATGAGTTCAGTAGTAAAGTTATTAGAGGAAGGAGAGGGTTCAGATTCATATACCTCAGTGGCGTATTCCTCAAGATATTCTATGGTGGCAGGCTCTGGTTATGGCGTTGAGATTGAGGACTGTACTAAATGATTAGTGTCTCCAAGTTCTTGTGTAGACTCAAGAAGGAAAAGTGGATGGACAGTCTCTGACCCCCCCTTGAGGATTTTCTGACTCTCCCTGAAGATAGTTAAGCCAACTTGGAAGTAGTGGTTTTGTTGTATTCTCCCCCTCACTGCCAGTTGGTGAGGAGAAAAAATACTCGTCTTCAAGAAAAGTGCAGTCCATAGTGGTGAAAAGCCATTTAGAGATTGGGTCAAAATACCGATAGTCCTTTTTATGGACACCATAATCGAGGAACACACACTTAAGACAGAGCACATGGATCAAGTTTAGTGCAATGTGATTTAGAAATGTGAACATATACCATACAGCAAAAAATTTTAGGTGGAAGGTTTAGATGGGAAGGGATGGTGTGATGAGAAGACAAGATATGCAATGGAGATCAGAAATTAAGAACCCGAGATGGGAGTCTATTGATGAGGTAAATAGAAGTAACAACTGCTTCGGACCAAAACTTAGAAGGAACCCGGACTTCAAACAATAAGGCTCAAGTGATTTCAAGGATGTGCAGATTTTTTTTTCGGTGACCCCATTTTGCTATGGGGTATACGGACATGTAGTTTGGTGAATGACCCTATTGTCCCGAAAAAAGGTTTGAAGATGATTATTGACAAATTCCCCCCATTGTCAGACCAGAGGACTTGAATGGTGCTGTGAAATTGGGTTTTAATCATGCAAAAAAAGTGGCAAAATTTTTCAGTCACTTCGTATTTATGTTTCAACAAGTAGATCCAAGTAACACGAGTGCAGTCATCAATAAAAGTAACAAAGTATCTATAATCATGAGAAACAATTTTCGGGGCAGGCCCCCATACATCAGAGTGTATTATTGAGAATGAAGTATCAGATTTATTTGCAGAAATATGATAAGTACTCTTATGACTTTTAGCAAGCACATATAAAGCACAAACAGGGATATCAATGGATTTAAATTCAGGAAACAAAACATGAAGATATTTACTTGAGGGATGGCCAAAGTGCCGGTGCCAGAGCTACAACTGTCGGGTTGAAGACCCTTGAGCTAAGTGAGTTGACCCAGTGCTCGAGACCTCCTCTACATAGTACAGTCTATCTTTCTCAAAACCACGGCCCAGTACCGTGTCCGTATGAATATCCTGCAAAACACAAAAATGAGGATACATGAGTACTTTGTAATTTAACTACTTGGTGATTTGACTGATAAAGAGTAATTTGCAAGATAAGGAGGGTACATAGAGGCAGTTGGATACATTTAAAGTGAGGGTTATAGACACGATACCACCACCGATGACTGGGAATGAGCCACCAGTAGCGTTTAGGATATTGAATTTGGTGGGTGGAGTTGAGAAAACAATATCTGAAGGATCATTGGTCATAGTGTCTGTGGCTCCTGAATCAAATATCCAACCACTAGTACTATGCACATTATTAACATGGTCAACTGTCGTCGACAATGGAAAAGTGGGATGTGCTGAATCAAGAGTAATTTGATTTGCTGATTTTTTATTTGCATTTTGGCTATTCTGAATTAACAGAAAGAGTTTGTGTGACAGGTCTGCTATTACTTTAGTTTACTGCCTGGGATTGATCGGCTGGATTCTGGCTAGAAAAATCGGTCATTGTTGTTTCTCGATTAGAGAAGGTTGGAAAAGGTATTCTGGCAAATGATGATTGCAAAAAAAAATCGGCTAAACTTTTAGACCGAAACCCACTCTGATACCATCTACAATTATAGGAAGAAAAATATTTTTCATTTTCTTACTTTTTGTATAATAGAATACAATGATTATATAGTATAAGATATGATCAATTATGCCTATGATTATGCTATCAATTATTGTATAGAATCATGCTAGGATTATGCTAAATATAGTAATGTTAATAATTGATTAATTACAATTATGACAAAACAGATAGCAGTCCGATTTTTAGGTCGTTACATTGACGGTTATCATCTACCACGAGTTCATTCTCTCCATAAACCAATTTGTCATCCTCTTCTTCTTCAACAGCTAGATTCTACATATCTATTGAAATTCTATTCTCTTTCATGATAGATCGAAACCATTATGAAGAAGGGATAAGAAACTGAAAACTCCTCAAAAAATAGATCAATAACAATACCACATTTCTATAGATATAAAAAAAATAATATATAAATGTTGGTGTTTCAATTTTAAAAAATATATTAAAATATTTTTAATATTTAAAAATTTACTAATTAATTATTTTATTAATTTTAATCGTTAAATATTTTACTATTTAATTTTTACAATTTAAAAAATTATTAATTAATCACTTAATTTTATAAAAAAATATTAGTCCTTTTATATTAAAGATATTTTAAATTTTGTTATAATATTTAATGGTTAAAATAATGATAAACTAATCAAAACTTTTTAAAAAAATTTTAATAATATTTTAATATATTTTTAATAATTAATAAATTTTCTTACATCACACATCAACTAATTTTTTTATTGAATTAGTTGTATAATTTTTATTTATTATAAATAAGAAAGACCAACTAAGAATAACATTATATTTCATAGCAATTTTTTTTTATTTCGTCAAAGTTTTTAAATGTTTTTAAAAAATAATATTATTATTACTAAAAATATGTAAATTTATTTAAAAAATTATATACAAACATAAAAGTAGATATGTTCAATACATAATTTAGACTATAATCTTCACGCACAAAGTTAACACTTTTATTTTTTTTATTTTAATTTTTATAAAAATATTATTATTAATTTTTAAATTTTATAAAATATAAATATTAAATTTGCACCTTTATAAACTATTTAACCTCCATACATATAAAAATCAAATGTTAAAACGAATAAATTAAAACGTTAACTGATTATTTTTTATAAATGTTAATTACTTTTTTATTGTTAATTTTTAATATTTAACTTTATAAAAATATAATTACTAGACTCTTAATTTCATAAAATACAAATATTATAATTTTAAATTTATAAAATATAATTATTTAATTTTTACATATAAATATATAAAAAATGTTAAATGTTAAAAATTAATAAAAAAATTAACACGTTAACGGATTTTTTAAAAAAAATAATAGGACTCCAATTACATAGTTTTACCCGACCCGTTAGGGTTAAATGGGCGGGTCCAAATTCATTGAAATTACCACATAGCCCCGAGATTGCAACTGAAATAACGTTCAGAACCCACACTATTGTTTTCTTCACCTTCCTTAATCCGCAAGAACTCGCCTCCCAGAACTTAGCTTAAATTCTTCAAATTCCACAGAGAGAATACAGACCAACAAAGAAATGGGGGGCTCATCGGAGACCAAGTTCTTGCAGGAACTGGTTTTATACGCCGCAAGTGCAGCCCTAAGTTGTCTGGTATTGTTCGCTGGGCTCCGGCATCTTGACCCGAACCGGGAGGCCTCAAAGAAGGCCCTTGAACAGAAGAAGGAAATCGCCAAGCGCTTGGGTCGTCCTCTTATCCAGACCAATCCATATGAGGTACTTCTTGTTATCTGTTCCTTTATTGATTTGTCATTTTTCAAATATTGTATTCGGTTCTGTTCTTTTATTGTAGTATTGGTTGTGTTATACTGTGTTTTGAGTTTGATTCTTCTAATCTGTAGTTTGCGATATCAGGAGGAAAATAAATGATGGGTTGATTTGTACTTGTTGGAATTTTTCTGAAAAGCATCTATAGCTACCTAACTAATTCTGGAGCAAGTGTCTTTTTGAGCAACGAATGTTTATTGAAGCTTAGTATTGCAGTAGCAATTTTATGGAATAACATGTGATTGTTCTTTGTTGAATTATAATATGTTATCCAGGACGTTTGCAATATGGTGGGATTCCTTTGATGAAGTAGATTCTTTGATGAGGATAAGTTGTTATGTTTAGGATGAATTTGAAACTCCTGCTAAAAAGGTTTAATTTTTAATGCACTATAAATTTCTGTTCCTTCTCCTTTTCAAGTCCAAATCTGAACTGATACAGTTTGAACTAAATCAAATTTAAAGCTATTGCAGATATCAAATTTGCTTACATGATAAGCTATCTTGAACTTGAAGTTCTGACCTCTGGTGGGCACAAGATTGCAGAGGCCCTCATTTTATGTAGCAGAGAAGTCATATCATTATTTTCTAGTTGCTTAACCTTTTGCTTTTGGCATGTACTCCATTCTTTTTTGAAGAGACAATTATCTCCATTATCTATATCAAGAACTTTTTTGTTTAAGCCGGAGAAATGAAACTGCTTTTACAACTTGGAGATAGAACAGTCTAAGCATGTTATGGTGTGTTTCTGAAGCTGGTTTCTTGGCAAAGCAATCCACAATATACTAAATCATTTTCTGTAGAGCAGGGATTTTTTTTCTTTTTAATTATTTCCTAGTGAAAGGCTGCAATGTGTTTCATGCATTTCACTTCACAATTATTATAGCCAACAAGGTATTATAGTCTTCACTATCAGATAAGTATTATATTCAATCAGTTATCAAAAATATGTCAAAAATGGTGCTTGACATCATCATTAATAGCCACAACCACCTCTTTTTCTTTTTTTTTTTTTTCCAGTCCATACATTTTGAATATTATATTCCAATATCTGTTGGGGGGAAAATAGAGAAAAATTTCTTTTGTGATATGTATATGGAAGTTCTAACAACTTTTCAGCAACTGAGTTATGGTCTAAAAGTTCATAAGTGTAGGATGTTCGGTGATCTGATTGATGGTGGTAAAGGCTCTCTGAGGCTTATCTTATGAGCAACTTCACAATTGAATACTATTAACTTATTGTAAATGTCCTTGATTTTTTTTTAATTTCATTTTTAACAGGATGTAATAGCCTGTGATGTCATAAATCCAGATCGCATTGATGTGGAATTTGATTCAATTGGAGGATTGGAAACAATCAAGGAAGCTTTGTATGAACTGGTGATTCTCCCACTACGAAGACCTGAGCTCTTTTCACATGGGAAGCTTCTTGGGCCCCAAAAAGGGGTTCTGTTATATGGACCACCCGGTACTGGTAAGACTATGCTAGCCAAAGCTATTGCAAAAGAGTCTGGAGCTGTTTTCATTAATGTAAGGATCTCCAATCTTATGAGCAAGTGGTTTGGTGATGCACAGAAGCTTGGTGAGTAGTTCTATTTGTGTAAATTTTCTTGATTGCAGGTGTCTTTTTTTCCTTGCACTTCAAATTTGTATGGTGTCTTGTCATGAATCCTTCATTTCCTGGAGTGAATTTAGTCTCACTTGCATATTGAGATATAATCTTTGTGGAACTACTATTTTGGTTAAGATCAGGTTTAGCTATTTGTATGGTTAATTTTGCTAAAAAATTATCTTGGGAAAACATTGGAAACAATGCCAATAGAGCTGGTATACTTCTTTATCTCAAAGTTCATATGAGAATATGTTTCTAAAAGCGGCTTGAGACTTTAATATTCTCTCTCTATTTCGTTAATTTCAAATTGAGTTCATTTGACTTATTTGCCTTTTTTTATCTCTATTGACGGGATTGTGGTTTTTAGAGTTTTTCTTTTTTCTTTTAATTTGTTTCTACCTTTCTTTTCTTTCCTTGATTCCATGTTATATCTTATTTGGTTGGCCCCCTACAAAATTATTACTTCTATTAACTAGAAATAGGTGAAGCAAATAAAGTTCTCTTGTAAACCTGCCAAGGAGGAGAGTATTCTAATCTGATTCACTTTTTATTTTTTGTTATCTTGTTGCAGTGGCTGCAGTGTTTAGCCTGGCTTATAAACTTCAGCCTGCTATTATATTTATTGATGAGGTCGACAGTTTCTTGGGACAGCGCCGTACTACAGATCATGAGGCATTAACAAATATGAAGACTGAGTTTATGGCTTTGTGGGATGGGTTTACTACAGACCGTGAGTTCTTGTATTTGAAACAGTTTTGTTATTTTGTTTTATTTTATTTTTTGCCGAATGGACTTTCTAAGATAGGCGTATAGAAGTTGTGAAACTTAGATTCTCAGGATTTAGTTATACCTAGCCTAAGCTGTTTTAGTGTTTTGATATATTTTCAGAGAATGCACAAGTGATGGTTCTTGCTGCAACAAATCGCCCATCAGAACTTGACGAAGCGATACTTCGTCGTCTCCCCCAGGCCTTTGAGATTGGGATGCCTGATCGCAGGGAGAGGGCTGAAATATTGAAGGTTATTCTGAAGGGTGAGAGAGTGGATGAAAGCATTGACTATGACTACATAGCAAGCTTGTGTGAGGGTTACACAGGCTCTGATCTTCTTGAACTTTGCAAGAAAGCAGCTTACTTTCCTATTAGGGACCTACTGGATGAGGAGAAGAAGGGGAAAAAATGTAGAGTAAGTACATAGATCATCTACTTGCTCTAGTATTTAGTTCCAGTATTTAGGTTTTCTTCTTCTTTTTTTTTTTTTTTCTCTAAATGTGTGATATGTAAAACTTATGTGCAAAAATACTTTATATCTATTTTGGTGTTGGAATAGGCTAATGTTGATGCCAAACTTTTACTTCTCTATGTGTATAAAATATTGGACGAGTTAAAAGTAGTCCTACTGGACCTCAACTAGATTCTACGCTTTTACATTCATTTACCTTTGTCTTGTGACTATATGTTGGGGATTGCTGTGTTTTCTGATTTTTATCAATTGTGACTTTTCCTCAGTTGTCAAGGCCTTTGTTTCAATCAGATTTGGAGAAAGTTCTTGCCACATCAACTAAGACAAGGATTGCTGCAAATGAGTACACTAGATCAAACTCACAACTACCTGGATATCCTAGGCAATCAGATGATTACCAGGTTCAAGCCACAATCAATGAGCTCTCTAAGCTTGTAGTTTCCCAAATATTGAATCTTCAACCAGATACCCAGGACCCTTGAAATTCCTTCCTTCACTGGTTATCTCCAAATGATCTGTTGTTTTGTAAGATCATCCCATAGGAATTTTTGTTATATTTATTTAGTGCTTCGAGTATGATCCCTTGCAGAATATGTTGTCTTTGTAATCAACTTAGGTGCTTGACATATTCTTGAACGTCATAGGATTCCAGATTTTGATGTAGCAGATTGCTTGCTTGCTTTTTGCAACATGGTTACAACACCTACAGAGCTTCCTCTTGGTTAATGTGGATTCAGTTGCAAGAACAGTAACCAATTATTCTGATTTTGCTGATTGTTATTGGAGTACTCCAGAATTTCGAACACTGTTAGTAAATGTCAATTTATTCTCAGATCTTCTGAATGTACTGATATACGATCCCGAACGTACAAATGTACGCATACTTTTGCAAAGCTTCTGCTATGCTATGCATACATTATTTATGAGTAATAAAAGAATAATTCACAAATGCTGATCTGGTAGGCAAGGAGTACACGTCTGCACCAATATTTTGCTTTCACTCTTGAACAATCTTGCAAGTTTTATATGCAAGATTAGTGATCCGTGTGGATTTGAAATCTGATTCTTCGTTTAGCTTTATATATATTATGTAAGCTGGGGCATTATTGCAGGCATGGCAATAATTGAAGCACAATCATCACTCATGATTTGATGTTTCTTTGATGAACTTGCATTTAGCTCATATGATTTGGCAACAACTAGTAATGATTAAAGTTGGTAATTGTAAGAGCTGGAGTTTGGTATGGAATCTGATATTGCTCTTGTTTAAAGCAGAGACAGGTACAAGCCTTTAACCAAAGGCTTATCTTGTTATCTCCTACCTCGAAAGTTGCAAGCCTTTTTGTTCTTGTGGGGTTTTGCCTTTAATGAGCAGAGGTTCCTTCACCTTTGGATGAGCATCTTTCGAGCCATCAAGGGTATCTTTCACTTGAAAGATGTTCATAAGATGAGTTTCAATATTTAGGTATTATGTGAAGGGTAATTTACAAAAAAAGTCCTTAGGTATTCCCTTTGAAATAACCTAATTTCTTATAAGAATCAATTTGTTGATAAATTTTCATTTATTTAGGGGCAGTTTTATAGTTCTCCCTTATTTGTCCACGTGGCAGAAACCCATTTTGCAGCTGCTCCAAAGACATTGGAATAGCTATCAACTAGGATCATATCATCAAAATAGAACAAGAAAATACATGTTTTTGACCCAACTGAGGAATAAAAGAATGCCAATGGAATTTGTTGTTTGGCAGAGAGCTATTCTAATCTATTCAAGTTGTAAAGCTTGACCAGCATAAGACATCCAAAGTGGCTGCTGCTTTTGAAACCATTCAAAATCAAATTGCTTTAATGTTCAACTCCAAACTCAACATTGAAAGTGACAATACATGCTTGATCTTCAACTTGTTTATAGTTAATGATTTTTCATTTTTTAATAGTTTGACCAGATTGATTTTAGTCGAAATTAATGACTTTATACTAAAAAATTCATAATTTTAATTTAAAAATCATTGAAATTAAATCGGATTATAAATATTTTCTTGATTTAAATTTTGGGTTGATTTAAAAAAAAATATAAAAATTAATTATTTTTAAATTCTAATTTTAAATCCACCCATAATCAGTCACAAAAGAATGTCTGAAAATTGAAGTGGGTTGGTTTGCCTTGTGTTGGATATGTTATAGTTTGGCAGGATTGAAAATGTTAGAATCAATGGCCTTTTTTTGATGGAAATTACCAAATTGAAGTTATCCACACACACTTTCTGAAAGAAATTCTTTATAGGTAAGAGTCTGAAACGACAACGTATAAATAGAAATTTCTAGTGATTCGGATTGGATTTTTTTTTTAATTTTCTTTTACCTTTTAATAATAAAAAAATATTTTTATAGGTAAGATATAGGCTTTTATAGCATGATTGGATAGGGGAAAGATGAGGAAAGAAAAATTAAGAGAATAATTTTATTTTTCATTTAATTTTTATTTGGATCAGAAGAAAATATAAAAGAGAAAAATATTTAAAGGAAAATAAATTTTATAATTCATTTCATTTTTTCTCCAAATTGAGGAAAGTGGAAGGGAAGTTTTTGAAATTATAAACATATTCCTGCATTTATTATGCTCTTTATGAATATTTAGAACTAAATTAATAATTTTATTTATTTAAAAAACTTTTTTTTCCCAATATTTTCCTTCTAATATCTAAAGAAACTAATAAAGATTTATTTTCATCCTAATCATTAAATTCTTTTATTTTTCTTTTTCTTTTCCAAACATACACTTAACAACAGTAAATTTATTTTGGGAGGAAGGTTTTTAAAAGAAGTAAAGTCTTGAATCTATTAAATTAGTGGGCAGGAAAATTTTAATATTTACATTCCAAGTAAATGAGCTAGTTTAGAGTTTTCCCTTTTTTTGTTTCAATTAAAATTTAATTTCAACTTAACATCTCTAAAGAATATTAATATTATTAATTTATAAGATTTTATTATTAAAAAAATTTAATTATTAATTTTTTTATTTTTTTATTGGTAACTGATAACAGTTAGACTATTTACACTTAGATAACAGTCGAATCTCGTAAGAGAATCCGGTTCAAAACTTATTAGAATTCACTACGTAAGATTGACCCATCAACACGTGTTTCAATCGTTCAAATTTTGCTATGCAAAATTGGCCCATCAACACACGTCTTAATCCACGATTGAAACAGGTCAGACTAATTAGGATCCGAACTCATAGAAAAATCCAAGATTTGATAGGAAATAAAGGAGCAGGTATAACTATACTCCGGCCCTATCAGCGTAGCGCTGCTAGAAAATTAAATGGTCGTTTAACGATGGTGGATAAATAGGTACTCCATACATATGGTCCTATATGATAACAATATGTAATATGTGGTGGTTATAAGTCCCTTGAAAATATAAAAAAATAAAAAAAAAAAACAAAAAGTGAGGTAACTCATTCTATTAAGTTTACCCACTAATATCAAAATTTGCCTCTTTATAGATCTCAAATCATGAGAAAAAAATAATAAAAATTAATAAGCGGAGTTCTACACATGAAAATTGTGAATTTATTTTGTAAATTGCAAAGAAATTAGCCATTTTGTCTTTTTTCTAATATTCTGAATTCTGCTGCCAACCAAATGTGGATTTACATAGATGGTAGGCTTAGGAGTCTCTTGACCATGAGAATTCCAAGATTTATAAAAATAAATAAATAATAATAATAATTCAATTAAATCCAAGATATATAAAATTAATAAATAATAAGTTAAATTATCAAACAATGTAATTGAGTATCGATTGAAACAGATGTGGCCAGTGCCGGCTGAGTGAACCAAAATCAGACAGACGACTTTTAGTTATAGTTTAATTTTATCTCTGCATTTAATAGAAACACTTAATTTAGATATTCTCTTTTTTTTTCCTAAATTAGATTCAAAGTTTTAATTTAATATTAATTTTCTCAAATCAAGAAAACAAAAAATATTGAACTTGTTAAGCTAAATCAAGAATTTATCTTAAAGAAATAATTTTTTTGATTTTAGAATTAAATTAAGAAATTTAGTTCACAAATTTTGAACTAAATTGAATTTCAATTGAAAGCTAATTTATTTAGATAAAAAGTTAAAAAAATTTCTATTGAATATTATCAATTTAACTGAAAACTTTTTATTTTGTTTTAGCTTAATTTATAAATTTTTGAATTGGGTAAAATTAATTTAATTTTGATTTGATTTTAATTTTAAATTAAATAAAAATTAGGTATTAAATTACACTCACGGACTTAATCAGACTTATTCTAATAAAGTAAATTTGATAGATTTCATATTCGACTCTTTTAATTTTCAATTTTTTTTTAAAACAAAGAATCATATGATTAAAAAAAAAAAAGGAAAGAAACTAAAATTCCAAAACAAAGCCGACCATTTTAGTCAAGAGAATTGAATAAAAGAGACAAAGATGTTGAATCATTCAATAATCAAACCAAACCAAACCAACCAAACCTTTTGATAATAATATTCCATTATATTACCAGTCATATTTTCACAGCAAAGCCCAACGACCAACGCCATTTCCTTCCTTCTTCTGCTGCCCTTAGCTCTTTGACCAATTAAATTCACCGGCTCAGCTCTCCGCCATTAAAGAACACCACCCTTCTTCTCCCTCTCTCCATTAACCACCACAAAGCTTCAGCCTTTTCTTCACAGATCATGATCTCTACCACCATAGTTCTTGCTTTTTTAGCAATCTTTACTGGGTTTTTTCTCCTCAGATTTCTATCAAAAACTTCTGTTCTGCAAATTCTTTTACGCTTTTGGAGATCATTCGAAGACCATTTTCATGTCTACCAATTCTACAAAGTTCCTCAGTTCAATGATCATTTCCAAGAAAATCAACTCTACCGTAAGGTCTCCACTTATCTCAGCTCCTTGCCTGCCATGGAAGACTCCGATTTCACAAACTTGTTTTCAGGTCCCAAATCCAATGATATCGTTCTCCATCTCGATTCCAAGCAAGTTATTCAAGATAATTTCTTGAGTGCCAGAGTTTGGTGGAGCAACGAGAAATCTGAAACTAATGGGAAACGAACGTTGCTGTTGAAGCTCAGAAAGAAAGATAAGCGTAGAATTCTTCGTCCTTATTTGCAGCATATTCTTTCAGAAGCAGATGAAATTGAACAGAGCAAAAAAGAGATCAAATTATATATGAATCTAGAAAGAGAGCCTCATGAAAATGGAAGGTGGAGATGGGTTTCGTTCACACATCCGGCCACCATGGACACGGTGGTTATGGATGGTGACTTGAAGAACAAGGTAAAAGCTGATCTTGAATCGTTCTTGAAATCTAAGCAATATTATCACAGATTAGGGCGTGTTTGGAAACGAAGTTACCTTCTTTTTGGTGCATCAGGAACTGGGAAATCAAGCTTTATAGCAGCCATGGCTAAGTTCCTCAACTTTGATGTTTATGACATAGATATCTCCAAGGTTTCTGATGATTCTGATCTGAAAATGCTTCTCTTACAAACTACAAGTCGTTCAATGATTGTAATAGAGGATCTTGACAGGTTCTTGCTTGAAAATTCCAAGGTTGTAAGCTTATCAGGAGTGTTAAATTTCATGGATGGAATCGTTTCCTGCTGTGGAGAAGAAAGAGTGATGATTTTCACAATGAACAGCAAAGATCAAGTTGTTGAAGAAGCAGTAATGAGACCTGGAAGGATTGATGTTCATATAAATTTTCCACTATGTGATTTCTCAGCATTCAAAAGCTTGGCAAACAATTACTTGGGAGTCAAGGAACACAAACTTTTTCCTCAGGTTGAAGAAATTTTCCAGACAGGAGGAACAAGTTTATTAAGTCCAGCTGAAATTGGTGAGATCATGATCTCCAACAGAAACTCACCAACCAGAGCTCTAAGATCAGTGATTTCAGCTCTGCAAAACAACAGCAAAAATTCTCAAAAATTGATTGAGCATAGATCAGTGAGGTCCAGAGATGAGAGTGGTGAAGCTGAAGGAGGAGTTCTCTGCAGAGAAAGTGTTCATACAGTGAGAGAGTTCAGGAAATTGTATGGACTTCTGAGAATGGGAAGTAGAAGAAAAGAGGAACAGTCATTAGATTTGGGTTCAGTAGATAAAGAAGGGTCTAGACATGGAGGTTGAAGTTCAGTTCAGATAATACAATTAGTTTATCAGAAGATGTTAGAAATTTATCTGCAATATTTTAACACTGCAAAAGCTTCTGTAAAAATAGCTCAAACAGCATAGCTTTTAATTTATTTTTTTTCTCTTACTTTTATGTAACATCAAAAATACCCACATAATATATTTTATTTTTTTTAATATAATTCTTTGTTTTTCGTCATATTGTAGTTTAGTTCATAAATGTGATTATTCTCTATATTGTCAATCAAAATCAAATAACAACTAAGTGAAATATTACTTTCTTATTTGATTTTTTTTTGTCTTTTTTGAGAATTTCCCAATCAAGGCATAAATGATTGATTTTACCCAAAAATCAACTCCTGATATCATCTGCTACCACTCTAAAAATTATATATATATTTTTTATCATAGTGTAAAGCGATAAAGTATTTTAAAGAAATAAAAATTAATTCTATTTTAAAAAAAACCCGTCAAATCACTAGTTTTTATATTTGTTAATAAATCGTGATTTGTTATTTAAAATTCAATACAGTCGATTTCACTATAAAAAAAATACATAGAATCCACCTTGCTATGTCTTAGATTCATATATAGATCGAATTCGGCTAAAAAATTATTAATACATTTAATATTTATTAGTAATTTTTATAATTTGAAGTAGTGAGAATGTTGATAATGTTCAAAGAACTGAACATTTGACAATGTGGTCCCGATTATATACACAAAGAATTAAAGGAATAGAAAAATGGTGTGAAAAAATGTTGGTAGACTTGGCCAGCTATTAAGCTGCTGGGAGCAGAGAAATTCAATGCATAATTGCGCCATTGATGGCAAATTTTCAGCTCAACCGTTGAATTTCTTTTATTGCTGTGTAATTTTTCTAAAATTAAATTAAAGTTTCCTATTAGAATATTTAAATCAACAGAATTAGTCTAATTAAAGATGATTATTACCTGCTTTCTTTATTTTAGAATGATTACTTATTTTTGTTTAAAAAAAACAATTAATTATTTTCATATGAATAAATATGATGAGCGCGAGACTTCTTACACTTGGGGGAGTGGCTGGACTCCAAAGAAAAATACAGACTCAAAATCCATTAGGCCATTTTATCTAAGACAAGCCGGATTAATCATGAGTATAGGTCCAACGAAAGACAATTCAGTCTGGTGATGTGAAACGAGGAAGAGTGGCTGATCCAGTCACTTCACAGCCTTATCAACATGCGCACCAGGAGAAATTAAATGGTCGTCTGGTATGCAAGGGTGCTCTAACACATCCATACGTACAGATCTAAGTGACAGAGACAGGAAAAATTAAATGGACGCCTGGTATGTAAAGGTGCTCTGACGCATCCGTACGTACAGATCTAAGTGACAGACAGATGACACTGTAACAGAAAGACGGTTAAATGTCACTGGCAGACAAAAGAAAAAGGGATAAAAGGAAAGGAAGGAATTCTTCCTTAACCAAACTTACACAAACTTACACAATGTAAACTCTATTTTTTGAATCTCAGCATTTCAAAATAGTATTTTAGAGATGATTCTAATCTCGCACACACGTTAAGATAATTTTAATAACAATATAATATTATTTAGCTCATTAATCACCCACACACACGTTAAGATGATTTTAATAACAGTATAATTCAATTAGTCATACAGTTCAATCACACGCTTTCTTACAATTCTAAATATGGATTAAATTGTTTTTAATCATAATTCAATTGGACCATAATTGAAGGAAGAGATTAGTTTAATTGAGGATAATGCAATATTTTAAATAGAGTTGGTGTGTGAACATCCCATTTTTATATGCTCTAATTGCATTTCATTAATATTAATTGTGCATAATTAAGATTGTTTTTATTAGGGGAACCTAATTGAGGTCCAATTTAGTACAGGTTGGATCTAATAAAAACCATTCACAACTCAATTATCTATTAATTTAAGTATAGGGTTTGATCATTTATATTAAATTTAACTCCAATAATTATTCTTTTTCAGACTTAATTAAATACTTCTTACAAATCCAAATCCTAATGTAAAATGTGAATTCAAATTAAAAATAAAACCCCATAAATTTTTATTACATATAATTTATTTTATTTATAATCTAAAATATATAATATCTCTTACTCAACAAAAGTGGTTTATGTTTACGTAATCAACTTGAATTCGAGTATAATTAATTGAGACCAATTATAATAAAAATATGTATACAATTATATTATTAATAAAACAATACTTTGTTTAAAAAAAATTATTACTTTTTACTAATTGAAAAAATAAGACTAAACTTTTGTACAAAGGGGGAAAAGAAAAATCATTTTGTAGAAGAGGTGTCCACAATCCGTCAACCCATCCTCTTTAAAATTTTTCAAAACAGAAAAAATAAAAATAATTTGTTGACGTAGAACTCATTTTTATATTTGAACAATATGCTGATCTTTCTTAAGTAGTTTAATGCAATTGAAAAATCACCATACAATAAACAAGTAGGAAGAAGAAAAAAAAAAAAAAAAGGAACCCTGGGGATGGATGGGGGCAAGCAGTTCTATCAGTAGCCTAAAGGACAACTCTCTGATCATTGAATTATTTTATATTCTGGAAGTTTTATACAAAATTTTCTTTCCTGGGTATTGACATTGTAATATAAAAAATAAAGTCAAGAAAAGAAACACATATCTCTCATAAATGAATGAAGGAAGAACCAAAGCACATAAGCTTACATTTTATATGAACATCTCAGGCATTGAAGAGTTTTCTAAAAGGTCCATCCTTCCTGTCTTTAGCAGCTTCTGTTAGAGCAAGGAACCTCTTGAACCCAGTTGTTGCAGCACCTCGTCCAAGTGCAGCTGCTCTTGTAAGCACATCTTCTCGGGAAGTGATAAATCCAGCCGTTGGATTTGTAATTGCAGGAGCTGGAGCAGCTGCAGCAGCAGGTACAACTGAAGGTGCAATCGAAGGCTGTGTAATTGCTGGCCCCTGTTTGTTAAAGTCATCCAGTATACTCTGCTGATCTGCCTTTTTAAGACCCTGAGCAAGTGTGCGAGTCCCAACGGTTAAAAGAGCAGAAATTTCATGTAAAAGCATGCAAGTTTTGTCAAAAGTTCTGAGTCACATATGTTTCAGAAAACTAAAAGCCACCTTCACAAGCATACCATTTGAACCTATTTGATTGTTGTAGAATATAATTTGGTAGTGCACAATAACTACTTCATAGTAACTGCAACTCTACATGTGGAATAGGTTAACGCATTTTAAAAGGTTTCAGAGTCAATAAAGTTATTGTTTGAGTTGCACAACGAGTGATGATGAACACTAGGAAATATATGTCATTAGTTCTCTTATCTGCCATTAATACAATTTCAATGCAGCTAAAGATGAAAAGAATACGACATACTATTTGAATTGTGACTATACATTGGGAGGAACTCATTCTGCACCTGATATTAATGTACAGGGACATATCCAAAGAATGTGATTTCACAGCAAGGATTCAATTAAATTTCTTTCACTTTGTTCAAATGCACTCTAACAAGCTCCTTATAAATAAACTGATGTTCTCTGAAATTGACAATTTATTAATAATCTTTACTAAAATTGAACCCAATCCTTAATTTTAAAAGTTGATATTCAAACATAACATTAAAGATTTTACTAAAAGGTAATCAGTTTATCCATATGCCACCCAAAATCACCAAGCAACAAAATTGAATTCATTGTTTAGCAAACCTAATTCCAAACCACAAAGATCCAGCAGGTAAAAAAAAGTAGCTGAACACGGCCAAAGTATCTATGATACAGATGATGGAAGTTGAGCAAATTCATGCTTACTTAAAATTAATTACAGGGAGAGTAGCTAAAGTCATGAAGCAAGCACAAAAAAATTTGGTGCGTGATGTAAAAAATTGGAACAAAATTTCATAGAATCATAGCCTACATTTCATAAAAAGCTTACTTTCTTGTCCTTTCATACATCTTCTTGCAGTCAAGTATTTTATAAGTTTCTAATTTCGAAGTATTTGGGTATTTATCGCTTTGCTGGAATGGGCTGGTGGTGTACTGCATCATATTTAAGTTGTCCACATTTAGTTTTGTTTATAGCATAAGAGTGAGTTAATAATTATTTAACTTTCTTTTGCCTTTAGAAAAAAGGGACTTGTAAGAAAAGAGAAGCTATCCACAACTCAGTCTTGCGCCAGAATAGGTTATTTACTTGCATTATGACTTTGTGAATACTGAATAATAGGAAGCAGTTGAAGATCTTGTGAAAGTCTTAAATTAATGATAGTGATTTTAGTAGTTTGCTGCTCTAAATGCAAAATTATCAGAAATCAACTTGTTAGAAAAGAAGACTTAAACCACAGAAATAAAAGGAGAACAAGCAATAACCTTAAGCTCCAGGATACGCTGAAACTCCATTGGTGTTCCCTCAGGTAGCAATGCCCTGTATGTATCTGCCACAGAATCTACCGGGGAGAGTATAACCTGTAGAAAGAAAAGTGACATTGAATCAGAAATGGAAACCTGTACTAAGCAAGACAAATTGAGGCCTAAAAATAACACGATCAAGACCTTCAAAAGTGCTTCAGCTTTACTCATTTCACGGCTCACAAACTTTGAATAGCTAGCGGCACTTGATGTCTGTTTCAGTAAAATAAAATCATATGGTTAAAACGATAATTTCGGGTACAGGGTAGTTAATGAAATTGAACGGAGATCAGACTTCATAGATCATGAAAATGATAATCTAACAATTGAAGCTTGTCCTTGAAATACTTGGTTGCTGGACAAGAATTAATTGCATTTTCTTGACCCCATAAGAAAATATAACTTGTGGACAAAGTCATGAACGGTGGTTACTGCAATAAACCAGTTCCTTTCTATACCATATCAGTCCTTTTTCTTTTTTTTTTTTTTTTTTGGGGGGGTGGGAGGGGGTGGGGAGTCTAGGTATGCCAAGCCCAACTGTTAAGCTACCATGGGGCTAGCCATTTTGAGCCAGCTGGTTTGAGCTAACTTCTCTTGATTATCATACGGACTTAGACTATTACACTAATCCATAAATCACAATCCCATCTTTGGCAGGAATTTCAGTAACTCCTTAGGAAACCAGGTGTCAGGTACAAATAAAAGCTTTGCTGATCCAAAGAACAAGTTCCAAAAATCAGCTTCATTTCATACAGTCAATTGAAAGGGAGATTGTTGACTGTAAATGAGAAAGAAAATTAGCATATTTTGTTCCAGCCTTTGATCATACTTTTAAGTATTTGGATGCACACTACCTGTCGACCAAGGGAAGGAATCTCTAGAAGAATCGTCTTTACAGCTTGAGTATCTAAAAGCATCTGCAATAGCATCATGCCATTTGTTAGTCCCAAGTTACATGAAACAACCACAAACAATAGTTCTAAGTTCTAAGGAGAATGCAAATCTACAGAGTTCTTATTTCAAATGTTCCATAATTTGCTTGCTTTCATCAATGAGAAATTGAGAATAGTTGTATGCCAGTTTCCAACTCAACTAAAACAAAATTAGTTTTCTAAATTTTGGAAGAAATGCATCTCAAAGTTTTAGATATAAATATTGATGTAGGGTTTTTGATACTTCAGGTACGTCAGCAAAGATGTAACCATGTCATGAAATGATACTTGGGCATATCACAAAATAATGTAGTCTGGACAGTTCAGAATTCTCAGACAAATTTTTTATCAAAGATAGAAAAGGAAATGGCTAATCAAATCAACAAATTGCAGGCTAGCAGCTTCAGCATAATAAATATCAAAGAATCTTCATATGAGTTACAGGCTTATATTTGATTTCTAATAGATGCAAAATGAGAATTTCCTTCGTGCCTGAGACTTAAATCAACACAAGGAAAGCCTAATGAAACAAATCATGTGAAAAAGGATTAATTCATACTTTGATACACAAGTTGGCAGCAGCAGTATAATAGTCTGTATCTTAGCAAATGCCGTTTAAACACCACACCTTAAAAGCTATTCATTTTATTTTCCAATTGATCTTTCTTTAACGAACACAATTTATTTAAGAAATAATAAACAATGGCATTTCCTACTTGTTGTGCTCCAGTTTCTGATATGTGCTTGCATTTGAAAATGTTGGCATAAAATCGTGGACCAAGAGATGATGCCAGCTGCACAAGGTAAAAGGAAAATTAGCACTAGGAGTTGCATGCTATTAAAGCATTAGAATCAATTTTGGCTCCTAATACCAAAATGTTAAATGAAAGCAAAGAAAATATGTAAAGGTGCGTTAACTCTCAAAAATAATGAGGGGCAAATAGATATTTGTATTGGTTGTTAAAAAAAATTGATTGTGTTGATAAATAACAGAAACTGAATGTTAATTCAGCAACTTTTAGGTCCAAGATCTACAATTGGAAGCAAAGGATTAGTAAAATCATTTTCCCCTACTCAATCACCATGGGCTAAGATCATCTTTATAATCACCTTGTCCAAAAAATATTGAAAATGAATTGGAGACAGAAGGTTTCCAAGTACAGGAATGCTGCTTGTAAGGATCATATTTATGCCATTGACATACCTGCAAGAAGATGATTATAGTTACTGTATGGAATTTACATAGATCCTAGTCCATGACTAGATCCTTAACAAAGATAATCTTACTCTGATTGGTCACCAACACTTTCAAGTGTTCCCCATGGAACACGTGTCATCGTCACCATTTCAGTATCAAATTTAGTTTCCAGGCCATGCACTAGAGTCATTAATGCTTCTGTAATAAGTCCCGAAAACTCCTCCTGCAAAATTGCATCTCTCAGAGATATATAAACAGAAGAATAGAAGATTGCTTTGGCCTTTGATATTAATCAACTAAATAGAAATTATTGTACCTCAACTGCTGACATATCCACCCCTGCTGCTAATTGAGGATCAATGATTTTGGATACACTTTCAGCCAGTTCACCTGACTGCCAGAAAATTGAACCAAGTTTACAAATACTTCATGCAAGTGTATTAACATTAGCAAGGATGTGTAACAAAATGTGAATGGCTAACTAAATTATAATGTTTCACCTAACACTGCCTCATTTAGTGCTGATAATACCATAGTTGTCAAATCGAGAATTGAAATCCTAATTTTTTGTATTGAGAATCGAATTAAATTGTAAGATTCAATACAACTTCTGAAAATCAATTGAAATATATATAGATTTATCTATTAATTTTATTGAAAAGTATTAAACGTTTAATTGTAGATAGTGTGTGTGTATTAATTTCAAATCGTATATTAAAGATAAAATCAGAGTGAACCTAATGACTTTGTTGTGACCAAGCTCAAAGTACCAAACTAGCAAGTTAAAATTTTGGAACAAAAATAACTAGAACTATCTTGGGCCGTTTGCCCATTCTTCCTCCATTAATTTGTTGCATTCTCTTGGGTTTTGCCTTTTTTCTTTTTTTGAGTTAGGCCATTTTCTACTCTTTATGAATCAATGAATCGATCCATTCACAACGATTCACTTGGTTCACCTTTGATTCATGCAATTTTTTGTCCGATTCTTGGCTACTTGCTATTCACCCATCGATTCCTATAGTTAGGCTAATGATTCAATACAAACTGTTAGATTCACATAAATAATACATTTTAAGAAATAAATAAATGAATTTATCCACAAACTTTTTTTTGAACAAAAAAAAGAAGCAAGATTAAAAATAAAACAAGTTGCCATTTATCCAAGGATAAGGACCACACTTATTTTAAATGCAACAGAGGGTAATGTGGAGTTAAATGCATATTCTGTCATTCTCTGTAAAATGATGATCAATTCAGCTGCAAATATCAACAAGAAAAGGCCTCTGAAAATCTTGATGAACAATTCCTTAAACCAGAGAATAGGGGCACCAGAGACAAGGAATCCTAGACACCAAATTTCTTTAACAAATTCAAATATGGAAAATCTGACCTATTTAAAACAGCTGCTAATATCTTGACAAGGAAATAGCCAAACATAGACACAATTCAAGCAAGTATTAAATAATTAAGAAAATGTCATAAATAGAGAATCCAACTGACCGTTTTTCGGCAGTACTCAGCTGAATTGATAATATAGCAGATCACCTTTTCATCTCTGTCAGACATCTACTCAAAATTGTGACATAATTACACACATTGAATTAGTAGTCAGCATAAACAACTTGATTTTCTTAAGACACAAAGAGAAAGCCATGCTGATACCTTTATTTGCCCATCCATGCCTGTAGCAGCAGCAACAATACCCATACCACCCTTTGGTAGTCTTGCTTTAAGCTTCACAACATATGCTTTTAGAATTCTTTCGAATACCTAAGAGAAAAGAGGATATAAGAAGACTCCGAGCATAGTGTATAAACCCATAGCGGTAGCATTGCAGCCTGGTAATCAGCTAGAAGCTCAGTTGAGCAGATCAGATTACACTGGCATTTATTTGAAATCCGTTTTTCAATATAGCAACAATATGCAAAAATAACAACTACAAAAACAATATTGCTACTACTACTGCTATTGCTAGTATTAACAACCAAACTTTAACGGGACCATCATTTATTGGGTATTGCCCTTTCTCTATGAAATTAGAAAAGATGCTTCCACTAGTCAAGAGTCTAAAAACTAAAAATTCATTCCTTAATTTATGTGCCTCACATTTATTTCCCCATGCAACAATGATTACTGTAGCACTGCACTACCATGCATTATGTTGAAACGAATTCAGGTTATTGAAGTCTCACTAATATACAGATATGAGGAAATGCTGAAGGAGGTCCAACCAAAACAAATATTTAAATATATTCTCTGAAAAAGGTACCTTAAACAAATTATATAAAGTCTGGTTCTTTGTCAGCGCACTGCACCTCTTTAAGCTCCTCTTGATTATAAGAAACAACTAACACCACAGTAAAGGACACTGTCATTCCAATGAACATACTGCAACAATTATGATATAAAGGACCGAGCTTTGTTTCAATGGCAAAATATGCAATAGTGCAGGTGAAGTTGAAGATGACTAATTCTCAAGCCAGGTGGGGGCCTCCCTGGGACCCTTCCACTAAGAACAACAAAATTGATGATTCATGATGCAGAATAAGATGCACACCCAGTTTCTTACCTGCATGCTACTGGATAAAACATTATTCTGACTGCCCTCCTCGATATCCCAAGTTTCCTCCTATTGGTAAGAAATTACAGTTCATCGGACAGCCACATAAAAATAATGCACATGTTGAGGATTTATAGACACATACTACCTGAACAAGTTTGTCGAGATTCTCCATCAGAGTCTTCTGCTCCAATTCAACATAAATCGTCAAATGAGGCTCAAAGCAAGATGAAATAATTCCACGGAAGTTGAACTGCAAAATCAACAACCACTATTAGGTCTATAAACAAGAACCATCTGGTAAAAAAGAATATATTCTTCAGAAAAGCACGTTGCATCCATGCATAAGAATCATTCAGTCATTCTGTTAGAGCTTAATAAAAAGTTAATCCACAAAATCCTTCACGCCATGCAACACAGACTGAGAAATTATTACCAATCCAAACTACAATTGATTTCACAGGAAGATTGGCAAATCAATTAATGCCCAAAAACAAGCACCATGCAGCACAGATGTCCAGAAGACATACAAAATAAGAAACTACTTCTATATTAAAAAATAAATACCATAAGTAACTTATACAGACTAAAAATATGAAGAGAGAAAATGTGTACCCCAGCTCCTGGTACTGATAAATCTTTACTTTCATCCTTCTCCTGCTAGCACAAATAAAAAATGGCAATTCGACTCGAATCATATATCAATTAGGAAAAAATTTTATCACTCTGTAAGGAAGACTAATATACATACTTCAGGCTCTCCTTGATTAGCTGCAAGCTTTTTTTCGTACTTTTTTCGAATATCTGATACAGTTTGACTATTACTGTCCCTGCCAATTTCTTCTATCTCATTCCCAATCTCTCTACTAGTAGAGCCGCCTCCAAATTTTTCTGCTAATTCATCCTCAAATTCTAAAGTTCGTTGTAGTGCCTGGACACAATTTTTGAAACAAAAGTAGCATTAGCACTTAGCAGATGCAAAACTGGCATCCAGAAATCAAAGAATTCTTGAGACAGGAATATTGATCGTACTGTGCAGTCACATCTGATTAACATCACCAAAGAAAGGTAGAGGATAGGTACTCCAATTTTAATTGCTTGAAGCTAAGTCAGACAAGTAATAGCTAGCAAATACTCAGAAAAAAAAAAATCCAAAACCCCAAGACGAGTGCTGGGAAAACTCCTTCAAGGGAATCCCCTAATAGTAATTTGCACTACGCAGAACAGAATCCAATTTATTTAGGATGCAAGAAAAACAAATTATCAGACAGACAAGAGGGCACAGGTTAAAGTGGTGCAAAGATTTTATTTGAATTGTATTTAATCTAATTCAAAGATCAGTACAATGGTCAAACGGATGAAGTTTCAACACATTAGACAGTAGATGCGCCAATATGTTCAAAATAGTTTAAGATATGCAATTTATTGCAGGTTTCACTGCTAAAGTAGAAAGGAAAGAATAGAATGGTTAAAAATATTAAATAATAGAACTCATAATATAGGTTTTCCAGAGTCTTTACCAGCAACAAAGTTCCAACATCTGGCTTCTCTTTGAGATTTTCGAGTATTCCCTCTAGTTGTTTCCTGAAAAGACAGACCATGTGAAACCTTTTACAGCAGGTACCACAACCTCCTATAGAAATTATGCTATTCATGGTCCTTCCAAAATTAATTTCTCAGATTCTAACATGGTGGTGTAAACCTTTTTAGCCTTATTTTTCCTTTTAATATCTCAACCAGAGAATGGATATAGTATTTTCAGTTTAATATTACAGTAATATGTACAAGTCTAGTGAATGTGTTTAATTGGTCAAGACCTGGATATGACAAGCCTAATATTACAAGTCTATTAGATGTGTTTAAGTTGGTACGCAACCTGGATTTAATGAACCTAAGGAGTAAAATCCAACATTATCCCAAACTATTATAAGCACATTGCATAAAATAGAGTCTGAACAGATTTATATTAACTTCCCTATGCAAGTTTAGATATGTCATCCAACTCCAAATTATCTTATTTCCATCTGGTCAAAACTAAAACACAGGAAGGGCTCACTAATCAAATGAATAGCATGGCACAAAACAAGTACCCACTTTAACTTCAGTAACTAGTCCTAACCCAGTCTACAGGCATTTAACATGGTTCATATGTTCTGTTGCTTTTCATTTCTCTAGTTTTCTAAAATAAAATGTATAACCTGAGTCACACTGTTCAAGTTATTCAATCATGCAAGTAGTTCCTAGATTTCAAAAGAAATATGCAACCTACCTTGTCTTCTTACAGAACTGAATACAAAGCCGATACGGAACATGCCATGAGGAAGGAAAGATCTTCCATATCTCCTCATTTGTTCTTATTCGACGCTTGATCCATGCATACCTTCGTTCAGTTTTGTCGAGCTTAGCTAGCTCTATTATATGAAAATTCCAAAATTAAAAAAGTAAGCTCATAACAAAGGGAAAACAAATAAATTAATTAAATACAGCAAGTATTACAAACCAGCTCCTTCAAAGATTTGTTCGTATGAAGTAAGCTCCCTGCTGCAAAAATTATTTACCAACTCTTCCCTCACAGATGGCTCCAAGGCATCAACAACTAAGCATGCATCAGATAAGTGCTGCAGTAAATTAGGTTCTTCTGATTCTTTCCCAGTACCTAAGCTGAGATAAAATTGAGGGTTAAATTAAAAAATTAGAGCCACAGAGCTGGAATGTCCAAAAGAATGACCAAGTTAAGCTAAATATCTTGCAGGTATTATTTATAAATTCTTCCAAACAAGATCTCAGATAAGTTGGATCATGAAAATTATAAACAATAACAGCTTGAAATATCCACACACTCTCCCTTCAAAAATCAGATTTTACTTGAGCTCTCTCTCTTACCTTCTTTCTAATAGCCTTTGTTTCTAGACTTAATATGAATTTGTATGGAACATAGATGAGTTACAAGTGAAAATCTCGAAGAGTGCACACTACAAAAAAGGGTGTTTGAAATTTCTTATATATTCTTGAAAGCATAAGAACCATATACATGCATGTGCATGCAGTAAAATTTGGTTGTAAACTAAATACTCCTCATCAAATGTTGATATGAGAACGAAACAACAGAAAACTTAAATAAAAAACATACCAAAATAATTTAGAAATAGGTTCATTAATACATTAGAAGCCAGCACTCCTACATATAGATATTCTGTTTCATATTTATATTTATTACCACATGTAAGACTGAAATTCAGATACTCATAATAGAAGTCACATAAAACTGAGCCCTCAGAATCGCTTCAATAACTGGAAGAAAGACAAAGAAATAATGCTTCAAGAAGATCATGAAACAGAGAAGTTTTTCTTCAACAAGCTTTGCCCCAATAAACTGGATAGGTATTTTCATTGGAGGCAAACAAGATTAAAATTTTTTAGCATTGTGACTACACAAATAATACTTTTATTTGATGAAAAAATGCTGAACAAAGATCTTTCACATTAAACATTTCTATTAGGTTTCCAGCTATCAATTTGTCATAAATTAGTCTATATATTACCCTTAAGAAATTCAAAGATGAAGATATGACTATTCTGGATGTCAATCATACAAATGGTAACAATGCAAGTCCAAACTACATGACTCAACATCTCTTGAATGGGAAAAGACCTTTTCTCAAATTCAATGTTTGATCACCTTTGATTACTCGATTGTCACAAAATCCAGCAATTTAAATGATTTACAGAACTAGGATGACAAAAACAATAACATTCTTGATGCAAACATCAAAATCAACATATCAGTTAAGGAATTATTTCTAAACTACCAAATGTGGGGGGAAATTATTTTTGATGCATCAGTAATTTCTTAATAGTGCCACAAAGCTACTAGACAAATATGGCAATTTACCCAACAACCACAAAATCTGAAGAACCTCGGCAGACATATTATAGACATTCTAGCAGGAAGAAAAGACACAATGGAATGGACCTGTATAACAACCATTAAAAAAATAACCTTTACTAAGAATAAAAAACTAAAAGAAATCCTTTTGCTCTTCATGAAACAATATGATCATCACAAACTACAAATTAAGTACATACCTTGAGAAATCTGAAAACACATGTGACTTGAGTATTTGTTTGATATTTTTAAACTTCTCTCTGAGTTCTGTAATTTTTGGTATATCTCTGTAGGCCTCGAAATGACTACATAATTGGTTTACTGCCTGGAACACATCATTAAACACCATTATTAAACAAAACGAAAAGCATAATTATAACATAGTTCTACAAACATCATTATGTAAGGGGGAAAGAAACTACAACAAAATCAATAAACAAGAAACCATATTTTAGGAAGATATTTATATTTGCTTCAGTTCTTCCTAAGTTCCCAATATTTGACATTTCATAATTAAAAAGAAGTAAACACTCTACCTAAACAGTAGAAAATGAAAAGAAGATAAACACACTAATGATATAAATATAATGGAATTTTCAAAGGGTAAGGACCGCAGTACCATTTTATTTTAAGTAGTAAATTATGACTTAAAAAAAAAAATCCATTCCACATAAAGCAACAAAATTGACACAGTGAATAAAAAATCTAATGTAATACTCCAAACCTCTCTTAAAATATCATATGCAAAACTGAGATTGAAAGTTGACAACAAATGTTACTGATATGCCAAGAGAAATAAACAATCCTTTCCTTTGACACATCTGAACACCTCGTGGATTTAACAACATAGTAGCCATTATATGCAGCTTTTGAAGGGGAGGAGCAGTTACCCATTATCCTGTTATACACAGGCATCCCATGATCAGTAACTGTAGCAGCTTTACCACCATTACATAATGGTAACGGCCTTAACCCAAAAATGCACCTCTATCAAAAGCTCACATGCACACAGTTTTCTTCGCTTTTATTTCACTTCCTGCATGTTCCAGCAAACAAAAGCAGAGTTTTCTTTCCCTCTCTCTCAATTTGTCACTATTTTATAAGTTTTTCCATTTAAGTTAGGGATCATCTTATTATATATATCTATTCCACAACTAGTTCTTGTAAAAGCTCAGTTTATTTTTCTATTTTTTGCCTTTTGTTTTCATTTTTTTAGCTTTTATTTTTCATATTTGTTGATTAAAATTATTGTTATCATTAAAGTTATACTCTGACCTCTTAGTTTGGCAACTATAGGCTTATGTATTTTTTTTTTTCTAAGTTTGAAATATTTTTCAGAAAAATATATATTAAAAATTATAACATATTATGAATTGTAAGAGAACATCAAATGAAATTTTATACTTCTTTAATACTTACTGGTTGCATAGTTACTATCTATGTAATTAATTTACCTACAAATTAATTAATGCTAATGATGTCTAAGAATGATATATCTATTCATTTCATGAACTTTGCAAAACTTTACAAAAAAACATTGTGTTACATTACATGCCTATTTCTGCTACCCACAATCACAATTTAAAACCATGGAACACCTTTACACTAGACATGGTTTTAAATAAATTCACAGTTCAGATCCAGTAATATTGAATTTTAAGAAAGAAGCAATATTATTTACAAAGTTCATAAACATAACTCATACCAGTGGTCAGCACATTAATAACATAAAAGGGACAAACAAACCACAGATTACATTTAGCTTCTAACTAAAACTACAGAGGTGTGACCAAACCACAAATAATTGAAATGACATCCAAATGATACAACATATTCAAATATATTGCACCTCTTAATGATTAAAAAAAAAGAACCAATAAAGAATAATGCACCTCTAGCTGAGCAGCTGCCTCTTTATACTGTCGTTTAGAAGCCATTATCTGAAGCTGCTCAACAGCAGACACTGCCATGGCACATAAAGGCACATAAAAATTTACAAACCAAAATATCCGTTCAAAATTGAAACAAAAAAGTAAAACTTAATGTATTTCAGATTTTAAGGCTAGATTGTCGTCATAGCGAATACAATAAGGGTGAAATGAGTGCAATTCAAACAACATTCAAGGAAATTTTGATGAATAAATCACAGAGAATAATAGAATGCCAAAGTAAGGGCACTACAAACAAACACTTGAAGGAGCACAAAGATTAAAATAGACAAGCAATTAAACCTGAAAGATAAGGAAAAAGGATCAACTGGTATGTCATTGAATAAATTCTTTTAGGAAACCTGACTAGAGTAATTCAAACACAGGATTAAGTAATCAATTCAATTGTGATTCCTAAAGCGCATTTACTTTGTTTTGGAGCTATATCAGGATTGAAAATTAACCTAGAGAAGAGATTGCTCCAGTTAATGGAAGTGATGAACAATCAGATATATCTATTTTGATGTAAGGTCAGTTCACTGGAAGACTGCTACTTTGAGTCAATGGCCTTTAAATTCTACTTTCAAAGTCATTCTTTTTTGGGCTTATATTTTCAGTTTGAGAAAACATGTCCAGGACAGAATAAATTATGTCCATTCAAGGGTAGATTATTGGCTTTTACTCGAAGTGGATTTTCTAGCTTTCTTATTTGTATCAAGTTCCAGTTCATCATTCAAATCAGCTTGCAGAAACCTTAGGGAGAGAATTATAATAATGTTCTCCTTCACCAAATGAGATAGTTTTAAGTAAGCTATTTTTAGATGAGTAGTTAAGTACTCATGGGATTTACACTGCAGATACTTCTGCAGAAGGGTAACTGAAGGACAGAGCAGTGCAGAATGATGGGTATTCAGCTAAAGCATACAGACCGTAATGGATTTATGCAAGGGAATATGGGTGGGAGCCAGGGACCGCAAAGGTTGCTGCATTAAATTGTTTTGACTGTGGAAAACAGCAAGTGGATGCAATTCTGGAAAGACTATTGATGTAGTTAAGGACTAGTCCTTCCTAGTTTAATCAACATTACCATATGAAAAGAGAGACTCTGTAGTGATACTTATTTTTCATGGTCAGAATAACTGTACAGTTGGCATCACAAGTTTGTTGAGGCTTTGCAACATTGTGACTTGGATTCTTTATAGAAGAAGAAGAAGAAGAAGAAGAAGAAAAACACTGCATGCATGCATAAGAAAGTTGATCAACTGAAATCTTTTCAATAATCAAAGGATGCATGAAATCAAAGTAAGGTTTGAAATGGAATCTCCAACCTGAAGACATCATGCGTGAGTAAACCATAAATCCATCACTCTTGTGCATTAACCAATTCAGCAAACGAGTTTTGCAGAAACAGACCCATACAAAGCTTAAATTTCAAAATATTCTGAACTTACAATAATTCATTCGTAACAGAATACCTCTACTGATCCAACCTAGAATCTTGATTCCATGATTGTCATGGTGACTTATCAAAAAAATAAACAATAAAAAGAAGATTTTCAATCTGCAAGTGAAAAAAAGTTTTAAGACATCAGCAAATGCAAGCACAAAAAGAAGACAACTTACCCAACATGGTCAGACGATGAAGAGCAGTAATAGTAGTTGTTATATGCTTCTTTGCAAAATCCAACTTCTTAATGTCACGGCATATTTCCTGAACCATTGTCTCACTCTGCTCAGCTTTGGTTTTTATTTCTCGTATCTTGTACATGAGTTCCTGTTTTCCAATAAAATGAAATAAATCCACTAAAGAATAGGCCTTGGGAAGCATAAATATCATGGGCAAAAGCATTATCAACCATTGAACTTAAGATATGAAGAGTATTCCTGAGACCAACTTGCATAATTACATAAAAACACAGCTTGCATTATACATGCTCACCTCCACAGCATGAGTAGCAGCAGCAAGGTCTTCCTTGGCTTTGGTTCTCGAATTGCTCTGAAGCACAATAGCAGCCATTAAAGACTTACATAGAACTATGTATTAATACGGGTGCAAATGTCGTGATGGGGCAATACATAAGCATCTTACTACTGCCTTAATTTAAGACAACTTCCCATTTGATAGAAAACCACTTCTCAAGGGCATGTTTTTCATTATCATTTGAAGTTTGTGAAATGGTACTGACTCAGCCTCTCACATAAAGAAGCCTTTTAAAGAATGATTAATGGTTACAACTCTTGGCAAAAGTAAAAAAAAAAAAAAAGTTATATCTGTCCATGATCTATGAGGTGGCTTTCTTCAAGTATCATTCAGCTTGATTAGAGTGCATTAATCCTTTAGTCTTTTCTTTATGTGTTTGCTTATAGTCATGCTAGATTAATAGATTTCATGTGAGGACTGCATGATACCTTATCCTCTACAAACCGCATGCTACCTTATCCTCCACAATCTCCTGTCTTTCTTTCTTAATAAATTTTCTTTCATAGCAAGAGAAAGAAAGAATATGTATGCACTTAAAAAGGCAATTGATAATACATAAGAAGATCCAAATATTGCTTGGTCTGGAATTATAAAAATTAGTTAATTTATACACACATCACAAGAAAAAGATCACAACCTGTTGGCGAACAGCGGCTAGTATTCCAGCATCAACATGGCGTATCTCACTATGTATCTTTTGCATAAGCGGCTCAACGCCAGATAAAGATGCCTCTGGACAACAACCACACTTCATAAAGTCAATATGATCATATACATCAAACTGGACACGTACAAGTACTATGAAAAGATAACAGGTATCTAAAATTTTAGTTAGTTATAAAAGAAATCTAGTTCAGCTCACCAAAAATCTCACAATTGTCTGCAAATAATACATTTGATATTTGCATTAAATTACGAACTCCAAATTTCCATAAAAATTATCTCATTTTCCCGTTTGCATGGTCCCTTCTAGAATCTACAACTTTTGCTTTTTCTATTACACTTCCAATAAGGGCTCTGATATAAGAGAAAACCCAATCCCAATTCCGAAATCAATTGACTCATTAACAAATCCAAAAATTTTGCAATCTATTGATGTCGAAATTTTTTTCATTCACTGTCCTTCCCAAAGAAGGTTATGCTGCTGCTGATCTACAGGTATATTTAGGTGTTGCCATATTCTACTATTGCTGCTTTCCCAACACCAATTCTGTTCTTCATTCTATCTTCCAAATCTTGACTAAAAATCACCAGTTTCCAACTACTTCTATCTTACAAGCTTCAGATCTACAGGTAGTGCTATGTTCTAATAATTCAGTGATTTAACAAATTGGACCCAAGCAAGCAATCTTCAAAATCGTTACAATTAACAAGAAGGAAAAAAAAAAGGTATGAAAATGAAAATTGATGAAAAAAAAAAAAAAACAGACCAGTAGGGAACATCTGATTGATGTACTCCAATGCGCTTGCTTTGTCCATTGCAGATGAAAATTAAGAATGCCAATTGATGGAGAAAGATCTTGCCTCTGGTGACGGTGTAAATTTTCGAGCTCAAATGGATTTTGCTTGCGAGCAAGCGAACGAGAACGAGAACGAGAGCGAGAGAAAGAAAAAACGAGAGAAGTTCATCTGCTGGATACAGACCTCTTCCTACAGCGTTAAGTAAACTGGGTCTGTAGCAATCCCAGTGGATTAAATTTGGTTTTTGGACTTGATTATTGGGTTCGTTAAATAATAAAAATATTGATCAAAATAGCTTTAGTTAATTATAATAATTTATTAACATATAATATAATTTTTTTTAATGATATTAGAATTGTTTTTTTTAAATGCAATATATATTATCTCAAATTCAATTTATAAAACCAGAAATCTCTTACGACGAAATATAATTACAAAATAAAGTTCGAAAAAAAAAAGAGCAGTCATAATAAAAAAATGTTGGGTGTTAAGTGTTAGGTCTTGGGCTTTGAATCGATTTACAGTATATTTTATCTCTTAACACAAAAAAAAAAAAAAAATGTTTAGAAGGAATTTGGCATGCATACGCTTAAATAGTGAAGGAGAAACTCACTCTTATCTCTTATAGAAAACTTGGAAAAACAAAATCTTATGTACACGTGGCAATTTTTAATTGAAAATTTAAAAATAAAAAAATGGATTTTCAAAATTTAACTCTAAAAATTTTGAAAATATTTTTAACTTATTTTTTACTATTTTAATTTATTTTATTATAGAAATTATCCCTTTCAACAATAAAATAATGACTTTCTATAATTAAAATTATATTACATTTTTTTACAGTTAAATTATATATATATATATATCAAATCATCTTTTTCTTTTTAATTAATTGAATTTTATAAAATATATTAAAATATTTATTAGAAGACTAATTGAAAGCAAGAGATTTTAATATATTGAGAAAAAAGTAAGATGTTGTAATGTATGAAGAGTTAAAATTTTATAATATATTATATTATAAAATAAAATAAAAATTATTTAATTAAATATTAATTTAATTGAATAATTATTAATAATAAATTTATATAATATTTTTTTATTTTTAGTACTCCTTGCCAAGCCAAAAAACTAAATTAATTGAAAAAAATTATTATTTAAAAATATTTAATTTAATAAGGTATAATTATTTCATATTTCAATATAAAGTTAAATTTATAAAAAATAATGTTATCAAATAAAATACATAACTTTATTATTAAAAAAACTCTTATATATAATAAAAATTGTATTTTCAATTTTAAAAATTAAAAAATATTTTTTTTCACCATTTACCTTATTACTCTAATATAAATAATATAGAATTAAAAAATGATATTCTTTTAAATTTAATAATTTTATGCAATTTTTAAAAATTTATATTACTAAATTTGATTATTTAACCATAATATAATAAAAAAAATTAAATATATTTTTCACAACACTTCATTAATGTTTGATAAAAATAATATTTAAAATAAAAAAATATTTTAAAATAATATTGAAGAATATAAATCATCGGTCTATATAATACTGAGAAATCGATAATCGATAAATTATAATATACATTTTAATTTTTTTAAAATAAAACTCTTGAAATGTAATAAACCAAATAATTATATTAAAAAAATAATTATATATATTCTATCACTGTTTTGTTTTCAACTTATTTATATATACCGTGACTTACAAAAATTTTAACTATTATTATAAAAATAAATAAATAATTTTATTTTAATTTTTAATAAAAATTAAATAATTTAATATATTTTAAAAAATTTAAATTATAAAATCTTAATGTTGTGAGATAAAATATATGCAATAATTTAATATTATAATTAAAAATACTTACTTTTATTTTAATTGGTTAATTCATTAAAAGATAATAATAAAATATTACATAAGTTTAATAATAAATTTATTAAATTCATGAAAAATGTTATTGAGTATAAATTATTAGGATAATATTAAGATATTACATGTTCAAATTCTAAAATTTTTATTATTATTTAAACTTAATTATTTTAATTATTTTTTATAAATTAAATTAAATTTAGATTATATATATATATATAATTCACAATTATTATAAAAGGTATAAAAACGGGCAATATAAATAATTATTTTATTTATTGAATTTAATATAAATTTTAACCTTTAGGAATTTAATTGTAAATATATAATATATAAAATCTACATTTATTTAAGTATATAATTAAAATTTAAATAGATAATAATTTTATTATTTAAATTAATTTAAAGTTAATAAATTTAAAATTTGTAAATATTTAAATTTATAAGTGGATGATAATTTTATAATTAAATTTAAATTTATAGTGAATGATAAATTAAGCAAATAATTATTTAATTATTTAAATTAATTTAATATTAATAAAAAATTTAAATTTTGAGTTACATATAAATACTAAAAATTTAAATATATTTGTCTAAAAAAATCAAATACAACTAATTTAATTATTTATTTTAACATATTATATGAAAATATAAAAATATTTTTATATTTTTGTTAATTTTACTTAATTTGAATATTTAAAAAAATATTTCATTTTATTAATTATGTGAAAATTTACAAATGTTTTTAAAATTTTAATATCATTAATTATAATTTACGTAAATATTTGTTTTAATTTATTTAATTTGAAATAATTATAAAAAATATAATTTTTTATTTATAAAAAATACTTTATATTGGACACACTTAAAAATTAAACATAATTTATAAATTTATAAATTTAATCTGATCCTAAGAATATTAAAATAAATTTGAAATATTTTAATTTAACTCACCTCAATCTCTTATTCATTTAAAAAATAATAATAAATTACACTGAAAATTTACGTTTTAAAATGAATTTAGTTCATTAAAAAAAATAATTTAGTTAAAAAAGATTTAAAAAAAAGGATAAAGTGAACACATCCCTCAACTACATGGACAATTATTTGTTTTCTCCATACGACATGCTGAGAAGCACAACGACATCGTTTCGATCTCATCGAATCAAACGATAACGGTCAAAGGATTTTGGTTCTCCGTCAGATTCCAAAAAACAGCATAGTGGTGGAGTATGAGCAGAAAAACCACCACCGCCACGACGACCACCACATTTCTCTTAGATCACAACTCTAATTTCTCTCTCTATCCCGAAAGGCCCCATATCAAACAGGTTAGTTCTCTCCTATTCGATAAATCTTCACTCTCAGATGAGCAGGCTAGGGTTTACTTTCTTTTTTTCCTTTTATCTCCTTGTCTTTATGCTCTGGATCTCTGTATCCTCTGATATTTTTCCACGCCAAAATCTAAAGGTACGGTGATCAGTATTCTGATTCGAATTGAAATTTCAATTTCATCTTCATATTTCCTTTGATCAAATCAGTTTCTGTTTTGCATCTGTGCTCATTATTGCTTGATTTATCAGCAAACAATAGCTTATGCTGGTAATATTTTCTATATGTATAGTTTAGATTATGGTTAAATAATATAAGCTTAGTTTTGGCTATGCAGTTATTTTTCGAACTTGAAATTTGAGTTTCGATTCTCTAATTTGTCAAACACTAACTCAGATAATTTGTCCTTTTGTTGTAGTGATACTGAGTTTTTACTGGTGTTGTCAATAGGACCTTAGGATTGGGCGTGGACCTTAAACAACATGGTGAGGTTTCATTGTGTTTGTAATTATTATTTTCTTGGAATTTCTCTTCTGAGTTTATCACAGTTGGTAAGCTGCTGATTTTCCTCCTTTATTCTACCGTAGAATTACCTTATTGGAGCTTTCAAGCCAGCGTGTAACATCTCCATCACGTTTAACGATGGGAAAACTCGTAAACAGGTAGCCTACCAATTTTTTCCTGGGCACTGTTGTTTTGTTTCATGTTAAGTAGCTAATTTAGTTTGCTGAACACAAATATTTTCCTTTGGAAAAAAAAAACACAAAACAAAGCTGAAAATTAATGCACTCACTGTGTAATAATGCTGTGCACTGCATGTATGAATTTGGGAGGAAAAAGAGGATTAACTTGTGGATTGTACTTAGAAAAAGTTGCAGTTGCTTTAAATAGACAGAATATTGTTGGCTGTAGAAATGGGTCTTGCTTGATAGTACTTCAGGCTGTTTATGAACATAATATGTTGACATGTCTAATGATGTTATTATCTTTATGTTTTGTACAGGTTCCAATGAAGAAGGAAAATGGTCAAACTGTTATGGTTCCACTTTTCCAAAGTCAAGAAAATATTGCTGGAAAGGTGCACTATTTGATAGTAGTATAATTCATTTTATAGGTTGATGATTGTGATAAAACAACTTATGAGTTCCCAAGTTGGTACTATTGACACGACACCTTGAACATTTTCCAATATTTTAGATTTCAGTAGACCCACTTCAAGGGAAGAAGGTTGAACACAATGGCATCAAAGTTGAGCTCCTTGGTCAAATTGGTGAGTTTTTGTTTGATTTCTCCACATGATGAATTTCTCACTAAAAGGATGGGATTATGGTGTATAGAGTGCCTTGCATTTTACTCTGATATGTATACTTTTGGGAGAATAGCTTGCTGAATGCTGATGGCTTGATTGTGAATGTTTCTTAACACATGCACCGGTTTTTCCTCCTGTTTTCTAGTTATGTGGACTAGATTGGAATTTATTAACAGAAAGAAGGGCCATACCAGCATAATAATTTTGAGGAGGCTATTCCAAATGAGTTAAAAGAAAAAGAAAAGATCAATGAAGTAAAGCTTCTAATTTCTTTGAATATCAACAAGAGAAACCTATAGAAAAAAATTCCTGTATCTAAAAACAAGTCAGAAAGGTAATCCATGCCATAAATTTTGGTCAAATAGAATTTGACATGGAAATAATCCTGGCATTCCTGTCTAGCAGCTCATCAAAATGACAAGAAGTTCAACATGTCATGGAGCTTTTTAGCTGTCTCTTGAAAACCCTAAGGTTTCTAAATTCTGATATAAATTTTTATGCAGCAGAAGGTTCATATCCTAACAATAATCTCTCTCGTTGTAACCTACCAGGCAAAGCTAATGCTTTTAAACAATTCCTAGAAAGTCATTTCATATTCTCTGAGCTGTTTAAGAAGAGGCAACAGTAAGACTTAATAACTTATTAGGTCACTTCATCTATAAAAGTGGCCGCACAAAGCCTCAACTTTGCTTGGTGCTTTAGCGTTCCAAATAAGATTTAGCTCAAATCAATTTAACTAATCCTTAATTTGACCTATTTGGTATTAGTTATTGGGATGAACCAAATCGATTAGTTCGAAATTATAGAACTTAATCGAAGTCTTCAGGTAACTGTTTTACTGATCAGTTTGCCTGCTCATTGATTATGTTTCTGCTTTACAAACGTGTCATAGACACTCAAACTAGAAAAAAAAAACTGTGGTTTCATAGTGTCTCTTGCATTTCCACCACTTAAAATTACCAGAAAAATCACAAGGACATAAAGCATGCAAAATAAAAATTACAGGTTCGAAATAGTAGTAAGAAACTGAAAACAAAATTGTTTTTCAGTATTTTACATCCTATACTTTCTGTCTATTTAGTTTTGAAAGAGAAATAAGAAACAAAAAGTGTCAGATTCTTTTACGTCCTATATTTTTTACCGAATTTAGGTGAGGCCTCAACCCAAAGACTTAATGGTTGAGCCTCAACGTAATTCATCTAAACCTCCAGTCTGGTTCGGATAACTAAATGCATCATTTTCCTTCATTCTACATGGTTTAGAATTAATTTTATGAAAAATCTAATTGCTAATCTTTCTTTACTACATCCCAAGTCATCTCAGGTGCCCTCAGCTTCATTGCTTCTTCTGCTTCATCCATTTTTCTTCACCTTCCGTTTCTAATAAATTCTTTCATGCCAACTACCCAAAATTTAACAAATTAAATTCTTTTGCATTTATAAAGCATTTAACTTGGCCGCTAGCATTTTTCTTTTTGCTCACCATAGCCATATTACTTCAACATGTAGCCCACCTTTCCCCAGTTTGAATCCATATGAGAGATTCTAAGGATTTTATATAGTTAAATTACAAATTGATCATATTCATGAATTATATATATATATATATATATATATATATTCATTTAAATTTGTGAGAATGGTTTTCAGTTTCACCAACAACACCATGTGCATCTAGTTGATCAAAAGCACCATAAGCAATTTAACTTTTATAGATTATCTGCATTCAACTTAAGAAGTTTTCTTTTAACTTTCAAAAGATTTTAAGACCATTGAGCTTTTGTGCAGTGAAAATTCATGAGCAATTTATGTCATTTTGCAGAGATGTACTTTGACAGAGGCAACTTCTATGACTTTACTTCCCTTGGTGAGTATACTATAGCTTTGCAATGATATATATATTATTTTTTTTCCATTTACCTTAGGAACTTTGGTTAATTTGCATTCTTTGAATCCTAGACTGGATTGGCCAATCATACGAAAGAACCTGACAACCTGTCAACTGACTTTTATTCTTACTTGGTTACTGTTTTAATTCCCCATTGAACCACGGGCTATCATTTCGGCCAAGTCAGTATGTAGCAAACCTTGTCAATAATTATATGGTTTCTATTTAACATGAAATGGATTGAGCATGGTTTTTATGGGCTTCAAGCTTGATCTATTATGTGCTGTCTGGTAGAGAAATGCAGAATAAGGCAGAGAGGCCTTATTTATGGCTATTTTTAAGTTTTGAAAACGCATGACTTTGGTTGGTTTCAGTAACTTAATCCCAAAAGCTACTTACTTTTCTCTGAAGTATCTAGGATTGTATTTTTTCCCTCTCCAAAGCAGTTGTACTATAATCTCTAACAAACACTAAATTGTTGAATTTGACTAATACAAGAGTAAATTGTTGAGTTTTAAAAATGGAAGGATGCATGTGTTAATTTGACATAACTAAGGCACGGAGAAGTAATTTACCCTATATATCAATATTTTTAAGAACAAATCTTAACTTGACTTTCCTTCCTTTCCTTTTTCATGTATGTATGTATTTTCTACTATCTTTACAATACTATTGATTTTTGCCCACTAAAAAAATGGCATTCTATACAGTTTCTTATGCATTAAATAAATCTCTTACTATATTTATTTTCTAGAACCAATCAAATTTAATAAAATGTTGAATTTGGCTCTTGGTTCTTATGTTTGTTCATGGTGGACAGTTGACCTCTTCCCTTTTTAGTTGTTTGACTAGATTGGCCTTTAAAAAATCAATTAATTGTTACCACTTGGATTTTACAAACAAAGTGGGTACCAAAACTAAACTAAAACCTTTGTTTGCTTTTGCTTATAGTTAATGATCATTGTCTTTCATCATTTTTCTTTTTAGAGGTGTAAAAATGTCATTTTTTTTTTGTAATTAGCTAGTGAATTGAAATGTTAATTTTACCTCCAATTGTGTTTTGAACTCAAACATTGGCTATGTTAAGGCTGTGCATTTTGCCAGTGATAAAAAATGGATTTGTTTTGGTCACGATTCTGGTTTCTCTTTCTTGCAGTACGTGAACTGGATGTTCCTGGAGAAATATATGAAAGAAAAACTTACCCATTTGAGTTTTCTACGGTAGAAATGCCTTATGAGACATATAATGGGGTGAATGTAAGGCTTAGGTATGCAATTATTCAGTTTTAATGATTTCAAGGTTAATATTTACTTATAACCTTTTGTTAAATAGTTCTAATTATGTTTTTGTGGACTAGTTACAGTTAGTTTGTTGCTTCAAATCAGTTGACATTTGATTCTGACAGTTCGATAGTACATAGAGCTAGTTTTAGATTGTTTCTAGAAGCATGATATATTGTGATAGTTGCTTTTATCATTATTATTGTTTATTAGGTCGGCATAGTATGATTTTGTTCTGGGTATTGCATGATTTTACTGTAAACACCTGCTTTCACTTATCGCTATAATCTGGGCCTGAAGTATATTACTGCAATCTTTTACTTTGTATGTTGCTTGTCAACAATTATGTCTCGACCATATTTATATCAAATGGATGGTTTGTTCTTTTGCTTAATTGATCATGTATCATCTCTAAGGTTTGGCCTTGTAAATGAAATCATAGTCCCTAACATTTCTTTCTATCATGCATAGGCATTGGCTGTAATGACCTACTGAAAGGAGTTCTATTATCTGTAATATAATTCTGTTTCTTAGTACATTGCAATTCATTAAGATTGATATGGTAAAAGGGAATTGCTGATGGTAGTGCCGAAACAAAAATAGAAATCATTAACTGTTTCACACGTTGCCTAAATTTGAAATCCTAGAATAATGAAGTTTTTTGAGATGAAAAGTTAAATACAATTCTGTAATAGACTACTCATATCACAGCAGTTTGTCATTTGCTCTTTAACAGGTATGTTTTGAAAGTGACCATCAGTCGAGGCTATGCTGGAAGCATCATTGAATATCAGGACTTTATGGTAATGTTTTTGCTCTTTATCTTCTCGCTTTCTCTCTCTCTCTCTCCCCCCTACTCGCAGTTATACCACAATGGTTGATGCTTATCAATTTCTGTAGCAGATGTTGGCTTGTCTTTTACACACATGATGTTTTGCTGATTTGTTCATAAGTTAATATACTAGTGCCTATGGAAGAGGGTAGTTCTTTGGAATTTGTAGTGCCATTCAGAATCATTACAGTTTTATGTAAAAAGAGCCCAACTGACCAAGAAAGCCTTGGCCTCTGTGCAAATTATCAAATTTAGCTATTCCTTTTAATTTATTAATTCTATTCAAAATCTTTAAGTTGGTTCCAATTTTATAAATCAGTTTTTTCCAATTCAAAAAAATATTTTTTTATTTCTGAATCAAATGAGGTTTTATTTTTAACTAACTTTAGCTTTACTTGAATCTTTTTCTCTTCTTCCTTGCTTCCTGCTACCACTTTTGTAGATCAAGGGACCAACAACCACTCTCTACCCAACCCATGAATTCACTGCAATCTTCAATAAGTTTCCGTTCATATTAAAATTCCCTGGAAACTGAATTCGCTAGCTTGCTGTCTCATTTCTCTCCCCACAAGGCTGAACTCCAACTCTGCCCTTCTGACCGCTATATGAACCTCAAATTTAACTTTGATGCTTTGAATCTCATCCAAGCAGGCCTCACTCTCCCTGGCTCCAACAGGAATCTCCTCAACCTTGTCTCTGCGAAGTGCAAATCAATCTCTGCAGCAATGAAGATATTGCTGAGGATTTCACATGATGAAGTATGAAATGGGAGAGTTGTATGAATTATGGAAGAAGAAGTGGCAGGGTGTTCTCATGAGCAGCATCTGGATCTTGACTAAGTAGACTATGCAATTAGCAAAATGTCTAGAACACCTAAGAATGTCTCATGGGGTTGAGAGAATGTAAAATTGTAAATGCCCTCAGGAATAAGAGCCTCAACAATTGTGAAATCTTTGTGATACTTTTCCTTTGCTCGCAGAAATGATATTATTTTTGTCTGAGATGTTTCTCTGTTCACACATTCTGGAGCAGGCAATCATTGGTGTATTGATGGTTTTGTAGTCTGGTCTTTCATTAAATTTTTGCTTTGGAGATGTTGGATAATTGAATTTTGGTTACTTGTAGGGTGATTTTAACTATAAAAAATTAATATTTTATTTGATAAAATGATAAAGTAACATTTTTTTGAGCAATTTGAAGTTGATTGCTAAATTTGAAATCAATCCTAAAGGCTGAGGGTAGTTATGTTAGAAAAACGATCGGATAAAATTGATAATTCACACAGAAGTCTGTGTTCTTTTAATTAATTAGTAAAAAAAAATCCATGTCAATGATGTCATATAAGTAGCCACTTTGTGTGCATATATGATCAAATAGTGCAGTAATTTTCTTTCTCATCCTGTTCTGCTGTCACTAAGGAGCATGTCTTCTAATACATTGCTGTTATGTTTCAGGTTCGCAACTATTCTCCACCTCCATCAATCAACAATAGCATCAAGGTAAGTGCAGTATTTTTTACATTTTTATTTGAACCTGGGTTGTGGGTTGTGGCATCATTTCTCAAGTTGCCATTCTAGTTGGACTGTTTCTGAAAATTAAGAAGCAACAAAATGGTATGATAGGTCCTTTGAAGACATTCTTACCCATCCTCTTGGAAACTCAGTCACTCTCTACTATAACCACTGATCCTTCTACCACAAAGTGGATTTTAGAAGCTTGAAGTATCCATTTCTTATTGTCATGGAGTTTCGATCAGTACTATCATTGAAGAATATTTTCGAACTTAGAGGTTCAGAGTCCAAACCGGAAAAAGAAGTTCTAAGCATGAGAACTTGTTAAATTGAAGTTGATTGAGGAAATTATAAGGGTCCCAAGGGGAAAGGGGGAAAAAAATTGTTTTTCTTCAATTTTGATTAGTTGGGTAAGATTGTAACCAGTTTCTTATATTAAGATAAAAATACCAACATTGAAAGATTTGTCTAAGTTTGAAGTGAACAGATTTTATGCTTTTCCTCAATCATTGCCACTATAAAGTTGTAGTGGTAAATATACAGGAAATACTAAGATGTTTGATTAAATTAATCAAATTTTGATTTGTCAATCAGCTATATTTGTAAAAGCATTCCACTAGCTGTGTTGAGTGTGGTCTGATTTAATCTGCGTCTTTGAAACTGTTTCTGATTCCCTATTTAAAAACCTTTGGAATGGAGTCATGACTTTGAAATACCATGTTCAAGTAGAGTTGCAAAAAAAAAAAAAAGGAAAATAGCTATATCAGAGGAAAAAAAAGCAAAGTTAAAAAGAAAAAAAAGTTTACCCTATTAAAGTGACAGATTCCCATTTAATGCATTGATTGTTGATCTTTGTTTTAATCTAATTAATTATGCAGATGGAAGTTGGAATTGAAGATTGCCTACACATTGAGTTTGAGTACAACAAAAGCAAGTAAGTCTATTAGTGAGTAGGGCCAGTAGGCTTTTGACCAAGCTCCTTATGATCTTTTATGCTGTTAAGTAAGCACCAGTATCCATTCAGTGGCTTTTTAAGATTTGTAATCCAAAAGTAATGGGTCTTCTTTTTTGGATTCTGCTGGAGTTACAGCTGCTCATGCTATCCAATGTGTATAGGGTGTGTCATACTCTACCTTGGTTTGGGAAGTGCATGACCACAATTCTGTGGTGTGTAGCTTAGGAAGGGTACATCTTTTCTGCAGCTCATTGGAAATTAAACTGTATAGGTACCATCTCAAAGATGTGATCATTGGCAAGATATACTTTCTTCTTGTGAGAATCAAGATAAAGAATATGGATCTTGAGATAAGGCGCCGAGAATCAACAGGTGCAGGTGCCAATACACATGTTGAAACAGAGACACTTGCAAAATTTGAGTTGATGGATGGAGCTCCTGTCAGAGGTAAGTTTGGTATTCCTATTGACATTTATTGAATAACCTAACCAGTAGGACTGCAAAGACAGGATTGTCATATGACACCAAAACTACAATTGTATATGCAAAATGAAGAAATACATTCATTATATTATGTTGGAAGCCCTTAATTAGTTTATACAGATCTGAAGATGGTACATGTCCCAAGTTTCAAATAAATTTTGATCATTTTTAATTTGACTAGGCTGGGCGCACACATTGAATCATAGATGCTATGCATCATTGATTTCCATAGCCTGCAAATGCAGCAGTCTTACTAGCATTTGCTTGTTGTCACAGGTGAATCAATTCCAATCAGACTCTTTCTTAGCCCTTACGAGTTGACACCAACACATCGCAACATTAACAACAAATTCAGTGTGAAGTATTATTTGAACCTTGTCCTGGTTGATGAAGAGGATCGACGCTACTTTAAGCAGCAAGAAATTACAATATACAGGTTGCAGGAAAATTCTTGATTAAGCATATCATGCTTGAAATTGGTGTTTCACCCATGAGAAGAGTCTAGAACATAACTGCATTGTGACACATTGTAAAGTCTTAAAAGTTATGATTTAAATCTTGGATTGGTCTCGAATGACATTGTATACTTGCAGAGTCATTGCTCGACTGTACGACTGCATAAATTATGTAAATGGGCAAAATTTGGGTTGTGAAAGATCTGGATTTTCATTTATGAAATGGCTGATATTATGACTTTGCGATTGCTGCTTAAGCCTGCTCTCCCAGCACGGCTGTGACTTGTTTTCAGCTTTAAGACATGATTAGGAACAGTTTTTCATGTGTTTATTTTCCAGTTGGTATTTTTCATGTTGTCTTGGTTTTTGTCCCCGAAATGTAGTGATCTTTTGGTACTGGTTAAGAGTTGAGTAATGCAACTCAGTTGCCATATGGTGCTTCTTGCCTGCATTGTATCTTAGAAATAGAAAGAAAAAACAAAAAAGAAAAGGAAGCTGTAGATATTTTCTTTATTTTCTTTCGCATCTTTCTGCTAATATATGCTGCTGATTTAAAAAAAATGCAATATGTGGAATCTAGACCTGGCTAGCGGGGCCGGTTGGTCTAGTTTTGAGCCTGCGACCAGAAGGATTTTTCGCTTGTAATTTGGTTTTGGTTGGTTTAAAACCGGTTGGTCTAGTTTTGAGCCTTATTACCAGAAGGATTTTTCACTTGTGATTTGGTTTTGGTTGGTTTAAAACTGGATTTTTGGCTTGTAATTTGGTTTTGGTTGGTTTAAAACCGGTTGGTCTAGTTTTGAGCCTACGACCAGAAGGATTTTTCGCTTGTAATTTGGTTTTGGTTGGTTTAATTTAATTTACTCTAATCAATCTTATAGTAGTTTTGTTTTGGTTGGTTTAATTTAATTTAATCTAATCAATTTTATAGTAGTTTTGTTTTGAAAAAAAAAAAAATACTTGGATCAAAGTAGTAGAGGAAATGGGTGTGATTTTAATTTGAATATTTAAAAATTTGCATAATTTCGCAAAAAAAAAAAAAAAAAAGAAAATTGCAGGCTGAATTAAATTAACTAGGATTTTAATACAAATTAATATAACATCATAATCATATCGAGAGCATAAGTAATTTTCCTTTTTAAATTTATTAGTTTTTTATATACCTCGTATTTAAAAATAAAATTCATTATTTACAAGGATAAGTTAACTTGTATCAAAATGAGTAAAGATAATTAATAATAATAATATAACATTTAACACTTTAATTATATTAATTAAATCATGTATAAATAACTATAGCTCTATGAGATGTAAGGAATAATATTATATAACAAAACAAAATGACATTTTTTGCTTCCTCAAATTGCAATTAATTATAGATATGTTTACTATAAATTTGATTTGATGTATTTAATATGAATTTAACGTTACATTAAAAATATATCATTAAATTAAATATTTACATTTAAATTTTTATTTTTATTATATATAATTTAAGTCCTAAATATAAAAAATCTAATATATTTTATTATTTCATAATTTAATCTAAAATTTTAGAAAGTTGATAAAATTTATAAATTTATAAATTTTATTACAATTATATCCAAAATTCATAATAATTTGACAGGATAATATAGATTATTTTATTATATTTATATGCTATATAAATAAATATTATTAATTAAAAATTAAAATTTTTTTTAAATAATTTTATAATTTAATTCAAAATTTTAAAATAAATGTAATTCAACTAAAAAAGTAAATGCCAAGGTAAAAAATCATAATTTTAATTTTTTTTATTTGCTATTAATTTTAAAAATAAATTACAATAAATTTTTTATTTATTTATTTTTTATTTTTTAAATATTTTATTAAATATTCATCATAATAAATTTCACTTTATAATAATATAAAAGCTTATATTAATATAATAAAAAATAAAATTTATGATCTTATTATTTATAATTGTGTATTGAGACATTATATTAAGATTAAACATAATTAAAATTTAAAAAAATTAAAAAAGTATAACTAAAATATAAAAAAAATCATATTATAATTTCTTATACAAAATAAATAGAAATAAAATATAATAATAGAATTTTAAAAATTTAATAGTTAAGAAAGATAATTTTAACTTAAATTATATTAATTTTTAAAACTTTAAATTAAATTATAAAATAATTAAAAATTAAAATTTTTTATTATTAATGATATTTATTACATAGCATATAAATACAATAAAAAAATCCACATCAACAAGACACACACTCTTTCGGTGCAAAATTTAATATTAACTTTTTAAAGTTGTAGATTAAATTGAAAATCAGTGAAAAATTTTAGATTTTTCCGTGCAAATAGTTCTATAATTTAATTATTTTATATATAAGTATTTATTAATTATGATTAAACTTATGTTTATATTCACTCCTTTCCTTTCCTTTCCTTTCCTTTCCTTTCAACTGTGTATCTGGCGGTAACCGAGGGAAAGAAAGTCCTATAATCACTGCACTCTGAGCAGAGAAATGTTGGCGGTGCGAGCGCGAGGCTTAGGCCATAACCTCAGGCTCTCCATTTTCTACAAACATCATCCCTTAATAACAGTTTCTTCAGCAAAGCGAGTGGGCACTCACGATGGCACTTTCCACTGTGACGAAGCTCTCGCCTGCTTCATCCTTCGCCTCACCAATGCTTTCTCAAATGCTCAAATCGTCCGCACAAGAGACTCCCAGGTTTTCTTTTCTCTTTCTGTTTTCGTTCATTAGAAGACGTTCCATTTTCTCATTCTTGCTGCTTTTTTTTTTCCAATTTTTTATGTAATTTTGTTAGAAATTTCTTTTAGGTGCTGCACTCTCTTGATGCGGTGCTTGATGTTGGAGGCGTGTATGAACCAAGTCGAAATCGTTTTGATCATCACCAGAATCGATTTGACCAGGTGTTTGGCCATGGCTTCACCACTAAACTTAGCTCTGCTGGCCTCGTCTATAAGGTGATTGACTCTATTCCGCTCTTATGTAACCAAAGAACGCAAGCAATTTTTTTTAAAGGAAAGAAAAGAAGTTTTTTTTTTTTTTTTTTGGGTTATATACAAACTTTTATTTGTAAAGTAAACCTGGCCTGGAAAATGAAAAACGGGTTGATATCTTATAGTTTACTGTGTACTTCTCCAGAGTCCAAAAAGAGAAAAATCCTCGAAATAGCTTGATTAATTTATTTCTCTTTTTCATTTTTCAAATTTTGAGCAGGTTCACAAGTAGTATTTAGTGTTGCAATGAAACTTAAATGTTACAGCTTGGCAATGGAAGTAAAAAGGTTGATTGCTTTCGTTGTGTTGGCAATTTGTACTTGTGTCACTATTAAGTTTGTTTTCTGTAGAGTGGTGAGTCAGAACTTAAAAGTATGTCAATGTTGTGTATTTCTTGCAATCTAATGAATCCTTGTTCCCGTTCAGCATTATGGGTTGGAGATAATTGCAAAAGAGCTTCAGCTGGATGAGGAACACTCAGATGTGCATCGGTTATTTCTAGCAGTCTATAAAAACTTTGTGGAGGTAGCAGATGACGTATATTGTCATTATTTTCTGAACTGCACAATTTCGAATATTTTTTGTTCCTCCAGTATGGACAAAATAAATGATGAAGAATCTTTTTTTGGGGGGGGGTTCATGTTCCAAACGTGTCTCCGTATATCTTATATTTGTGACAAAGTCATTCACATAAGATGAACAGAGGGAGAAGGGTTGATCAATCTGTGATTGTTGGGCCTCAGGTTGCTGGAAAATTGTGGGTATAAAGATTGGTAACGGCGACTGTAAAGCTGTAGGTTGTGCTGAATGCAGTTATGTTGTTATTCATATTTATTGCATAAGATCTAATGTATATCATGTTTGAATTCAAAAAATTTTTAATCCTTTTTCTTTTGGAGATAAATAATATCTGAAAGTTTCATAATAATTTAGAATGCCCTTAAAAACAAGAGAAAAGAACTGAAAAAAGCTGCAAGCCTCTAATACTATGATTTAGGACTATTAGTTTCTATCTGTGTTTCCTGGCTTTACAGTGTTAAAGCAGCAATAACCTTCAGTTAATTCTCTATTGCTTTTCTAAGAGAATGGTCAGTTTTTTTAGTAATTCACATCAGCCATTCAAGTACAGGGAAATGAATTAAATGATCATTCTGCAATCTGTTAAAGATATACAGCGAAAATGGAAATCAGAATTTTATGGCTAAATGTGTTTAGGTGGAGGTGGAATTTTTTCAGAAACACTTCGTGATGGGATTGGAAATTATCCCTTTCTCAAGGTTTAAAGGTGTATTAGAGATGGATATTTGACAAACTCAAAAGATGGGAAGCACAATGTAAAAGAATTAAGTTCTCAACCATTTGTTTTAATGGGGAATTTTGCCTGTTTATGCCAGTTTACATGCTACCTGAAATTGCTGAAATAAAAGTTTGACTCTAGATTTTAGCCATAATAATGCTCAAAATTTTCTCAGCTTCTTACGGCTTGAATAGCATAGGTCAACAGTTTTAATTGATTAAAGACTTCCAAAATGTGTGGCATTTTAAATTGTGTAATCCATCCCCATATTCATGCTGTTCATGCTTACATGCTCGTATGCTCTTGCTGTTTTTTTTTTTTAATTTAATTTTATTTGTCTTCATAGCTGACAGGGCAATGCATGTATTGGAAAGTCTAATTTGAAATTTTGTTTGTTATCATACATGTTTACCTAATTTTCTTCAAATTTTTACTTGCTGTATCAGGCAGTTGATGCTATTGATAATGGAATTAGTCAATATGACTCAAATCAACCTCCAAGGTATGTGAATAATACAAGTTTATCATCTAGAGTGGGAAGATTAAATCTGGACTGGGTAGATTCCGATCAGTCTTCAGAGAGAGAGGATGAAGCCTTTAAACATGCAATGGAACTTGCTGGCCATGAATTTTTGGAGGTTTGATATTTTACAATGTGCTATATTTACTTTCTTTATGCTTTGTCAACTCCCAATCCTACTTGCCAGTTGATCATGAGCATACAGCACTGATTATATGAATGTGTCAAACCCGTGTTAATGAAATCTTCTTAATAATGATGTCACAGAGTATTCATTTCCATGCAAACTCATGGTTACCTGCTCGGTCAATTGTGATGGAATGTCTTGCATCAAGAGAAGATTTTGACCACAGTGGAGAGATTATGGTGCTGACTAAATCTTGCCCTGTAAGGGAGCTTCTTTGATAGCCTTATTATGTGTCTGTGTTAACACATATCTTGACCGGCTAATACTTTACATATCCAACATATTGTAGCTGAGCCTCTGTCCCAATATAATTACATAGCATAGGTGTCCCATGGCCAAATTTTCTTTGGAAGAGAAGAGAAGAGAAGCGAAAAAATAAAACTTGGATTTTGACTTTTGTATATTTAATATAAATTAGACATGACATAACATATAGCTCAAATGTAGGCTTTTTAATTGTTTCCTAGTCATTGATTAGAAGTTTAATTGCATTGAATCTTTCTGACAGTGGAAGCTCCATATATTTGAGCTTGAGGAAGAAATGAAGATTGATCCTTCAATCAAATATGTTATTTACCAGGTACCCGTCCTCCACTTTTATCTTTTTGTTGCCATCACATGCAAGTGAGGCCACTTGTGAATAAAGCGCCACTTAATGTACTCATTGAGGCCCACTTAATGCTGAGGCTTTTAAACCACCATTATTGGAGACTCAATTGGCAGTGTTCCTCTGCAATAGGGAGAGGTGCTGATTTTTGTTATGCGTGAGTCATGGCTATCTTCTGTCCTTCTCAACATGTTTTGTTTTGAAAACTTTTACTATCTGCAGGATGATAGGAGTGAAAATTGGCGACTACAGGCAGTTGCAGTCTCACCTGATAAATTTGAGAGTAGGAAACCTCTACCGCTTGCTTGGAGAGGTTTAGACAATGATGAACTCTCTGAGGTTACTGGGATACCTGGCTGTGTTTTTGTCCATATGAGTGGATTCATTGGTGGAAATCGAAGTTATGAAGGTGCTCTTGCTATGGCAAGAGCTGCTTTAAAGGTTTAAAGTGTATAGCAGTCATTATCATTGCAAGATAGTACTGCTACATTAACAATCTGGATGCGTTAAATGCTGTGCCTCTAAGACCACCTATAATGATTTTGGTTTTCCCCTTGGACCTTCTTGCTCTTTCCAAAGATGATTGCATGGGCAATTTGGTGGGAACATTGGCAGATCTGTCTCATGTAAATCTTCTACAGAAGCTGTGGCCCGTGTGCAATGTCGCTCCTTACATTTTTTTTTTCGAAGAGATACTCTGTTGATCTTGTTTATTGATAGATTTCTAGAGCGTTTGAGGTAATAATTATTGCACCTTTTGTAAGAAATTGCTAGAAGTATAATTTATCCACTTCTCTTGCTATATTCAAATTCCTTGCAATGGACAAGTTCCAAAAGAAGATCATGGAGTCGATAGTTGAACTCTTCCATTTTATGTCTGGTTATTATGTTTCACTCATTCATTGGAATAATGCTTATGGTTTCAATAATTATTTCACATGCACTCCAATTCTATTTAGATAAAAATTTACTTCTCAAATTTTACAAGTCTATGAGAGACTAGCCTCTCAAGAGAATCAAAACTCGGTCTTGATCCAAAGATTGCGTCAAATCTATGGACCAACATTGAGTCCATACTCAGTACACTAATCATCTTTAGTGGGGGAAAAACTCGAGACTGTGGAGGAATCATCTTTAAAATTGATGATGCTTTACTCTTCTGAAACTGCAGGCAACCCCTCTTTAAACCATGTGTAAAGACCTCCTTCTAAGTGGAAGACATTTGTGTATCCATTGAGAACTAAAAGGTAGGCTGCTATCAGTGACCTGCAAGAAGTAGAAAGGTAAAGTCTTTTTATATCTTAAAGGGTCAAGGCATTTAGCATCTAAGAGAACATGTTGTGTTACTGAAGTCATTTTTAGAACTGCGAGATTATGAGTTTGAAAACGAATAGAAGTAGAAGTACCTTGATTGTTGACCTTCAGGTAGATTTTGGGATGGTTTCATTGTACCCCCAGATGAGCAAGCAACTATTATCTTTGCATTCTTATCTATTTTTGATTCTACAACTGCAAGCATACAGTAAACCATTGCTTAGTACTAAATATTCATTGAAAGGTTTTTTTTCTTTCAGCAAATTAGAAGCATACTCTCTAGAAAATCCGGGTTTTCTTCTGTTCCTGCAAAGATGCCAAAAAATGCAAATGCAGCTCTCCTTGCAATGTCCCATGCTGTCCACTCCTTTATAAGCCTATATATTTGCACATTTATAGCACCTGGTGGATGAGCCTGCAGCACAGCAGAACACACATACAAGCACACACATATATCTCTCTCTATGTTTATAGCGACTGAAGGTATTTTTGCTGCAATGGGATGTGAAAGTTGCTAAAGCATATGATCTGAAGTCACAAGATTGTCGACCAGTTTTAACTCAGTGGTATTGAAGTCATCTCTGGACAAACAGACTAACCTCTTTGAATTCTGCTTCAGGCCGGACGTCGAGAATCACAAAATTATTTTCTTTCTGAAGGCGCAGAGCTTCCTTTACATCTACACTCCTTACCTTTTTCTGCAGTAGAAGCTCTCTCTTAACCTTCCATTCTTCTTCGGCTAATCCCTCCAAAGGAAGGATATGCAATTAAGTTCAGAAATGCCATGGGAAGTCTCTTTAAACCAGAGTTGAGTTGCTCAAGTTAAATTAAATTAATTACCTGGTGTCTTTGCAGGTTTTGTTGCTGCACTCAGGACTCTCAGGCTCCTTGAAACTGTCTGGGAGGATGATCTCCTCCTAACAGACCCTTTTGATCTGATAGTGGACAAAGATGAACTCAGGTCTTGAACAGATTTGGAAGAGAAAATTAATGGGGATGACTGAAAATTTGGATATAAGGAGGAAGAAGAAGATGAAGAAGAGAGTGTACTGATTGCAGCCATTTTTATTTCTGTTCTGGAAAATCTTAAATCAGAGAAATTAGAATTAGCTTGGAGTTTCTTTTCCAGTTAAAAAGAAATGGAAGAATGCCAGGAAAATATTGAGAGCTTCTTGCAGAGGATATGAGTGGGACATAGCCATTGGAGATTTTCATCTCTTACAAAAATCTAAACTTGTGGTTCATGTTCATGAGGGCGTCTTTACATCTGGATTGTGGATATTGAAAGGGGTCAGGTCATTTTGTTTTTCTCTTGTTCTGCAGCATAAAGAATTAGTGTAATATAGAAAAAAAAAGAAGAGAATTTTATTATAGGCCTAGTTTTTTTTTTAAGCAATAGATTTTTAGAGAGGGGAGGATGAAAATCAGAGAATTTCCAAACATAAAATCATTACTTATTATTAACAAATTAACTTTATTTATTTTGAAATTATTAGAATTTAAACATATCAATTTTATTTTTAAATCAATTATAATATTTTTAAATAATAAGTTATAATAAATTTTAAATTTAAATTTATTATAAAAAATATAGTATATATTTTAGGCTTACTTTTAATTTTAGATACTTAAATTTTTAAGATTTGTAACAATTTATCTATAAGTTTAAATTGATTTTGATTAGAATTTGACCGATTTTGATTGGAATTTGAAAATGTGATGTGATTTTTTTTTTGAATTTTTTTTTATAATTTTATATTTATATATTAACTTTTAAAATTTATCTTTCAGCATAAAGAATTAGGGCAATTTAGAGAAAAATAAAATTTTATTATAGGCCTAGTTTTTGTTTTTTTAATAATCAATCGATTTTTAAAGAGAAAAGAGGGGTAAATCGAATCCAACCATGAAAATCAGAGAATTTCTAAATATAAAATCATTATTTATTATTAACAAATTAAATTTGGTTATTTTGAAATTATTAGAATTTAAACATATAAAATTTATTTTTAAATAATAAATTATAATAAATATACGATATTTTTTTATAATTAATTATAATAATAGAGGTTATTTGTCAAATGATTCATTACAAATACAACGAGTAGTTTTGACCCTTCCTTTTTTCTACTTCAGTTTTTTTCTACCTGTTGCACGATGTTGAGGATCGTTTGATTTACGGCTGGTCAAAGGTTCGGTTTTCATTAAGTCTTAGAGTTGAATATTAGTGTCAAAATTATAAAATTAATTCATTGTTTTCTAGTGGGAAAAAACAATTTTTTTTTACTTTTAAAATTATTAATAACCTTTTATATGAAAAATCTATTTTAAATATCCATCTAGTTTTTCCGCTATGTAAAATTAATTGCATTTAATACTTAACGAGCAAATGATATTCTGAAATATAGAAAATAGGGTTTAGAGTGTGAGTATAAACTTAGTTTAGTAAAATAGTATTTCTTCTTTTATTTTTATTTTTTTGTCCTCTAGTAATTGATAACCGTCATCCTATTATAGTGTGTCACTTGTTCCTTTCACTCAGATTCGTACGTACATCCGTACGTACGAACGTATTAACATACATTTTTTTGTCAAATAGCTATTTAATTTCTTCGCGCGCATGCTGATGGGGCTGCGAGGTAGCTGGGTCTACCCTCCTACTTCCTATCACATTAACGAGTTAGGTTATCATTTAGTGAATCCGAGTATGGATCAATCCGGTTTGCTTTAGTCATGAGGAGTGTGCAGTATTGGGATGATCTGCTCTGAGAGATCTAATAGACTTTAAGGCTATAATTTTCTCTAGAGTCCGATCTCACTCTGAATATAAAAAAATCCGACAATCATCATTGAGTATAAATGAACACACCAAACTCATCTAGAAAAGAAAATTATTATTGTATACTTGAAAATAAATAACAAATAAATTCAATGACATTACCAAACCAGAACATAAAATCATCAAAATATAGAGATAAAATACCACCTAAACCAACCCTAACTCATAGTCCCTTACAATCAAACCAACAACTAGCTCAAAAATGACTTGAGTAGCGGATAAGACCAACACCATATGAAGAGAGACGATGTGATAGAGTTGAAAGGAGTCTTTTCTTATTGTATAGAAATAAAACACTATCTACTAAAAAATAAATAAAAATATTAAAATTTTATCTCACTAAATAGCAATAAAAATCGATTCAATTCTCAACTAATATTAAATAGATCTAAAAAATCATAATTAAATTCATAAAATTATACATATTTAAATGGAGAAAATACGCTACGACCAATCGTCTTTCGTACCGGTTAATAAAAATAAAGCTTTAACCTTTTCCTCACTGTAGCGTTTTATATAAATAAAAAAATTCATTTAGTGAGTAATAACAATTAGGTTATTGTTTGTTAGAGAAAAGATTAGGAAAGCAAAATTTTTCAAATTAAACTCATTTTGAAGTTAATTTAGATAATTTTCCTTCAAATTATTAAAAGAAAAACCTTAAATTTGTCCCCAGATTTTATTTGTAGTTCTCTTTTACCTCATCAAACTTCTGGTTTTGTACCTAAAAAATAATAATAATAATTTTTGCTTAAATTTCTTCATTAATGTCCCCACGTTGACATCATGGGACAAGCTCCACACAAACCGACAAATGGGCCCACGGGATGCACCAACAGTATTTAAGACGTGCCATATTGGAGTCGGGCACTATACCTCTCCCGCGGAACCACCGACACTGACAACTAGACCACTTTTTTAATCAAACAATCTAGATCTTGACACGTGTCACATTGCCTAATGATTTTGACATTACAAAACAAAACAATGATCGAAACCGCGTTATTCCTTCAATAGTCCAGATCTCCTACAATTCTCCCGCTGCTCATGCTTGTACCTCTATTCTTATTTAATATTTTTTTTTTAAAAAAAATATATTTAGTAAAATGGTATACAAAAATTTAAATATAAAATTAACTAATATATATAATTAATTTATAAATTTAAATATAAATATTTTATTATATAAAAATTTAAGCGAATGACAATTCCGTGAGTTCAAATTAAAATCGAATCCAACTGAATAAATTAAAAATTAAAATTTTAATATTTATAAAAATCAATTGAATCGATTTTAATTAGAAATCGAATCGAATTGAATTAATTTGATCGGTTTAAATTTTTAATAAATTTTTATTTTTTATTCTTTATTTTTAATATTTTAGAATTTAATTAAAATATTTTAATTTTTTAAAAATAATATACTATTATTATTAAATAATTCAATTTAATTTTTTTTATTAAAATTAAACTTAATTAATATAATTAAAATATTTAAAATTAAATTAAATTAAAATAAATAAAAAATTAAAATAAAATTTTAAATTAATTCAATTTAACCGATTTATTTTTATTTAAACCGAATCAGGTTACTCAAATAACAGCTGGTTAGATTTCAAAGTCAAGCGTACATCTGCCCACTATGTTTCCACTCTCCAAGTTCCATTTATTTATTTTTTCCTTTTTCTTTTCAAAGCGTGTGAATATAAAAATAAATAATACGTTTGATTTTATAAATAGGAATAATAATTTATAAATAGGAATAATATTTATAAATAGGAATAATAATTTAAAAATAAATATTAATATTAATATTTATAAATAGGAATAATAATTTAAAAATAAATATTAATATTTATAAAAATTAATTGAATCGATTTTAATCAGAAATCGAATCGAATTGAATTAATTTGATCAGTTTAAATTTTTAATAATTTTTTATTTTTTATTTTTTATTTTTAATATTTTAAAATTTAATTAAAATATTTTAATTTTAATATGATTTAATCTTCTTATATTATTAAAAATAATATATTATTATTATTAAATAGTTCAATTTAATTTTTTTTATTAAAATTAAATTGAATTGATATAATTAAAATTTTTTAAAATTAAAAATTAATTTAAATTAAAATAAATAAAAAATTAAAATAAAATTTTAAATTAATTCAATTTAACCGATTTATTTTTATTTGAACATAACAGCTGGTTAGATTTCAAAGTCAAGCGTACATCTGCCCACTATGTTTCCACTCTCCAAGTTCCATTTATTTTTTTTTCCTTTTTGCTTTTCAAAGCGTGTGAATATAAAAATAAATAATACGTTTGATTTTATATAAATAGAAATAATAATTTAAAAATAAATATTTATATTATTATTCATATAAACTAATTGATATTATATATAATAAAAATATTAGGTGTATATTTCAATTTAAATATTAGGTATAAAAATTATTTGATGCGTTTTTATATAAAACCAAACTTGAGATTATTTTTTATTTTTAAAAATTCAATTTGAATTTTTTATTTATTTTGGCTTGTTTTAATTTTAAATTTTAATAATTTTAATAATTTTAATTTGGTTTAATTTTAATAAAAAATTAAAAAAATCAAACTCAATCGATTAATGATAATAATATATTATTTTCAATAATACAGAGAGATTAAATTATATTAAAATTAAAATATTTTAATTAAATTTTAAAATATTAAAAATAAAGTATAAAAAATAAAAAAATTATTAAAAATTTAAATCGAACTAAATCAAATCAAATCAAATCGATTTTATTCAATTCGATTTGATTTTTTAAATACCAAAATTTTAAGGAACGACGGAATCTTCAACCCTAAAACCCGTTTGTAATATGAATTTTAAATTTTATATATCACTAAAAAATTTTATTAAAATTAATATTATTTTGACTTGTATTTAAATAATTATGGTCAGTATATATTTATTTTATAGTAGATATATATATATATATATATTTGCCAGTATTTAACAGTAGATGGATTGAATTTAGCTTAATTAAATGCATTTTAAAAAAATATTCTGAAATGCAGAAATTTGGTAGGAGAAAGAGCAGGGGATAGAAGCAGAGTACTACTCATCGATCTATATCAACATCGGTATATATATCTCTCTCCCTTCCTCTATGGTCTACGCGCAGAGAATCTCACTGTGAAGAAGCAGCAGCTTTATTCTTTATCATTAATCATCTCTCTGCGTCTCCTTTAATTTCTCTTGATCTCTCAAATCAAACACAGAGAGATTGTGGAAGAGAGAATTAGGGAGACGAAGAGGAAGAGTTAGCAATGGAGGTGTTTTACTATTTGGTTTTTGGAGCACTTGGTGCAGTGGTGGCAGCACTTGAGCTTAGCAAGACGACTAAGGACCGAATCAACACTTCCCCTGCTTTCAATTCCTTCAAGAACAATTACCTTCTCGTTTACTCTCTCATGATGGGTAATTTCTCATTTCTTTGTTTTTCACTTGTAGATCTCGTTTCTCACCGTTTACTTGTCACTCATTGCTTGTTCTTGCGTCACTCTGACCCAGTTTTTTTGTGGATCTGATCTTATTTCTCTGGGAGATACTATTGGAATGTAGATGGGATTTTTTTATTTTTTGAAAAGGTTGATTTGGGGTTGGACTTGTTGGCTTTTTCTGGAAATGCAATTTTGTTTGGTTTTCGATTACCTTGTAAGAGCTGAAAAAAATTCTGATATTACTAAATTTATGCATTGTTTCATTTGGGTTAGATTTTATATGTGGATGCGTGATATCCGATCTGGGGTTCACCGTGGTCAGAAATGGGTCTGAAGTGTTTTGCTGTCTCAGACGGATAGCTCCTACTGTTAGGAACTTTTGCTGTTTATCTTTCAATTGTATCATTTTTTTTTTTAAATTGAGCTTGATTTATCTACTTAGATGAATTTTTAGATAGATCGACTTTTATGTTTGCAAATTAGTAATTGTTTTGTGAAAGATAAATGTTTTTTACTGTGAATTATTGGCTTTTGCTGTTTTGTACAATTGACAGTGTCCTGTCTGTTTTGAGAATTACCATATAGCTTTTATTGTTCAAATTTATGGAGTTCATATGGAGATCTTTGTTTTACTTCTAGTGGTTTTCAAGCTAACTTCACATATCAATTGTGATTGAGTTATCTCTCTCTCTCTCTAGCATTTTTTTCTAAAGAAATTTCATAGGGCTAATTAGATTTTTTAGGAATGATCTTGCATATTAATTATATATGTTTATTCTAGAATTTGTTCATTCAACTATCTTTTCACGTGTTGCTATATATATATATATATATATTATTTCATTTATTGTCTGATAAATTACTGTCTCTGCGACAACAGCTGGGGACTGGTTGCAGGGTCCATATGTATACTTCCTCTACAGCCAGTATGGTTTTGGGAAAGGAGAGATCGGACAGCTTTTTATTGCTGGTTTTGGTTCCTCCATGTTGTTTGGGACCATTGTTGGATCTTTAGCTGACAAACAGTGAGTTGGTTTCCTCTGCGTTATTTTGTGATGCTTTTATTAGTTTATTTTTCTGAGAGATCTGCTCGCCTTGAATTCAGGGGTCGAAAAAGGGCATGCATTACTTACTGCATAACCTATATATTGAGCTGTATTACCAAGCATTCCCCTCAATACAAAGTTTTGATGATAGGCCGTGTTTTGGGAGGCATTGCCACTTCTCTCCTATTTTCAGCATTTGAGTCATGGCTAGTGGCAGAGCACAATAAGGTGATGGGTCACATTTCTGTTCTTCGTTTTTAGTTGTATTGAAGTTCTTCCAATTCTTTCAAAACTGTTTCTGCATGTCAAGTTTGTTCTACTATTCCCTTTTTTCTCTTTCTTTATATATATATTTCAACTGTCTTATGTGTTGAGCAGGTGCAGAACCTTCAGTTCCGTGGCACCCTTTTTTTTGGTCCCTTTCTGTTGGTTTTTGTTAAAACAGTTTATTCAACTTAAATGCTACCTCGTCTCAATTATTTTGTTTCTCACTTGATCTATGCAGAGAGGCTTTGATCAACAATGGCTGTCTTTAACTTTCTCAAAGGCAATATTTCTGGGCAATGGTCTTGTTGCTATTTTGTCTGGACTGTTTGGGAACCTTCTCGTAGATTCATTTTCTCTTGGGCCTGTGGCCCCCTTTGATGCTGCTGCATGCTTTCTTGCAATTGGAATGGCCGTTATTTTATCGTCATGGACAGAGAATTATGGAGACCCTTCAGAAAGCAAGGACTTGCTTAGCCAATTCAGGGGTGCTGCTGTTGCAATTGCTTCTGGTAAAGGCCGATACTAGTTGCATGCAATACATCTTCACAATCTCAGTGTCATTATCATAATTTATGCATATATACTTTTACCATTCCTTTTCCACTTTTTTTCCTTCTGAATTTCTTCCACTAAAAGTTGTATTACATGTTATTCAGATGAGAAAATTGCTTTGCTGGGTGCCATTCAGTCATTGTTTGAAGGTTCTATGTATACCTTTGTTTTCCTTTGGACACCTGCTTTGAGCCCAAATGATGAGGAAATTCCTCATGGTTTTATTTTTGCGACATTCATGTTGGCATCAATGTTGGGTAGCTCCCTTGCATCTCGGTTGATGGCTCATTCATCCCCCAGGGTAGAAAGCTACATGCAGATTGTCTTTATTGTCTCTTCTATCTCTCTTATGCTTCCCATTGCAACCAATGTATGTATCGGCTCCATCTATGTTGTATACCTTTTCCTATTCTTAATTTAATCTTGTATTAATATCTAGTTTCTCTTATCTGAAACAGTTCTTAGTGTCACCTTCTAAAGTGAAAGGTGGAGGCATCTCATTTTCAGGTAGTATGCAGCTTCTTGGCTTCTGTACCTTTGAGGCTTGTGTTGGGATATTCTGGCCATCCATAATGAAGATGAGATCACAGTACATTCCGGAGGAGGCTAGAAGCACCATTATGAACTTCTTCCGCATTCCACTCAATATCTTTGTCTGCATCGTTTTGTACAATGTATGTTGCAGGCTTTCCTTTATGCAAGATATTCTGCATCTATGCTAATAATTCTTAGTTTAATCACATAGAACAAGCATTTAATCTGTGTTTGGCTAAACCTCATTGATACGATATCTCAAGCCTTATCAACATAATGTGGAAATAGTTCTCTACACTCCATGCTTTAAAGATATCGTCACAAAGCTAACCACCATTCATCCAATGCACACACCGTGAAAGAAGTGCATTTTTCAATATTCTCCGCTTCTGTCACTTATTGATTCCTTGGTTTCTTTTTGAAGGTCAATGCATTCCCTATCACTGTTATGTTCGGCATGTGCTCGATTTTCCTCTTTATGGCGTCTATCTTGCAAAGGCGGCTCATGATGATTGCAGATAAGCCAAGTATGATTCTTGATTGCATTTATACTCTCTTTTCTGTTTATCGTCTGTGTATAATACAAGGAACATGAAACATGGTGTGCTTAAAGTTTCTCAACATTTGTGTTTCATGTCTACTGCAGAGACACAAGATTGGACAGCAATGAAGGATAGGGACACCGAGGCAGATCCTCTGAACGCTTGATTGATATGAGCTGGTAAACATGATTTATGGGAACAAACACATTCACCATATACAATTTGTCCACTTTTGTTTGAAATTGCATTTGATTTAGCTAAGTTACCAGGGGAAAAAGAAAAGTCAGTGGTCTTTCCTGCAAAGCAAGAAGAGATAAGGAAAGTTCACTTAAGCTACTATAATTATTCTTTGTTTTTATTTTTCCTGGCTGTGTTTAGGTTGATAGATTAGCATATTGATGAATCCTTTGTCCATTTTCCCCTATTATTATAGGAAATTTCTACAGAGTAATTCACGTTATTCTTTTCTGAACTGGTCTGTAGTTTGTATCCGAGGACAGTAATATGAAATTTCTCTATTTGTCCTATTACATTTTACCCTATTAGTTTATTTGTGGGTAAATTTCATTTCATTTTATTTATTTTTTGTAATACTTTCTTCCGTATCCGATAAAGAATCACTGCTGATCGAGTGAAATAGATTTTTTTTTTTTCTTTCAAAAAGAGAAATCTTCCAAGTTAATGGACAGTTTATTAAATCAAGAATTTCGGTTTACATGAACTTAAAATATAATAATATAATGGGTTTAACATAGAATTAAATGAAATCCGCTTGTTATATTTTAAATTCACTATAAACTATATTTAGACAAGAATTATTCCTTTTAGAAAATTACTATCATAGTCCATGTCAAATGTGGACTTATAAGTCTTTAATAATTATTAATATGGTTGAATAACATTCGGTTCATATCGAAAAAATTAATCGAATTGAATTAATTTAAAATTTTAATTTGGTTTTTATTCATTTTAGTTCTATTTAATTTTTAATTTTAAAAATTTTAATTATTTTGATTTAATTTAATTTTGATCGAAAATAATTTAAAAAATTAAATTAAATTGATTAATGATAATAATATATTATTTTTAATAATATAGAGATATTATATTAAAAATAAAGCGTAAAAAGTAAAAAGTTTATTAAAAAATTAAAATGAATATTAAAAATAAAGCGTAAAACGTAAAAAGTTTATTAAAAGATTAATCTGAATTGGAACAGTTTAATTCGATTTGGTTTTTGATTAAAATCGATTTGATTTGATTTTTATAAATATTAAAATTTTAATTTTTAATTTATTCAGTTTGATTCGATTTTAAATCGAATCGATCAAATGCTCACCTTACTTTTTTAAAGAGTACCGAATGTCAACTCTACTTTTTAACACACATGTTTTTGGGGGAGATTTTGGTAAGGACTTTCAATGTGAGATTGACTATTAACATTATTTTTGAATTGGATTAGAACTAATAGATTCAATTTGGGTATTCTAAAGTCATGAAACTAGATTTTGATTTATAATTCACCTCATTTTTTACTTTCAAATTTTATATTTAAATTTCTTTTAAAAAAATTCAATTTTTAAGTTAAATTATTTTTAAAAAATTAAAATTTAATTATTTTCGATTTAATTGAATTATTCCCTCTACTCTATAAATATACTTCCTCTCATTTTATTAATCTCAATAAGTCATTTTCTTTTAACACAGTAATTTACTTATGAATTTTCCAATATACTTCTATTAATATTGTAAAATCCATTAATTTTAAAAATAGTATAGTAATCAAGTCATATGAGTATATATTAAGCAAGACTCTAAAACTTATTAGTTTAACTATGTTACTATACTAGTTAATGCAAAATTTACGGGCGGTCTATAAAAGATTAAGGACAGGCAACTACAAACAGAAAAGTAAGAATGCATTAAAGAGAGTTACAATGAAATAAAGAAGAAACTGAGTTAAAAAAATAGAAGAAAAGAGAGAACCTAAGAGAAAAGAGGGCTGAATGAAAATGGAAAAACTAAACTGAATATATGAATAGATCAGAGGCGTGGTTAGCGAAGGGAAGAGGCTGCTCATCTTCTTTGCTATAATAAAAAATAATGGAAATACTGGCTAGAGAAGTAATCTTCTTGGGAACGGAAAATGTAAACAGTGTTTTGTTGTATAGAACCTGAACAAAGACAACCAAAAAGATATAATTATACCTCGTTAAAGGTGTGAAGAAGCAAACTGTATTAAATGCTTAAAATATCTAAAGAGCCTGTTGAAAAATGAAAAGGGTTATTTACAATAGTATATTGTTCAGATCATGGGCTGTGATTATCTCTTAACAGAATTTCAATGCATTTATATCCAAAAATTCTTACTGAGAACCCATATATCTATAACTCTTTTGCTCGGATTTCATTTAATGAATAGAAGCTTACTAACGCTCGAAAAAAAAAAAGCTTGCTTAACTGTTAATGAATATTGAATTGTTGCAATTATGCTTTAAAATCACTTGTCTGCACCATTTCAAGATCTCTATATGAAGCGCCTATCATTGAGTTGAAGTTTGTAATGTCTAAGAATTAAAAAAGTTGAAAATGCTTTACTATACATTGATGTTTTACAATTTGAAAATGTTGCATTACGATAGTGCACTGTTTAGATCATGGTCTGTGATTATCTTTTCACAAAATTTTTATGTATTTGTATTAAGGGGCTCTGACTGAGAAGCCATATATCTATAACTCTTTTGCTCGTGCTTCATTTAATGAATGGAAGCTTCCAACGCATGAAAAAAAAAGCTCGCTTAATTGATAGTGAACATTGAATTATTACATTCATGCCCTAAAATCACCTTTTTATACTATTTCAACATTTCTATATGAAGTATCTGTCATTGAGTTGAAACTTATAATGTCTACGAATTAAAAGTTCTTCAATGACAAATGATTTATTCTATATTGATATTAATATAGACTTAAAAATGTTTCATTATATATTAATGTTTTACAGATTTGAAAAAGCTGTATGTATGCAACCATTGTGTTTAACTGAATTCACACTATTTTTATCTTTCATCACTGCCTTTTAATGAGCTTTCATTCCAGCAGGAAGAGGGAATAAAAAAAAGAGACGACGATGGAATCTAAATAAATTGCTAAGGGTGCAGATTGCACTGTGAAGTCTAGATCAGTTGCTGAAGGCTGTAGGTTGCACTGTTCACGACCTTTTAGTGAACTTTCATTTTAGCAAGGGTACACTGTTCACGGCCTTTTAGTGAACTTTCATTTTAGCAAGGGAACGGGAAGAGAGAAAAGAGGGGATAGAACCAAGACAAAATACAACGTCGTTTTTATAAGGAAAAGAGAATTCTGAAACGACACCGTTTGGAAAGACTTAAAAATCAAGGGAAAAGAGAAGAGGGGAATGAGAGCCCTTTCTAATGAAATCAAAATCAATTATCGCACTGTTGACGGGCTAACTGCCCTTTATTATATAGTTATAGATTTTCTTAGTTCATATAAAAATAATTATAAGCTTATATTTAAAGAAGGGATGGAAGGTTTTTCTTTTTTTTTTGAAGTATTGATTTAACAAAGTAACCCATAAAATTGTTCATTATTCTTATTTAAGCAATGATTTTATCAGTTATATTCTTCAGGAAGCATTGCATTCACTTCAAATAAATGAACTATAAATCAACCTTCAGTATGGGTGCATTATCTACACATATAAACAAGCCAAGAGTAGAGGCCTAACTTAAATACATATACATACAACACAAATGGGTACCAATATAATTCCTATGTGAATAAATATACAAACAAGAAGATTATGGACTATGGATCAATATCAAGGCAATCAAGCAGAAGAATTCTTGCACTTCTGAGTATGTTAGAGTGACAACTTGAAGACTGCTCATTGAATCCGACTGCGTTTCGCATCTGCAGATGCTACTTCCAAGTCTCCAATGAAGAAAAGTATTTTGTCCAATATACCTCCACAGCAGGATTCCTCATGTTTCATGAATTCATCTCCTCTAAGTTCTCCTTTGGTGTTTAGAGAACAACTGGCTGCCCTTTTACTTTTTCTCCTTGAACCCAAATACCGTTGGATTTCTCCTTGGTGAACAAGATAGTAGTCACCACCTTCTCTGATTATCTTCAGTCCCCTGCTCATGTAAAAGTCAGTCACAACATTGGAGCCATTCTCATCATTTTTATTAGAAAAAATTACTATTTGATCTTCGTGGTATAGAAAAACTCATTAATTAGCCCATCGGTTTTAAAAAATACAATAAAAAATCGCTAAAGTTTTAAAAAATCTACTAATTAATCTCTCTATTAATTTTAGCTGTTAAGTATTATAAAAAAGTCCAAAATGCTGTTAACATAGAGGAACTAATTAGTAGATATTTTTACAAAAATGAGAGATCAACTAATGAGACTAATTAGTAGATATTTTTATAAAAATAAGAGATCAACAAATGAGTTTTTCTATACTAAACGAATAAAACTAACGGAATGACTAATTAGTAAAATTTTTAAAACCTCAAGGAGGTTTTAATGTAATTTTCAAAAATGAGGAATCAACTAATGAGTTTTCCTATACTATAAAGACTAAATAGTAAATTTCCCTTTTTATCATCGAAAGTGAGATTAGGTTCACATTTACTGTGTCTACATGATTCACAAACTTAATCAGTGTCTAAAATGACAAGCATTTGATGAGATAAATGCGAAACTGGATCTTTATTTGGTTAAACTGAAAGAGCAAACTACAATAAGCTTCAGCTCTAGTTAATCTGAAAATTGTTTGTTCTCTATCCCATATGAGCATATTCTCCAAATCATGATAAAACCATGAGAAACTGATTCATACATTATATGCTTCTGTCGTGCTCATAAAAGTATCATCATTTTTTAATCTCAGGGGTTGAGATCAGGAAAACTCGGCTGCGATCAGGGCTTTCAATATGGAAGTTCAAACACACAAGACAGATGCTAATCTATTTGCCAATCAAGCTTATCATTTTCACAGTAGGCATTTCTTTCAATGACACCATTGTCAACATAGCAGGCATAAGCATGAAGCCATGCACCATCTAAATTGTGTGTAGATAGGTAAGCAAAACTTCTAGAAATAAAATGAAAATTTAACTTCAAACTTACAATCCAACTCGATCACAACGATCTTGCACCTCATACACATGTTTCCATAATTTTGAGTCAACAGGGGCATAGAAAGTAGCACGATCTCCTCCCCATCTCTCCTTGAAGAGATTAGACCACAGAACATTATCTGAGGCCAACACCTTCCACTTTTTGCAAACTTTACAATAAAAAAACAAATCGCCATATCAATAACATGTTCCTTAAAAATCTAGTTCATCCAGCAAAACTGAACAATAAACAAAGATGATGAGAAATAATATATCTAAACTACTGCGTAGTTCTCATCTACAGCAGGCTATATAAACCCGACTGATCACAACCCTCATTTTCCCCACATAAAAAACAAATGTCTGAGAGTAATCCATTGGCTAGGTGTTATAAAATAGCTGCTTGCTTATACTAAATGATCAGCTCTGGATAACTCTCAAATGAAGTTAAAGGCAAATTATAGTCTACAGTAATTTCCTAACTATAAAGGTTATCGTGGAGAGATCTCAAATTGCAGTCTACAATTAATAATTTGGCAAAAGAGAGATGCTGGATTGACGAAAGTTCAAGATACCCAGTTGAGATCTTACAAAAATTTCCATTTTTGCATGCGTGTGTAAAAAACCTAATTACTAATAACTCGGAAAATTCATGAAACCCATCTCATCTAAAATCGAAATTCGAAAAAATCAGAGAAGAAAGACCTGGTTTTCGGATATGAAAGACAAAACAAAAAAAAAAGGAAGCAATATTAGGCTGAATTGACCTTGTTGGGCAGCTGCAAGATTCTGGTGATCCAACCAACAGAAGATCTTGAGACAGAGATCTGCCGGTAAACTCTCCATTAACGAATTAAACGATGAGTAGTAGAGATGCAGATCTTCTAAGGAGATGGAAGAAGAACAGCACAAGTCATGAGAAGCCTTCTCAATGCCTCATCAGTTCTATTGGCTCATTTTAAATACACGTGGCTTGTTTTAAGGAGTTCTTGTGGGCTCCACCTCCAAGGGAAACTTGAAACGAAAATTAGCGTTCTACAGTTCTTACCGCGAAAGCTAAATTTAATAAATTTATATAATTTGGAAGAAAAATTAAATTTATATAAACTTAGCCGCCGTCCGCTTTGTATTTAAAATGGAAATAGAATTTGATTGTTCTAATTTTAATTTGGAATAATTTTTTTATTTTTCGCTCTTTAATTTTTTATTGGTCCGATTTACTTCGATTTTTACCAGTAATTTTTAACTAATTTACAATAAAATCATAATTTTGTAATTTTAAATCACATCAATTTAATTAAACTTTGTTTTAATCTTAAAATTTTATTGGTTATAATTTTATTATGAAGAACTTTAAAATATATTTTAACATGATATTTTTAATTTTTTAAAAAATAATAATATATCGATAATTGTTGAAATTTTAACCCTTAATCATTATTCACTTTTTGTGACAGAATTTTTACCGTTTAATGGTTTCATTCTTATGGATTAATTGTAAATAATTTAAGTTTTTCAGTCTCCACATTTAGACATTTCTAAACTTGATTTAATTTTGAATGATTGTAAATTTCTATTAAATTTTAGAACTAATATTTCTGTTAAATGAATTCGTTATTTAACTGCTCATATTTTAGTTAGAGAATCTATTAGATATGATCTGCTCTCTATTTGAAATGATATCCTTTTTTATTTGATAAAATTTTAATAATATAATTAATAATTTTACTTCTAAAAAAATTTGCTGAAATTTAAAAAATTAACAGAGTTATTATAAATATTAAAATTATAAAGAAATTGAAATACTAAATTATTGTTTCTTCTTTAAAAATTAAAAACTAAGTTTTGATTTTGACCAAATCCTAAAATCTATATTGTAAATTACCATAGTTTTTTACTACATGTTTGAGAAGAAATTTTAAAGATAAAATACGAATGGGAAACTTTTAACTTTATGGTGTCGAAATATAGACAATAAATTATTAAGTTTTAAAAATAAAATCTATATTAATTTTAATAGAATTCAAAAATTAAAGAATAATTTATTCTTGTACCGAGAATATTAAAAATTCTACACAAATAATTTTTTTTTTTTTTTTGAATAAAAGAAAACCCAGCTAGTACCGCGCAGAAGGGCGAGGGAACAAAAATGAAAATCTTGAAAGAATATAATCACTACTGGGTTGCAGACAATTGAACCTCTCGTGGCCCAAATTAAAGAAATTAAGTCAATCTTATGCGGACTCGAGGCGCAATGAGTGAACTGCCTTTCATCAGCTCAGGCCTACCTCTGTGAAATGTACTCGGTGCATCAACCTCCATATAAAAATAAAATCTAAAATAATAAGAATAAAAATAAAATCTAAAATAATAAGAATTGTGTTTATATGACGCTAAAATGAATTAGATAGTCACTGGAATGAATTAAATAGCCGAGGAATGCAAAAACATGATAGCCGAGGAGAGTAAAGAGCTAAAATGAATTAGATAGATAGTCGAGAAATGCAAAAAGAATAATAGAAAATAAAAATGGAAAAGGAAAAAATAATAGAAACTAAATTTATAAAAACTCACTTCGTTAGAATACAAAGGCCAATTTGAATATTATTTCAATTTCAAAATTAAAACCAATTTGAATTGAATTGAATTAAAATACGTAATTTTAACTTTTGAATCTAAATAAAATTCTTTTATAGGAAATTAATTTGAATTAGATTCCCGGATGGTTTGGTTAAATCATATCCCAAATAGAGCCTAAATCTCATATTCTTGTAAATAGTTGGGTAGAGGAGCAAAAATTGTGTACAAATTCAGTGTGTAAATGAAAATCACTATCCCCATATGCCCCCCTCCAAAATCCGAATCCTACAAAAACAACATATTTATGAAACAAATTTATAGAAGTCTTATACCTAGCATCTCATCTCACATTAGGAAGCAATGCCATTGCAGACTGGATGCTATTGGCCAACTTTTCTCTCAATGAGGAAACTGTGTTCTTCAACATTTTGCATGAACTCATCTCCTCAGGATCACACTCATCCTGCTGCAGGGTGTGGAGCTGCCTCTCTAGGAACCTGCGAAGACTAGCCTCTGCAACATTAATAAGACTAAGAGAAGCATTCGTGTGCATAAATTTCGTAACAAAAAATCCTCCTAGGATCTGCTGATCAGCTTTTACAAGCTCTGATATGAAGGATGGGAACAGTATTCTCCTGAAAATAAGCAAGAAGTCCTCATTGTCTACAGGTTCCTTATTTCCTTTCTTCACAGTCCTTGACAACTCCGCTTCCTGACACTGGCGAGAGAAAATGCCTGTCAGATAGCAGAGATAAGAGAAAGTAATGCCGTATAAAGAGTTGCTCATTATAGTTGATACAATCCCAGATGATAATATAAGAATGAAGAACTCTTGGTCCCTCCCAACTGTGTCTGAGATGCCTCCTTGTTTCAGTCCGTCTTCAACTGCAACCAAGCATTGCAACTGAATTGCTTCATAGGGCAGAAGAAGCACCAGCTTCAAAGCCAGCAAACAATCTATCTCAAGTAAAATCTGACTCAACATCTTGGTATCATCTTCATCCAGCAATATTCCATTAGATTTTGGCAAGGATTGGTCGATCAGTCTTAATATGTCATTTAACCGTGAAAGTGCAATCAGTTTTTTGAAAATCTCCATCCAACACACATGTAAAGGGTGAACACAGAGGCAGTTACCTGTCTTCTCTTTATCAAGAGATTCTACTTCCTGAAAGCTTTCCCATCCTTCATCCCAGTCATCATTATTCCAATCAATTCCTGCTGCAGATGCTTCTGCAGAATCTTTCTCAACTCTTCTAACAACAAAGAATCCCTCCCATTCTTCCAAAATGGCTAGCAGTACTTCAACATCAGTATTTGAATTGGAACCTTCACACAACTTCAAGAAGCAAGAGACAGCTGTCTCTGTATTTAAAAGATCATCAGGAGTTATTTCTTTGGTGGGGGAGATGGCAGCTGCAAGCTGAGATGATTTAAGGGCAACTAAGGTACTTGTGACCTGATTCGAAGCATCTGTATTGTCCAGCAATCCATGATTGGCAGTAGTCTCACTCTTTCTACCAGCAGACAGCAACTCATCCCATCCTTCCCATGGTAAAACTTTGGATTGTAGCTCTGCAGAGAAACCCTTAATATTTCTACCACCAATCAATTGCATAAGTTCTAGAACATAAACCCGAACATGACTTGGTAGCTGTGAGTTATCAGAGAAGTGGACCATTCTTTCCCAAACTACCCACCTGACCCTCTGCAAGTCCTCCAGTTGACCTTCCAACTTACTCAAAGATGATAGCAAATGATACAAATTATGGTTTTCATGGGAGCCACTAACCAAGTCTTTTAAAATGGGTTCCAACATATTTATATAGAGATGAAGAAGATCCTGAGCTTCAGAGTCGGCTGATGGAGTTGAATGGGTATCACAATGTGAGAGTGCTTCTGAGAACACTTCCGAGACAGCTCCAAACCCGCAACCAGAAAATACCATCGCTTTGCAGAAAATCAGAATCTCAACAGGAAAATCACCAATTAAGCCATTAGTGACATAGCCGACAATGGTTCCCCAGCTCTGACTTGGGGACACAGTGTCCTCCATCACCAACCTCATAAGTACCTTCAAGCAACTTGACAAGCATTCTGGACGGAACCTGATTTTTTCAATTGAGCTCTCATTAGAAGCGATTTCCTGCATTTCTTCTGTCAACCTAAGCCAAAAGTTTAAAAGGATGATGAGGCAATCCTGCCATGTTGAGTTATCTGGAATACTCCCACGAAAACCATGCAAAGGTATAATCACAGTTAAATATTGCTTCATAATGTCCAAAGCATCTGCAGGTGCCAAAAGTCTGATATACATTTGAGAAGAATCATAGGTGTGCTCAAGTTGACTAATAAACTCCTGAAACTTTTCAGGGTTTCCAATGTTTAACTCCATTCCAGTGCTATTTTGCAATGTTGTAAACAAACTAAGAATGTAATGTTTGTATACATCCTGCCACATCATCAGATCTTCAGGCACTGAATTGGTATAGATATTGGCCAGTGTTTGTACCATTTTTGCCAATGCTTCCAAATTAAATTCATTGATGTGTCTGCAAACTTCACTGCGTAGAGATTGCAAATTCAAACCATCTAATCCAGCAACATTTTTGAAATTTAGGTTCTTAATAAAAGACACTCTTTCACATTCTTGCTCCATTACCTTGTATAAACAAGCTAATTCAAGAGTGGATAAACGAGATGAACATTCTTCTATTGCTTGCAGTGATTGCTTAGTTTCCTCCAGCTGCAAGTAGCAGTCGGAGAGGAGGCCAAAAATACAGGCAAGACGCTGCTTATTGCACCCATCAATAGCTGGGTACACTACCAAGGAAATGGTTTTAATGGTTTCTGAAGCACAGTCGACTATTTCTGTTTTGACTTCCGAAATTTCAGCCATAATATCATCATCAGTCCAAATCTCAGAAACAAGAATAGAACTCAGGTACCGAAGTAGCACCTGCATGACAATAAGTGAATATATTGATCTAGAAGTCCAACAGGCATATGATTAACTTCTGCACATATTCAAAAACACAGGTAGGCAGATCCACATACCTCAGTATGATTCAAACCATAAGTGTCAGCTAATTGCAACACATCCTTCAAAATGCGTTTCTTTTCCAACTTCACTGATTCAATTAAGGAAAATACAACGTTCTCAATGTAGTTATAGTCCCCAGATAGAAAGCGTGTGGTTTCAACCCCAGGAATGATTCGCTCCAAAACTCTAGAATGTTCTGCTACACGCTTTTTTTCTTCTAATTTGAGCTTCCATTGCCTCCAGAATGTTGATTGTACTTCATCAATTTTGTTGATCTCATCTGAATTCAATAGCCAACATGAAAAACAATAACATCAATAAAGCATTTAAATGGTAAAAAAATGCTTTTAATTTTCTATTAAGAAGAGATCATATGTCAAATCACATGAATGTTCTGTGTGTGTGTGTGTATGTATTATGTCAAGTAAAGGGTTTTAACAGGTCACCAGAACTAAGTGGCGTGCGCTTCTCTTCAAACTTCCTTAATAGCAGCTCCCTCCTCTGAAAAGGACCATTACATTCAACTTCAAAGTTACGCAATAAACAGTAAGTCATTCCCACATTCATGATGCTACAGATCTCTTGGTAGTTCTTCCTTATCCTAAGCTGCTCTTCTATTACTTCTACCCCACTAAAGGCATCCACAAGATTCAACAAGAGGGAGCACCCCAGGACATCCTTCTCTTCTGTAGCTGGTGGTTCTATAATTGATTTTGCCAGAGATGCAATAACATTGTCTTTGGGAGCAAAAACATTTCTCACCAACCAGGATAGCATAATTATCAGGGCTTGCGTTTGAATGCTCATGTATTGTTTTCCAGGAATAAAGTCTGAAAGCTTCTTATTATTTACTGCTTTCCTACTCAAGTCAAGCAACCATGGAAGCTGGAAAGCAGCAAAAGATAAGATTTTTCCATTTTCTCTCAAAAAAGATTCAATATCAGTTCCATGGTCAATAGGCAAACTTTTAGCAACAGAAGAAAGTCTTTCTTTTGCTTTACTCAAGTGAGTTTCTTGGTTGTCATTATTTGCTACATCAACCAGTTTAGAGCAATCTTTGAGGTCAGCCATATCTTGAATACTATGCACTGGAACTGACATAATTGAGGAATCTTCAGGTGGGAAATTAGGAACACTCCCTGTTAACATCACCAAAGTATCACACTGGCCCTGCATGTCTAGATCTTTCCATGCATGGAGAAGCTCACCAATAGACTCCTCATCACAGTGACTCAAAGCAAAACCAAGTAGTTGCTTTCGAGAGTTTATATCCATATTTTCAAGTGCAGGACCTCTTGCTATTGCAGCACACAAATCCCATATGAGACCATGCCCCTTTTTTGCCAAAACAAGGCAGAGATCAAATGCCAATTGCAGATCACCAGCTACAGCAGCTTCTCTAGCAATAGCCTCCTCAATAGCTGATATATCATCTGGAGAGTTCAATCCAAGAAGTTTGGCAACTTCAATGAGTTCATCAACATGTAGATAAGCTCCAGGTTGACTAGCAATTGCCATTTTGACAATCTCCATAGGATCCCGTATCTGCCTGAATTGCATGGGTAGAAGAGTCACTCCTAGGTTTGGAAGCTTAACAGTGAGTGCCTCAATCATATCGGCCTCTGCTTGAACATGTCTGCTACTTGGAAACAAATTTAAGCATTCCTTAGCCTTCCAGATCTGAAAAGAGTTGTATAGAAACATAATCAATAAATTTATTGAGGAATATCAACATATGATTAAAGCAATAGAAAATATTTACTAAAATTCATTCAAGCTATAAAAATAAATAATGCAATTTAAGTAAAATAGAACATTCAAAGATTCTTTCGGCGTATGTTTTTCTGGTGTCTTCAATTCATCTTATTACCCATCTGATAAGGGAGCCAGGAAGGACAACACACAAAGCTAAAACAAACAAAGATGTGAAGAAAACACTTCATGAGTAACCCAAAACAACCTAAACTGAACCGGGAGGGGACTGCTCTATATGACCCATTACAAAGTATGAATATTAATGGATACAATGAAATAAGACCTCAAGGATCACAAAAATAAAATTAAAATTGAACAACACTACAAATGATGATGAAATTTATACCTACAAATGATCCCACAAAAATAATGATACATGCTACTGGAGAACACAAAATTGAAACAGAAAATTTTCACCTGAAGTAGACGATTCAAAAGATCTTGCAATTCAACATGAATACAAAAAAAATATACTGTAATATTTTTTGTTGGAAAAGAGAGATTGCTTTCAAGACAAATCAAGTCTATTTGAGAAGTTAGAAAGTAGAATGTAAGTGTTTATGAACGTATACGTGAAGGGAACATGGATCCTTTTGACATATAATAGATCACCTAAAATGACTTTCTACATTTTGCACATCTCAATTCATGAAAAAACTTAAAAATCACTGCTATTCAAGAGTCTTTAGAAAAAGAAATACACAAAAACAACATGACAACATCATTAAAACAATTATTCAAATTTAAAGAATGATTTTTGAGATATAAAAAGGATATAGAAAGAGATGAATTTTCAAATTCTTGGCAGGTACAATAGAAATAACATGAACAATTACTTACTTCTGAGCATGACAGACTAGAAGCTGAGAAAAAGAATTCCCGTGCAGCTTGAATAACAAGATTTTCTGCTTTCTCTGATGCCAAGGACACTGAACTTGTACCCTTCAGATAATTTCTTGCAAGAGAAAATCTCCCAGCTTTCAGTAAGCCTCTGCAGAATTCAGTTAACATATACTCTGGATCAAGAAAAGGAAAAGCCTTCTCTCGCAAGCATTGCATATCACGCCACATGCTTGCCCATTCATTATCTAATCGACCTGGCTGTCGTCGAACAAATTTAGAAAGCATAAGGCGAAGAATCTGCTTCACTCCTTTTTCATCTTCATGACCCTCAATGAAGAAGTTCATAGGCTTTGGAACCTAAATATATGAAAGTAACTTATAATCAAATTAACCGATGCAAATGAAATTGTTGTATATAGCAGTTCCAACTTCATTTATTGAGTCCAGTGAAATCAATTGTCGGTCCCACTTCACTAGGTATTATGTATTCCTGCCCATGTATATTGGACACAAATAATTGCATCATTATTGTTCCTAGAATGACAAACAAGAGCATGTTACATGATGAAGTGCCCTCTACTATGATAGCCTAACTAAGATGAGTTAGCATCCTAGTTCTTATATAACATTACTAATTAATATGGACTCCCCAAACAAAGGTTCAACAAAGATGCACATGCAGAAACACTGAATATCAAAGGTATTCAGGCACCATTTGAAATTTCATGCTACAAGGAATAGAGACCTAAAATCATTATTTGTAAAGGATATGAAAGGACAAAGTTTAGGTAGCACCTTGCACTAACATCAAAATCATCCAAAAAGCAAAGCAAATCCAAGAATTCATTCAATACCAGTAATACAATCAGAATTCTCAAAATCACTGTCAACAACAGAGAAAACACAAACCTGGTAAAATGCCAAAAGCCTCCCAGCTTCAATATGGCCTTCTGCAAGTTTAAGTCTTTTCTCAAGGTCACAAGTATACGTTACAGCATCTGCAAAGTCAAATTTCTGTTTATTATTCTCAATGATGAACATCTCACCATCCAATAACAATGTTATAATTCAGTTCACAAAAATATAAATGGAGATGCCTTCTGGATGCTCATTTTCAGTCTTAGTGCATATTTCGGTCTATAGCAGTCTAGTATTTCTTAGATTCAAATAAACACACATCCAATTAACAAAAGAATGCATATTATTGAAATAATGATAACAATAGCAATTAAGCCCCAGCTTCAACATTTAAGACAAGTAGAATTTAAAAAATGCAAGCTTCATGGAAGCAGAGAAGATCGTGTCACCAAAGCTTGATAAATTGAAAGTAATCCTAAACTTGAGAGACATGATCTTTCATCAGAATCGCATGCATATTCTAAGCCAGTTCCCATATGAAGAAGGAACTCGCAAACAAATTATGGCATGTATAGACTAAGATGTATAACCCTGTCCTTTTTGACTTCTATAGATTACACAAGTGATCTAATCCATTGTCTTCCCTTCATTTCATTTTCCTGTATAAATTACACTGTGTGTGCGCAAGGCCCGGAGAATCTCTGCTTACGCCTCTTTTCTTTAGAAATTTATTATGCATAAAAAGCAACAAAATTACCTTTTATCATACAAATTAAACCAGAGCAATACAGAACTTACCTTGCTTTTGTGGAAGCTTAGACAATATGGTAGCCAATGTACTCCATCTGTCTGCAACTGTGCACAAATATACACATTGCAGAGCACAATCCACAGCTTCATTCTCATCCTTGAAGAATCCGTTAGTCTGCAATTCCCTGCACCCTTCCTCGATAACTATCAAACATATATCTAATTTGTTCTCTGACGCAATTTCCTTAAGCCACCTAACCAGAAATGATTCATCCTTATGGTCTAAAGAAAAATGACCATCTTCAACCTGACCTTGGGTAACAGAGGTCAAGTCATGAAACCTACTTTGCATAAAAGGAATTGCCATATCATGCAACTTTTTTACCACAATTTCCTCATTGACTTCCTTGAGCATCATTCTGAATTTTTCATAATCAGATAACTCTTCCCACTCCATAAGGCTAATATTGAAGCCTATTTCACCATCACTGTCATCAGAATAAATAAGCTGATGCAAGAATGAAATATCATTGTGAAACTGCTGTAATTCAATGATACCTTTTCGACAAGCTAAGTCAACCAGAAAGAGGCAGTTATCCAGTTGGCCACTGTAGCTATCAATATCTCTAGCTCTATTCATGTACCATACAGACAGTTCACTAATTGATGGCCAAATGTAACCTGAGCATCGTTTGACCATAGGCTCAGTTCTGATCTGGATAGCACTCTCATGATTCTCAGGCAAATTGTTGATAAAGCTCAACATCTCTTCACATTCAACCCAATCTTCATCCCTAAGAGAAACACTCACAGGAGGGGACCTTCCAGGAAGAAGTTGACCATAGGTTTGAACAGGAACAGTCTCAGGAATAGCAGCTAGTATGGGCAATATAGAAGGAGAAAGAGAATAAGGATGACGTTTGAACAGGAGGTTTAAAGCCCCAATTTTCCCACTTTCAGCAAGTGCAACAGCAACTTCACTTAGAGGCATAACACGAAATTTCCCATACTCCTGCACAGAAAACCTGCATAAGACTATGTCATTGAGCTGTTAGTCAATAGAAACTGTCAGGGTAATTAGCTATTGATTCCCATTGCAGAGAAACATATAATAACACTAATAATCTGAGATTAATCTGGTAATTTGTACTTTACAGTTTTTAGTTCTGCAATAAAACTTTCACCTGACTGGTGAAAAAATGAACTCTCAAGGAAAGAACCAATCAAAATGGATCTCACTGATCTGTGCAGGCATTTTCTCTATCCATCTATTTACACCACCCTGGGCATGCCACAAAATGCAGGCCAGGTTTGAATGTCATCTATCTGCTCTCTCTAGAGCTCTCGCAGTGGGAATTTAAATGCAGCTTTGTTCACCTTAACATTCTATTTACAAAAGAATCTAAACAAGTATATAAAACTCATTCATCTGTTTCCAAAGCATTAATTACAAGTTCTACTCTTGAATATGTTTTAGTTTTATCTGCTGCAAATAATAACATGCATCAGGATATCATAATACCTGCCCATGTTTATTCCCAGATAAGTCTCTAGCCTGTCTCTGAATTGCAATAACTGCAGCCTGGCCAAGCGGAAATCCCAGATTTGGCTTTTTTCATAATCTTCTGATTTTGAAAAATGGTACTGATCAGTTGCATGCAGCCCATGTGCAAGTAATGCTTTTACAGCACCTTCAGTTGGTCCAGCTTTGTTAAAGCATTCAGAAAGTACAAAACCATGATCCTTAATATTTGATAAAAACATATTTATTTCATTTACTCCTTGGGAAGAGTGCAACCACTGTGATTTTATAACTTCATCTATGTCCAATCCATGACGATTGGCAAAGTCCAATGCTTCCTGATATTTATGGTTGTCAATTAAGATACTGTACATTTCAGGAATGGATCTTTCTGAAATTGATATCAACCTCCAGCGCAACCTAGAAAGTTCAAACTGATCACTTGCATCTTCATTTATCTGCTGCACATGGTCTACACTTCTTGATTCTCCATTATCATTAGATGATATTTTTATATCTCCACATGATTTGCTCTCTAAAACAAATATTTGCCCTTGAAGCTGCTGTACTCTATCTAAAACAGGCATCAAATATACAGGATCTTTTTCTTGAAGTTTTAAGCCAGTAAGGATATCAAGCATGGTGACAAGACCACCCCTCCTTGCAAGAGTCACAATATGGTCAGACCACCAAGTAAAATCAACATTATCAATTAGAAGTTCATTTTGTCTGTTCGATAAGTTACTGGTCACTCGTGACTGTGAGCCTAATTTATCTCCAACATCAAAGCTAGAAAGTGAGCACTGTTTTTTATCCAACTTTAAAAAGTGCAAGCATCCAGTTATATCTAAAGTTGCAACAAAACTTCCCCGGGGAGACATTAGCACCTTTGGATATGTTATCTGACCTACATAATCTTTTGGTTTGCAATACAAGCCTTCAAATTGGATAGAGAACAATGGTTCTAGATCTACATCCTTGCATCGCCAAAGAGAAAGCTGACAGGATCCTGCAAGAAAAATAAATAAATGGTAATAATTAAAAGAAAAAAAGGACATTTTTTCAGATGTTTCTTAACGCAATAATCAATTTCACAATAAAATCTTCACAAGCTCTAAACAAGCTAAGCATATTAAAAAGGTTAGTAAAAAGGTCAGTACCCAAACCAAAAATATTCCAATGAAGCTCAGAAGATAAAGAAGACTTGACAACCATCCATGGTTTTAAAAAATAAGAGAAATCAATAGTCAATATTACTCTGATTATTCGCATCCATCCACAAATTGCAAGTCAAAGTATGGTACATAATCATATTATGAATTATATAACCTTTGCTTAAATTAAAACTTTAACATATTTCCACAAGGAAAATAAATGGTACTGGACCATACCAGTATTTCCAGTAGACATAAGTGAGTTGCTATCAGCGCTACCAACAACAAGAAGCAAAGAATGCTCAGGATCATAGTCAAAGCAGTAAACATCCTTGGGGAATTGTCTCTTCACAGTTAACCCACTCTTTGATGTGCTCATGGAGGAAATAGAGGCAGCTGGTTGTGGGCTGATCTCTACATGATGAAGAAATCCATTTGATGCGAGAATGAGGAAGCTACACCTAAAAAATTTTCCAAATTTATTTAAAGGCCAAAATTCTGCAACTTCCAAAGGCACATGCACAAAAACACAAAACAAAATTGAAGACTTGCTACAAGATGAATTTCTTAATAAATTGAGAAACTACTCTTAGATGACATTAAACATGCAGTCCATGTCCCCACATCAACTCACTCAAAGAAGTTATAACGCATGCAAAAGTACAAGCATGGATAACACTTGAAGACCAGCTTCAGAGATAGATTTCTTTATAAATTGAGAAAATAATTCTCATAGATATTATCAAATATGTAGTTAATGTTCTCACTTGACCTTACCCAAAGAATGTATAGACAGAGAGGGATGGCACTTACAAACAAGAGCCGTGTGCATCAGTATTGTCCTGCTGAATCAAGCCTATTATTGGAAAAGCAGCTTTTAACTGCCCCTTCATAATTCTTGTGATCTCCTCACCATTTGCTTTGATGAAATAGAGTACATCATTATCATCAGCAATTCCAAGAATATCATGAGTTTCTGACCAAACCCCATGGGAAAATATACCAGGGCCACTACCTGGTTCAAGGAACAGATGTTGGACACAGCTTCAAATAGAAAGGACAAAATGCAATAAATAGCATACATTAGAAAACTAGCAGAAGAAACTCTCTAGATTCTTAAAGCACATTTATTAGTTCACTATACTTTCAGGAAAATTATTCGTATTGGTTGACTATTATTCACTATGCATTCAGATCGCTAGGATATATCACAACAAAAGAAATTGTAATCTTCCTCGTAAGACAGCAATTGAGTCTTTCCTTGCTCATTATTTTGGTACGCTTGTTTCTTCAACTACAGGCAGGCTGCTACAAGTAACATGCATGCAAGAGTTGATTTCAACACTAGAATGGCCGAAGCAGCTATGTTACAGCTGAATAAGATCCCAGGGAACTAGCATACTTGACGTTTAAGACTGTTTAGTTCCTATTAATATTATTTTTGAATTCTTCTAACTGGGATTCCTCATCCCTAATCCCAAAAAGAGTAGGATTAGTCATTAAGTCTGCAAATACACACATGAGCAGTTCTCTTCAGTTTTGACAATAGAACTACTAAGATTTAATCTGAAAGGATTGGTGCCTTCTCTCTCTCTCTCTCTCTCTCTCTCTCTCTCTCCTTCCCCTCCCCCACCCCCACCCCTGCGTGAAATTGACCATATTGCTGAACTAGGCCTAAGGTCTTCATCTGTGATACAAGTCCTTCAGTAAGTTATATGCCTTCACTCAGAACTGGGCATAAGATCTCTCTCCCATGAGTTCTTCATTTTTCCATTCCATATGAAATTGACCATCAAGCAGCTATTTCATTGCTAACACTATTAACTCTTATTAAGACAAATATGAAGAAAAATTATAACTAGCATGTTGCATTTTAATGACTAGGTATTTCCAAGAAAGATGTTATCAAAAACTTTTGCTGCAAATATTGATAACATAGCTTTATTAAATTGGCAAGTAAATCTTACCGGTAAAAGTGCCAAAGGGCTCCCGGTAGTCATCCTCCTTTCTCAGGATTGTAATCTCATTTCCAGTAGCAACAGCCACTCGTTCACCTCTTGGAGAGATAATCAAAGATATAGGTTTCTTGATTTTCAATGGACTCCTGTAACCCCTCCATTTCTCCTTCAGTTGACTTATACCTTTGCATGGTAATAAAAGTGGGGAAAAAAAATAATCAGTAGACTAATTGCATGCCAACCCATTTCACATCAAGAAAAATAACACAGTTCCGTCGTCAAGACAACAAATTGTATAATTATAGGTAGTGAATAAACACATAACTTCTAAGCCAACTCTAATGGCTTCTTAAGGTAAAAGAAAGCTAAAGCCTAGCAATTCCAAACGTATTCATTCATTCACACAGTTGAGTCCCAACAGGTCATGATCATTAGAACAAGTAAAATCTAACAGGACAGGCATTAAAATAACTCTCAATTATATAGAATAGATAATCCAATACCATTCACAGCCACCAAAAACAAAAGAAGCTGACAAAAGTGTGAAATTCCAAGGTACCTGGAGCTGAAAGCAGCGACCATAGAACCCCTTTACCGCCTTCATTTCTCTGAACTCGATCAAAGCAAATAAGATTAAAAGGAAAAAAAAAAAAAAAGAAAGGAATTAGAGGATGGAAAATAGAGAATTATGATTCAAGGAAGAGAGAGAGTGAAGCAGAGAGAGATCTGAGATGTACCTTTGAGGATTGAGGAGGATAATTGGAAGAGTAAGGTCCAGTGGCGTGATTACGTATCTCGTAAAGCACTTCTCCGACGCTGTCTTCCTCCATAGCTAAGGGCAACTTACTTACTTTGCAACCAAGACACAGTCCTCTTACTGCTACCAATTTAGCAGGCAGCCGAAGAAGGAACTCGTCGCAGATGATGGTGGTGGCGGTTCAGGTCCAGGACCTCAGGCGCATGAAAGAGCTGGGCCTAATCTCCACGATATGTCCAATGAGCCTTTCTTGTGAAATTACGTATGTGGGCTTAGTTTCACACATGATCCAATCTCAAACCATTCGAAATGCTGCGGAAATAAGGCATTGGTGTGCTCCCCAGTAGGAATGGGGACAGTTTGAGTATTTTTGGGTGTCCGAAATGAACAATTTTGGATAATATAATGAGATTTGTAATAGGTTTAAATTTAAAATTTAATATTCATAATGTATTCAAATTTTATATATTAAGATTAAATTTTAAAATTTTTTATTTTCATATTAAAATTATAAAAAAAATTACGATAAATTATATTTTAATTTTTAAATTTTAACGTAATTAATGGATCGATCTCTATATTTTTAAAATTAAACACTTAAATTTTTATATAATTAATCCGTTCAAATTAAAGATTATTTTATTTATAATTTTATTAGTTAATCAGTTAAAAAGAGAACAAATATTTTAAATACTTAAAATATACTCGTTTATACTTAAATCTTTTTTAATTTAGGAAAATAATTTTATATTGTGTAATAGCATTTTAATTTCGAAATTTTAACGTAATTGATGAATCAATTCTTATATTTTTAAAACTAAATCCTTAAATCTCCCAATATTTAATCTGTTTAAAATTGTATTTCTTACATTCACTATAAATATTAGTTCAAAACTAATAGATTATTAAATTTTTGTTGAAAGTATAATCTCTTTTTAAAATATTTTTATAAAAATTTACCATTTACGTAAAAGTTATTTAATGCCACTTAAAAATAATTAAATTTATAAATATTTTTTAAAAATTTTAAAATTATAAATATTGAAATATTTTAATTAATAAAAATTAAAAAATAAAAAATATTAAAAATAAGTTAAATGCTTTCAAATAAAAAATGAAAGATAAAAATTTTAAATTATAATATGAATACAGATTAATTATGGAGAGATATTAATTATGGAGAGATTTAAACGTACATTTTTTAAAATACAGAAATTAATTTATTAATTATATTGAAATTTAAAAATTTAAATATAATTTATCTATTTTAAAAGATTAATAAATTTATAAAAATAATAAAATAATTTTTAATTTGAATAAATAAATTATAAAATTATTTAAATATTTAATTTTAAAAATATAAAAATTGATGCGATAATTATAATAAAATTTATAAATTATTTATCCAAAAATTAAAATACTATTTCATCCGTAACTTTATTGCATTTGAAAGTAATTTTTATTAAAATTAATTTATCAAATTTTGCCGTCATTCACCGGGTTTTTAGGTCTATTATACAAAAAGAATTCAAATATTTAACAATTTTTCACGTTTATATCATAATTTTATAATTTTTAAAAAATAAAACCAATTATTTTATATTTATTTTAATTTTAATTATTAAATTTATAATTTTAAAATTGTGTTTAAATATAAATTCTTTTTTTTAAAATAAGTATTTAAAATAATGTTTTTTTAAAATAATTAAATATTTAAAATAATATTTTTAAATTTAAATATCTGAAAGTAATATTTTTTAAAATTTAAATATTTATTAAATTATAATTAAATTAAAGTATTTGATAAATAAAAATGGGGTAAAGTAGATGCAAGTATACATTTTGTCATTAAAGAGATCCTAACTTTAAATCAAAACTAATTTATTTATTTATTTTTATTTGAATGAAAAATTTTAAATTCAAAATTAAAATTAAATATGAAGTTTTCTCTATTTTCCAAACTTACTTAATTTAAAGTTATTAATTTTATAATATAAGAATATTCGTTTTTTTATTTAAATTGAATGAAAAAATCAATTCAGCAAACAATGGAACTTTGGATTTCCATGGAAGGAAAAGGAAGATTCTGTTCTTCTTTAAGATTTGGGGCTTAGATTTTATCTATTTCTCCATTCTTATATTTGTAAATTAGTAGGTTACTATTTTTTTTAAAATAATTTGCTCCGATTAAAATTTCAACTCAGGGAATTTCTCAACTAAATTGAATACTGATGATCATCCAGAGAAAAAAATAAGATTTTTGTGTATATGAAAAAAGTTTAGTTTTAAGGGTTACGCTCGTCTCTTCTATTTCTTTTTTTTTTAATTTTTTAGTGATGTATAATCGCTATAGTGCTACCTGTCGCTGTCACGTATAGCCATATATACGGGCATATTTGCCTGTCCAAATAGATTGTGGCATAACTGGATTTACTCTCTTGCTCTCTGTTACCTCAAATAAGCTAAGCCTCTCTTTGGTTCGGCCCCTTTTCTAGCGAGTTGAGTCCCTCGATCAGTCTAACATGCCTTAATCGGGGTTGGATGTGTGTTTTCTGGCGAGTCGAATCCCTCGGTCAGTCCAACATGCCTTAATCGCAGGTTGAATGTGTGTTGATAAATCCACTTGCACAGTGTACTCTAATGGATTTTGAACATATTTTTTCTTGTACGACTGAATTTCAATCTGGACTTTAGAGATTTGGTAGTCAAATAGTAATTATAAAAAATTAGAATTTAAACGATTTAAGTGCAAATAATACTGATATATTTATTTTTAAGAAATATAAATTATAAGTTCAATTTTATTTTATTTTTTGTCAATAAATGATTTTAGTTTAATGATAATTTTTAAAATTATAAGATTTTAATTTAAATTTAAATTTAAAATTTTAAATAATTCTATTCCAATTAAATCCTATTAGAAACATAAATCCATCACATCACAAATATAATCTAAATATTGTATGATAAGAGATCAAAATATTAAAGATAATAATAACAAAAATAGACAGTGGGAATTAACAAGTAAAGAAGCCTTGATATTTTTTTATAGAAAAAGGAAAATTCTTACTAGCTTTATGCCCTTCTAGATAATATTTCATATTTTTAGAAAGGTACAATGTATTAAAAAATTAATTAAATTGAATTAATTTAAAATTTTAATTTAATTTTTTTTATTTTAATTTGATTTAATTGAGTTTTTAATTTTAAAAATTTTAATTATTTCGGTTCGATTTAATTTCAATCAGAAAAAATTAAAAAATTGAATCAAATCGATTAGTGATAATAATATATTATTTTCAATAATATAAAGAGATTAGATCATATTAAAGTTAAAATATTCTAATTGAATTTTAAAATACTAAAAATAAAGTGTAAAAATGAAAAATTTATTAAAAATTTAAACCGATCAAATTGAATTGAATTGAATCGAATCAGACCAGTTCGATTCGATTTGATTTTTTATCAAAATCAATTCGATTTAATTTTTATAAATACTAAAATTTTAATTTTTAATTTATTCCGTTTGGTTTGATTTTAAATTAAACTGATCGAATATTCACCTCTAAATCCAAATCGAAAAATTTCTTAGCTTTATTTTTAGGAGATATTATTATTAATTTAGTTTAAATATTATGAAAAAATTTAAAATATAAAAAATTAATTAATAAAACTTTTTAAATTATAAAAATTAAATAGTAAAACACTTAATAATTAAAATTAATTAGTAAATTTTTTAAAATATTATAAATATTTTAATATAATTTTTTAAATTAATAAACTGAATTTTTCTATAATATAAAAATTAAATAATAATTATTTTTTTATTTAATATCAAAATTTATTCATCTAATTTATCTAGATTTTTATTGAATATACCAAAAAATAGAGGAAAAATGTTTGCTTTAAATTTTAAAGATGCTGCATATTTATTATTGAAAATCAAATCACGGGTCACTTTTTGATAATATTTTTCTACCATATTAAAAGGAATAAAAAGGCTTGATCTAGCTGATCTACTTTTATTCAACAAAATTTTAACCTAATTAGGGATCAATAATCAAGCAGGATGGATTCCCAAAATCCCTATAATTTAAATTAAAATTCATAGCTAGGGTTTTGACTCAGTTTATTATGCTCATTATTTTTTTAATTTATCTCTTTCGGTTTTGTTCCCTTAAAAGGCTTGACAAAAGTACTACTTAGACTGTGTAGCAATAGTAAAGAACTTGTTTTGATTGGGGAATTTTGTTTTTAGCTTTAAATATTATAATGGCTTTTTTTTTTGTCCAAAGGTTTAGTTTTAGTGCTTAATTTCCCTAAATCAATAAATATTGTTAAGTACCCATTAGATTCCTATATCTAAATTTAAATATAAACATAAATGTTATAAGAGAATTTATATAAAAGTACGTGGTCATTAGATAAATTTGGAATACTTATTCATTTTATTAATAAAAAATTAGTAAAATAATGAGTATTATCGTTTATTAATTAATTCAGAGAAATTAGAGTCATTTACAAAATTGTGAGATTTTAAATTTAAATTTTAAATGATTTTTAAAAAAATACCAATGAATCTAAAAAGTTTAATATTTATACAAATTTATATTTTAATTCAATTCTTTTAATTTTAATTTAATTGGCCAACTTTTACGTTTTAGTACAATTTTAGCCAATTTAAAAACCTCATAAATTTTTTTCCTAGTCGACACGTCATATATATGTATATATAAACTAATGACACAAACAAATAACTAACCCAAAATTAACTTTAGTTAATAAACCCTCACCTGTACAGCTAACTAATCCACTATCATTTAATTAATTAACAAATACTGACTAACAAATTCCTAATCCCCAATGTTTTAAAAAAAACTAATTTTCATTGACAACAACATCAAGTGGTACTCCCCGACAAAGGCTCTATTTTTTCTAGAGATCAAAGGTAATCCACCACGACATCTCGCCGGCAATAGAAGAAATAAAATGCATTATGCTCTGATAAAGACTATTTTTGCATGATGAAAAGCAGGGCAAAGGAGGGTAGATCAGCTATTTGAAGGAAAAACAATATGGGTAACATGTTTATTATTCACAATGTGGTTTATTAAAAACTTGAAATTGATATTTGTGTTTTGTTGTGAAATCGCAGTAGATATATTAATATATTCTTAATTGATTTGTCTTTTTATATAGACACTAAGTTTTTTTTTTAATTCATATGTACTAGTTTCGCAATTGAAGTGCATGTGGATGGTACATTTACTGAGGGTACTTTGATAAAATATATAGGGGAGTTTGTTATTCCTGGTTGTTGGACTGATTATGCAGTATTAAAATATGGAAATATTGTCAACCGATGCAAGAATTTGAATTTTCATGAAGGGATAAACATTGGATATTGCAAATCTAGAGAGGACTGGAAATACTAGACTTTAGTGTTTAATGATGATGATGCTAAACAGATATGGGAAGAGGGAGCATATTTTAATTTTTTAAAGCTTTTCATTGAATATAAGACTAACAGTAGGGAAGTGGTGAATGAGAACAATATTTATGAGAATGTTGAAGCACCCATTGGATCTGCAATTAATGATGTACTAATTGAAGCATTTAGTGATGAAGATAGTGATGATATGGAGTACATTCCACCTGAGCAAACTAAGGAAGATAAATCTATTGATGAGACCTTATTTTCTGAGTATGGTAGAGATAATGATGAATTCATTCAAGCAATGCATAAAAGATCTGAGTTTGAAAAATTAGATGATGATAATAGGAATGGGTTAGGTTTCGATGAAATAAGTGGTATTGAGAATGAGTAGAGGCATCATGGATGTTCATATGAATTATGATAGATTTGAAACACCTTACTCAAGTGATGAAAATGACACCAATCATGAGAGAAAGAAAAGGAAAAAAGTTATTATATACAATTTAAAGTGTGATCACACTACATTTAATTTTGAAGTGAGGATGATATTTGAGAATACCAATAAGTTCAGAGAATACATCACAAGATATGGAATCACTAATGGATATGACATTAGGTGGTTAAGGTCTAATCAATTGAGAATGGAAGCCAAATGCTAGAGAAGCTGCCTATGGTCTATCTATGTTGCTAAGGTTAGAGGTAAAATGACATATCAAGTTAGAAGGTACAATGATGCTCATTGTTGCTTTAAAAGTCTCACTAACAGCCAATCAAATAAAAATGGGTAGCAAAAGAATTTTTACCGAGGTTGAGGAGAGATCCAGAATATAGTATCCCATCCATGATGAATTATTTACAAGAAAAGTATGTATAATGGGTTTGCTATAAACCAAGGACAAAGGCTCTAAGAATTTCAAGGGGTAATTTGGAAACTCATTATATCAAATTATGGTCTTATAAAGCTGAATTACAGAAAGTGGATAAAGAACGCAGGTTTGAATTGCTTACTGAAGCTAATGGTACTAATCGCAGCTCTGTTTTCAAAAGATTTTATATTGGATTTTCCAATTTAAGAAAGGCATTTTTAGAGGGATGCAGACCATGCATATGTTTGGATGGGTGCTTTTTAAAATATGGTTTAGGTGGTGCCTTACTAAATGCAGTAGGTTTCAATATCTTGGTGTGTGGTAGAGGGAGAAAATGAGAAAATTTGGAAATGGTTCCTAAAATTACTCTTTGAAGATCTCAATATAGCTGATAGTCTGGGACTAATAGTAGTGAGTGACTAATAGAAGGTACGTATTTTTATTGTGTTTAGTGATTTAATTATAATTTTATTGTTAAAGTTCAAATACTAATAATCTTTTTTACACAAATTTTTAGCAAAGGCAATTAAAAAATTGGTCCCCCATTCAGAGCATAAAAACTATGCGAGGCATATTTATGCCAATTGATAAAAAAAATACATAAAGGAGAGGAGTTTAAGTCCTTATTTTGGAAGTCAATATATTCTACATGTGAGGCTATATTTAAGAAACATATTCTTAAATTAAAGGACTTGAATTCAAAGGCTTATTGAAGATTTTATGAAGCAAGATCCAAAATTCTTCTGCAAAGCATTCAGCAACACATGGCCAAAGTGTAATGTGGTGACATTAAACTTAGCAGAAACCTTTAACTCATACATTTGCAAGGCAAAACCTATGCCTCCTATTTCAATGCTGGAAAATATTAGATTTTGCTTGATAGTTAGGATGTATAGCAAGTATGAAGAATGTCTAAAATGTGAAGATTATATGTGCCCAAGAATCAGGAAAAGGATAGAGAAGTGAAAATTGGACACTAAAAATTGCAGTGTCAAGCCTTCCATAGGGAATCAATTTCAAATGTTTAAGTGTGAGAATGGATTTATTGTTAGTTTAGCTAAAAAGAGATGCTCACGCAGGAAATGGAATCTAAGTGGAATTCCTTGTGTCCATGGAATTACCCATATATATTTCATGAAGCATGATATTACATATTATATTGATCTATATTATAGCAACAAATAACTGTTATTGGTTTACTAGCAAGCTTTGGAGCCTTTGAATGGTCCAAAAATATAGCCAAAAGTTGATCTTCCTCTAATATTGCCTTCTGAATTTAAAAAAAATACTACGGAGACAAAAGAGAAATAGAAAAAGGGATACAAGTGAGGACCCTAAAAATGACACTCAGGACACAATAAAAGAGTATGTCCAAACAAGGATAAACCTCTCGCAGACAAGCCACCAAAGGTGAGATTCACTGATTTTGAGTTTTTTTTATCAAACTAAATATTATTATATTGAAGGTTATAATATGTATTCATATAATTAAGTACATTTATTTTTTAGGGAAAAAAAAGAAGACCAAGAAAGAACATTGCATCCTCAAGCATAGTCAGGAAAAAGAAGCCTTCAAACCGTTATGATACTCAAAATGATATTTCAGCCAATCAAAATACACAACAAATTAATAAAGATATAAGATTTGTGAGATAAGGATTTGAAGTCTTGATTTCTGAATCTACAGAAAATATTTACACAAGGGTAAAACATTTAGTCAAGTCAATTTGATAATTGATATTGTGTATTTGCCAAATGATAACTTTTTTTATAAAAATTATTTACATATGCTTGGGACCAACTTAATTAAATATGTACATGGTTCAACTCACATTTGTCTTTCTGAATTTTTTGAATCTTTTTAAGGAACATCATTCTTTCTTCTTTCAACTTTATAATTCTTTTCTTCCTATGCATCAATTTTTCCTCTGCACACTTCAATTTCATTTCCATCCCACATTCACCATCATCTTTAAATGCAACGGCAGCTTCTAATGTCTCAATCTTGTCAAAAATGACATCATAAACGGCCCTTTCCCTTAAAGCATGTTTAACCTCATCATCTATCCACATAAAAGACTTGCAATTATCAACCTACAAGAAAAAAAATTATTCATGCATTCAATTTATATAACTGAAATCCTTACTCAGTTACCTGAAATCAAACATAGCCTAATATAAAAAGTTTATCAATAAGTAATATATACCTATTAATTAAACTAATAATTTATCATTACATTCCTCAAAGGACAATAATAAAACTTTCTTCCTGGATTTTTTTTGTTGTATAAGAATATAATACTCGGCTAGAGTCCGGCATTATTGTGCTTGACCCAGTTGTGTTGAAATCCATTTTGTATACATGGTATGTTTATGTAAATATGTTATCGAAATGTTTTCTGAGTATGATCACCAGGCTTAACATTGTATGAGTTTAACCCGTCTAGAGCATTGATGAGAGCTCTAGTAAGGGGTTCTATAGTACAAAGTTAGTGTATGCACAGGTTGAGTCTTGGTACAGAGAAAAGTTTTATGTTTTTACAGAAAATGTTTGATCATGTATGGGATTTTACAGGTACACAGAGAGTATAGCAGGTTTGCTACGGGTCCCGGCGACCTTAAGTCGATCTGAATCCTAGCGCCGGTAGCGGTCCGGTTTCCGGATCGTTACAAAGAAGTTAGCAAATTGGCAACCAAATGGTGAACTAGACAAATAATCCGATTACCTCCATTTGTATTTGATAATGCACTTCGGTTTGATGCCATATTCTTTTCTTGGAAGAATTTGTACTTGACAATGCACTTCAATTTGATGCCATATGCTTTTCTTGGAAGATTTGAGAGCTATTGTAAATTTTAAAGTCACTCGAATATGCTTATATTGAGAATGACGAAAATATCGTGATTTAGAAATTTTAAGACAAAAAATAAGAAATGTGTTTTAGAGGTTTGACTAAAATAGAGTATTTAACTAGGGTTAACTTTGGGTTAGTTATTTGCTCATGTGTCATTAGTTTATAATGACATGGATAATAATAGTATGACAACGAAATTTTGTTCATAAATAATAAATAACATCAATATAATATATAAATAAATAATATTTATACCCTAAAAGGTGAAATTTCTAACTTAGTATCATTCTCCTCTAAGCATGCATACTTTAAATTTTAAACACATAATATTTGTTCTGGCTAGGTGAAAAAAAAATCAGATAAATATTATATTAATTTTTTTAATTAATTACCTTCACTAGAGGTGCAACAGAGATAAGTTAATTAACTATGACATGGGCATATTTACGACATGTATATGACGTGGACACATCCATGAATTGGTATATACACACATACCATGCACCAATCAAAGAAGAATCCTCCACTAAACTAGGGATTGCTTGTGGGATTTCTTAGCCTTATGAGACAGAACTGAATCAAAATTAAATTTTATTCGTTAATATTACCGATTAGGGTTTTAAGGTAAGAGTATTGAAGTATTTATTTATTAAAATTAAAATTTCAATCTCACTTAAAAAAATAAAAATAATTATATATGAAAATTAAATATCCAATCTCATTTTAAAGAGAAGAGTTTCGATACAGTAATCTCAATATTCTATCGGTAAAACCGTTAGAATTTTAAATCATAGTACAGATGGCCAAAGGTGCATAGTTCCCTTCACCTTTGCTCTCTCTCTATATATAGGGAGGCTTGGCTTCTTCTATCTCCATGTACTCATCACCAAGCTTTTGAATAAACAAAGGGTTCAAAGGAGAAGTAGACACGGCGTGATATTGGCACGGCTCATCTTCTACTGGATCTTCCATAACTAGCCAGGATCCATTTCTTGATAAAATGAAGAAGAAGACGACGAGCCGAACCAATATCACTCTTGTATGCTTCTTTCTGTTTTCGTTTCATTTTCTTCGTCTGATATTCCTTGCTAAAGAGGCTGAAACAAGCCTGCATTTTGGAGCTGTTCTTGACTGATTCAAGGTAAGCATCTTACAGAGACATTTTCTCGGAAAATTTAATTTTCTTTTCTGTTTGTTTTTTAAAGTCATGCAATAGTGTTTGACTTGAGAACCAGTCAGAATAAATGTAGATTCTGAATGGTGGGTGTGGAAAATACCTGTTACACTAGTTTTGTTTCTTCTAATTTGTCTTTAACTGAAAAAGAATTAATAGGTTTTCCATCAAAATATCCATTTAATCTTTATCTAGTAATTTTCCAGGAAAATGCGTTATAACTTTTACTGGATCTACCATTTCTTCATAAGATCTTCAGATGGGTTAAAAAATTCTGCAAAATTTGTTCTATGATCTATCATTATACAAAGTACTCATAGATTTTGAAAAGTGATTTAGAATATGAGATAATTTAATTATCATTAAACAGGCTTTATTTATAATATTTTTCAATTTTATATTTTTAATATTTTTTCATTTATCATTTTAAATTTTTAATTGAAGGTGTTTAAAAATCTTGGGTCTTAATTCGCAACTAATATATTAAAATTTCCTGAATTTATTAATAAAAATTTTATTTTCAAAAAATTAGACTAAATCGAATAGAGATTGAGAGGGACAGATATTTGCAGTTATATAATATAAAAATTGCAAATTCCGTACACTATAAAGACAATTTTTTGCTTTCTGTTTAATGGAATATTGTACGTCGTTAAACAAATGGACAAAGCGACAAGCTTCATTATTCAATCATTAATATTTCAGATAAAATTTCACATATTATTATTATTATTGAATTACTAATTTTTAATTATATATATATATATTGTGTTAAATGTTATTTCCTTTATTTTATTAAAATAAATTCACTTTTATTTTCATATAATTAATATAATTAGAAAAATAAATTTTATTTATTTTTTAACTCATAGTATTACTCTATTCTATTAAAAATTAGTATTATTAAATAATTATTATAACTAGTAAATTTTGTTTTTCAATAGATGCTATAGTATTTAATTTAAATTGAAAAAATCGATCGAATCGAATTAATTTAAAAATTTGATTTAATTTTTTATCTTTTTAGATTAATTTTAAAAATTTCAGTTATTTGAATTTAGTTCGATTTTAATAAAAAAAAAATAAAAAATTAAACCAAACTGATCAGTAATAATAATATATTATTTTTAATAATATAATATATAGAGATTAGATCATGGTTAAAATATTTTAATTAAATTTTAAAATATTAAAAATAAAATATAATAAAATAAAAAATTTATTAAAAATTTAAATCAATCAAACTGAATCGAATTTAACTGAATCAGATCAGTTTGATTTAATTTAATTTTTAATCAAAATCGATTTGATTCGATATTTATAAATAGCAAAATTTTAATTTTTAATTTTTTCAGTTTGATTCGATTTTGAATCAAACTAATGGAAAGCTCACTTTTATATAGTATTAAATTAATATAAACTAGTATTTTAAAAATGAGATATAATTTAAGATGCGAAATAAAGAGGATATTTTTAAATAAAAATAAAAAAAAACTAATTAATATTTCATGTACACACCATATTCTCGAATGACTTCCATAACCATTTCAATTTCCAAACTTATACTAAAATTAATACATATTTTTCTCTATTATTAAAATTTAAAATTTTAGTTATTAAATTTTAATTTTGTTAAATAGTTTTTTTTTTAAACTTTCATTAATTATCTTTAAATGTCTAAAAATACCTTTATATTTCCAAAGTTTTGAAATATCGACTTCTGACTATTCTTTCCAGCAATATTGTCAGAGGATAAGATAATTAATAAGACAATGTATATAATAAAGTTGTGCGAGAACTAGACCCACATGCTATGATGTTGGTTGAGCCACCCTGTGTCCATGTGGATGGATCAACCCATACATAGAATAATTCATTTTATAATAAGCATAATATATAATTTAAGTCTTGAGTCTTATCTAAAAAATCAGTTGCAACTCTAATAATTTCGTTGATTTTTAATGTTTAACCTTTATAAAAATATATCCCTTAAACTTTACAAAATACAACTACTTAATTCTTAAAAATATAAAGAGTGCATAAGTTATATATATATATAACGATTTAATTCTCAAAAATTTAAAGCGTATATAAATTATATGTGTATAGAATTTAAATAATTTTATTATATGAAATTTATGTGTTAAAATATCAAAATAAGGTATTATATTTATTTTTATATTTTTAAAAATAAATTATTTAATTTTTATAATTTTAAGAAAATCAATAAACTAATCCATCTTGTTAAAATTAGTTAAATCACTATTATTACATTATTTTTTTTAAAAAAAATTATTATTTAGTTTCTATAGTATAAAAAAATTTATTAATTAGTTTCTTAATTTTAAAAAATGTATTAAAATATCAAAAGTATTTTAAAAAATCTATTAGTTAGTCTTTCTGTTAATTTAATTGTTAAATACTTTATAATTTAGTCCCTATATTTATTAATTGATCCATCATATTTTTAAAAATTTTACTAATTAGTCCATTCATATTAGGAGTGTTTTATATTTTTTAACGATACTTAAACATTAAGATTAACGGATAAACTAACTAATAAATTTTTTAAAATGTCATAGATATTTTAGTGTATTTTTTAAAATTGAGAGACCAACTAATGAATTTTTCCATACCATAAGGACTAAATAGTATTTTTTTTTAAAAAAAAAGCTAACTTACTTGATCCTACATAAATTAGATTGATGACGTGGTTGGAATGGAACTGTGCTGTGACTAATTGAAATTACCCACAGCAGTTACTCCGACACTCAAGTCAATACCTTGAAATATATAGAGAATATAATAGATTATTTAAAATTTGAGTGGTATTAGAGATAGCGTATATTTGTCCCTATGATTCTTCTATCTTTATACTGTAAGATATAAAAATAAATATGATATCTTTCTGATAATCCAGCAGTGATGTAGCTGTCTGCTTGATATGGGGTGTCGCCAGCCATTAGGTAAAAATCCTACGATCACAGGCATAATACTAGGCCGTGCCAAATAACGATAACTTCATATGAAGGCTCACCTTGTCAAGGAAAGGGCGAGTCTTCTGGCAGTGACTTGGGCGTTGAAGTGTTTGGATCTTCTCTTCCTCATGCTGGACTATATTTCCTACGTGTTTAATCCTTGCCACGTGTCCTTACTTAGTAATGACACCTTACGCCTTACTTTGGGTGGATGTTATAAAACATCAGAGATCCTCCTGTTGGTCTTCGATTTTTTAGGCTTGAAGATGGCCGTTTGTCTTTTCTGGTTTAGGACAAGTGGCATGACCTTAGTTTGTTTTTACTGTGAGCGTCGTTTTGCTTACCTGTAGTTGCCTTATCTTATGCGCCACATTCAAAGTTTGTCGACTATTTTGCTGTATAAGAACCATTCTTTCTTCTTTTTGGCTTTCAACAGTTTCTCATGGGAGAGAGGAATGGGGGTCCTTTTTTTTCCTGTTTCTGAGGGTAGCCAAACCTATGCAAAGGATATCATCATGGTCTTCGAAGAGCAATTGAAGGTGGATCTTCATGAAGGTGCAAGCATATTGCTTGGCTATGGGGATTGCAACCAGTCCGACTATAGCAGATTTTTGACACTACAACCCTTGGGGCAGGAGTTGATTTGTGCAAGATTGAGTCCGAGGGCAAGGTCAGGAAGGTAGTTAGAGAGATAGCTCTTCTCGTGGCCTTTCAAACGGTACCTTCCTATAGTGTGAGATAGATTTTGAAGATTCTAATGTAATAGAGACTTTTAATGTAATAGAAACTTTATTTAAGTCTCTTTTTTGTCTCCTTATAATATTTTATAATGAAAATATATATTTCATATGTTTTTTATTTGATTCCTTTGTCACCACCATTTTTGCCGAACGAAGGGGCTAAAACATATCTTCTTTGTGCCCATTTTAATAGTCATAAAATAATTTTGAAAAATTTGCTAAAAAATATGATTAATACTTGGGCCTGTGGACCAATAGATTGTTGTCTTTCCGTCGTGAAATGCCTTAGGGGAACTTGGTAATAAGGATCTTTCACTTGAGGTCTTTGTTTGACACCTTCATTCTTTGTCTTTTTGGGGACTGGTATACCCATTTTTCTGGCTGTCTGTCGTAAATGACTCGATTAATGGGACCAACGCCTTAATTCGTGGTTTGGTGGGAATCGCCTTATGATATGACCTAGCGCAAACTATCTTGTGGCCTTACTTAGTGGAACCAACGCTCGAATAGTCTAGCGAAAACTATCTTGTGACCTCGTTTAGTGGGACCAACGTCCAAATGGTCTTACTAGAACCACCATGTTATTTGGCTTAGTGAAAACTGCCATGTGGCCTTGCTCAGTGGGACCAACGCCGAATGGTCTAATGAAAATTGCCTTGTGACCTTATTTAGTAAGACTAACGCCCGAATGGTCTGACGAAAATTACTTTGTGAACTTGTTTAGTGGGACCAATGCCAAAATGGATTGGCGAGAACCGCCTTGTGACCTGACCTAACGAAAACTGCCTTGTGGTCTTGCTTAATGGGACCAACACCCGAATGGTTTGATAAAAACTGTCTTGTGACCTGACCTGGTGAAAACTGTCTTGTGGCCTTGCATAGTGGGACCAATGCCTGAATTCTAGCAAAAACTGTCTTGTGACCTCATTTTTAGTCTCTCTTCGAGGAAGGCTATCCCATCGTTCCTTGTTACTGAAGAATACCACATGTAAAAATACCTCGTTAATTTGTTATTGATAAAATTTTCTCAAATTATAAATATTCCAGAAATGGGAGATGACTTGACCATCTAACTTGGCCAGCTTATATGATCCTGGACGAATAACCTTCGAGACCCTGAACGGTCCTTTTCAGTTCTCGCCCAACATACCAGTCCTGGCGCTGCCACCTGTTGCATCTATTCTTTTAAAGACTAGATCCCCCACGTTAAAGGCGTGTGGCTTGACTTTACTGTTGAACATTCTGGACATTTTATTCTTGTAAGCCGCCATTCTAATTGCGGCCTTTTTCTTGCAGGAATTCTGCTTGATCCAAATTGAATTGCATTTCTTTGGGATTCCCTGAAATCTCAGAGTGTTGTATGACTGCATCAGACCCATATACAAGAGAAAAGAGAATTTCTCTTATAGTTGTTCTGGGGGTGGTTTTGTATGCACATAGTATGTGGGGTAACACCTCGAGGTAGTTGCCCTTAGCTTAGTCAAGGTTTTTCTTTGGATCCTGTAGGATGGTCCTATTTGTTACTTCAGTCATAACATTGGTTTGGGGGTAATAACCTGAGTTGAACCTTAAGTCAATTTTCCATTTTTTTGCAGAAGTCTTTAAACCTATAGGTTGTAAACTAAGTTTTATTATCAGTGATTACTATTTTTAGTATCCTGAATTGAGTAAATATGCTTTTGCTGACGAAGGAAATCACTTATTGGATGGTGATGGATTATACTGCCTCAGCCTCAGCCTACTTGCTGAAATGATCTACCGCTAAATCACAAATTTTCTTGACCCGGTTGCCTTAGGGAATGGGCCAAGGATGTCTATACTCTATTGAAAGAAAGGTTAGAGACTTTCAATGGCCGCTTGCATTTCTTCTAGAGTCCTCGGGATGTTTGTATATATTTGACATCTTTAACACTTCTGGACAAGTTGCTTCTCATCTTGTATTATCATCGGCCAGTAGTATCCTTCTCTAAATGCTTTTTAAGTGATTGTTCAGGCTCCTTCGTGGCTTTTGCAATCATCTTCATGGATATCCCTTAAGATTTTCTAGCCTTCCTCCTCTGTAAAACACCGCAACCACGAATGTGTCGAGTACCTCATGTACAACCAACTATCAATTAGTGCATATTTAGAAGACTTTCTTATTACTTGTTTGGCTGATAACTCATTTACAGGAAGATCATCTTGCATTAAGAATTTATATATTGGCATCATCCATGATTCCTCCTCTTTTATGGGAAATGACTCTTTCACTTTTGTCGTTGGAGTGTGCAATTCCTCGAACTGAAACAGTTGGTCAAGTGCTATTCACCCGTTGCTACCATCTTGGCTAGAATATTCGCCTATTCGTTATTGTCTCTAGCCACTTGGCAAAGTTCGCAGCTGCCCTACCTGTATTTAATTATTTTCTTCAAAGACCGAATCTTTTCCTCGTACTTGATGAGATTTGCTTCTCGAACTTTGAATTGTCTCTAGTATTGATTAACAACCAATTGTGAATCTCTAAAAATAATGAATTTTTGTATGCCTAATTTCTTGATGATTCTTAGGGTCATTATTACAGTCTCGTATTTGGCTACATTGTTAGTGGTATTGAAGGCAAGTTTAGCCACTGCAAAAGGATCCTAATTCCTGAACCCCTAGCTCCACAAGCTCCATTTACCCAGACTTTCCATTCTTCTATATTTTCCTCCTAGGACTCTAAAGGTTCTAACGACGAAGTCATCTCTACAATAAAGTCAGATAGCACCTGGGTTTTCATGGCCTTTCTTGGAATATACCTGATATCATAAGTCGATAACATTACCACTTAGGTGGATAACCGCTCTAACAACTCCGGCCTGTGTAAAACCTTTCACAAAAGGTAATCTGTTCTGACTTCTATAGTGTGTGACTCGAAGTATGGTCACAGCTTTGTGGCTGACATTAGTACTGCGAATGCCAACTTTTCTAGAGGAGGGTAGTTCAGCTCTACACCCTTCAACACCTGGCTGACATAGTATACTTGGCTTTGCTCTCTATTGTTTTCACGAACAAGTACTGAGCAAACTGTTTTCTTTGTCACAGATAAGAATAGAAATAAAACTTTGCCTTCAACTGAAGAGCTTAGCAATGGAGGGGATGATAAAAAGGTTTTCAGACTTTCGAATGCCTCTACACACTCTTCTCCTCATTCAAACTTACCTTTGCCTTTTAAGGCTTTAAAGAATTGGAGGTGCCTTCTGATGGAGCATGATATGAAATGTCCGAGGGCAGTGACTCACCTATTTAGCCTTTGTACCTCATTAATGGTTTTCGGTGCTTCTATGTTTTGGATGGCGCTGATCTTCTTAGAGTTTGCCTCTATTCCTCTTTTCGAGATTATATACCCCAGGAACTTTCCAGCTTTTACTCCGAAGGTACATTTTGTAGGTTTCAACTTCATACTCGCCTTGTCCAGGATGTCAAAAACTTTTCAGATATCTTCTAGATGGTCTTTCAAGGATCGACTCTTTACTAACATGTTATCCACATACACTTCAACTGTTGATCCCATAATTTCCTTAAAGATTTTCGACACTAGCCTTTGGTATGTTGCCCCCTGCCTTTTTTAACCCAAAATACATTACTGTGTAATAGTAAACTCCTTCTTCTGTTATGAATTTAATCTTCTCTGCATCCTTGATATCCATCATGACCTGGTGGTATCCTGAGATGCCATCAAGGAAGGAGATCACTGCATAACCTGAGGACAAATCCACTAATCTATCGATGGATAGTAACAGATAATGATCTTTCAGACATGCTTTATTTAGGTCAGTGAAATCTACTCACATCCTCCAATTTCTGTTAGCTTTCTTTACTAGGATCACATTGGCTAGCTATGTGGGATATTGTACTTCCCTTATTAATCCTACGCTTAAAAGCTTATCAATCTCTTCTTTAATCACCTTTTGCCTCTCTGGTGCGAACTTCCTTTTCTTTTATTGGACTGGTTTGACGATCTTATCAATAGATAACTTATGAGTGATGAGAGCCAGGTCCACACTTGTTACATCTTTTGGAGACCAAATGAAAGTTGTTACCCGACTTTTTAGCAACTCTATTAAATGACCCTTCGTTTTCCTAGCTAACGTAGTCCCAAATCACTCCTTTTGCTCCTTACCTACTCGGACCTCTTTTACCGGGTCTGCGGTTTCTGGCTTTACATGAGATTCAGACTTCTCTAGCAAGTCGATGGGCATAGTTGCTTTCTCGAGACTTTTTGTTGGACATTCATAATCTTCTCTAGCTAACCTCGGACTGCCTCGAACCACTGTTATTCCTCCGGGAGCTGGAAGCTTAAGATACATAGCACCCATATTAATAAAGATACCCTAATAGTTCAGGATCAGGCGACCGAGTATCACGTTGTATGCAAATGGAATGTCTACCACCGCAAACTCTGCACATAACTTTTGCCTATACTTCTCATCTCCAAGTACCAGAGGAAGGTTGATAGTACCCAACACTGCCACGATCTTGCTCCTAGTCCTACTAAAGGGTAGGAGACTCTAGCAAGGCTGTTTTTATCCATGCCTAACTTGTCAAAAACATTTAGGATGAAAAGGTTAACAGAACTACCTATATCCACCAGTACCTTCCTCATACCAGTTTAAGAAGATCTTAACGACCAACAGGTCATTTTGGAAGAATCTGATTGCTTTATCAGCGGGGCCGAACTTTACCTCTTGCCTAGTCCATGGTTCTTGATGGACAGATAGGACATCCTCTGCTACCCGCTTATTTTTTTTTTTACCTTTGTTAGGTCCTCCGGCGATGACATGTACAATTCCGGTCATTTCCAAAAACAGGAAAGAAAAGCTCCTTTAAAGAGAAAAAGAGAACAAGTGTCCAATATAAGCCCAAATGAACAGAGAGAATCCAATGGATTTTCTGGCAACGAAACCAAATGATGCTGTAGAAATTAGATTGATGACATGGTCAAAATGAAATTATGTTGTGACTAGTTGAAACCTGCAAGAGAGGAAACATGAGGCGATAGTGGGTGCCTACAGCAGCCACTTCGACGCTCAAGTCAATACTTTAAAACATAGAGAGAATACTTCACAGGCATAATGCTAGGCCGTACCAAATAATGGTAATTTCATATGAAGGCTCGCCTCGTCAAGAAAAGGCGAGTATTATAACAGTGACGTGGGTGTTGAAGTCTCCGGATCTTTTCTTCCTCATGCTGAATTATGTTTTCTACATGTCTAATCCTTACCACGTGTTCTTATTTAGTAGTGACAGCTTATACTTTATTTTTGGCGGATGTGATATAACATCATTACTATATATATTTAAATTTTAAAATTTAAATTATTAAAATATATAAAATTATAGATAATTAATTGAAATTAAAATTAACGTATAAATTTTATTAAATTATAGAGATTAAATTGTATTTTATTGTAATAATAATAATAATAAAAGCTAGATAATTATTATATTCTCCCACTATTCCGCATAAAATAAATAAAAAAATTTTAATGCATTCGGTATATATGTGAATTTTGAAAATAAATGTCATTATCATTTAGACTAAAATGTCTAGTCAAACTAATTATTTTGACTTAAATGTAATGGAAGGAATAGTAATTAATACTTAGGGCCAAATTATTTTATTAATTTAATAAAATTATATATTGATATTCTTTTAATAAGTTTGTTTAATATAAATTGAGATTAATAGAATAAGTTAGTTTCGATTATTAAATAATATTTACTAAAAAATTAAAATTAAATTTCAGATATTTTAGTTGTAACAATATTAAATAAATAATTATAAAGCGATATTTTTACTTTTTTCTTCTATTGTTTTAAGTTTTTTCAAAAAATTAAAGAGAATAATAAATGTAATTAATTTTAATAAAAATAGAAATGAAAACGAATTTATTATCTTTTAATTAAAATGTCCATATAAATAGAATGATCCTCCTTATTGAAAAATAAATTTAAAAAATATTTAATAAAATTATAAAAAATATTTATTTAAATATATTCGAATAAATTTGAAAAATTTCATATTTTATTTTAATTTTTGATTTTCATTTAATAAAAAAAATTAAATAATTACTGTGAGGGATTTAATAGTAATTTATGTTTTTTAATCAAATTATTATATTTATATTTGCCGTTGGCGCCATTCTCACTCTAACGTCCTTTTGACGGCTAGTCCATTTCCCATAATTCAACCCACCTACGCATTTCCTACACCACCGGCACTACGCTTCTCCATGTGTCCATCCAGATGTCTAAACTCAACGTGGCGGAATTTTATTGCTCGCTTCCATCATTCATCATTGTGAGGCGGAGCACGATGGGAGTAAAGACTGTTGACCGGGTGTCTTTGATTGTCCAACGTTACCGAGTGAGGGAGAGAGTAAACAAATGCAGAGAAGGTTTCAACATTTCTAAGACCACCAAAGCTAAAAAGTTTTCTTTCAGTTCCTGCCTTGATTTTCCGAGAAAATTCAATATATTTCCCTGCGAAAATCATCCAGCAGAAGGACTGAAGGAGAAACTGTGGATTATTTACTTTGATCAGGTTGCTTTCTCTGTCCCTCTCTTTATTTGTGTTTGGTAACCGAGAAAAAAGATAGTAGGTAGAGGCGTAGGGTTCGAACTGCTGTAGTTATGTGAAACTAATGAAATTTGTATCCTTAAGCGTGTGAATTGGAGCTGAAGTTATTAGAATTCGCAGATTCTGAAACTTTGAGAGAAAAATTGAAGTTCTCTTTCCATTTTCTTCTATGTTCTTTCAGTGATCAGTGGGAAGATAAGAGAAAATCTGCTCAGGCATGTAGATAATAGCTGATGGGGATTATTACTATTGAGAAGAGCCATGTCGGCCCATTTGTCATATGTAATGTTTATTAGCAAATCCCTACATGTCAGTATGCTGATTCAATATCATATCGACAAGGGTATTTAGTCGTGATTTCCATCCCTTAGATATAATTGCTTGTAATTTGAAAAAAATTGAATGGAAAATTGTCACAAATTTTTAAGCATAAAATATATATGAGATCAGTAGCAAATATATACACATCACATGTTAGAGTATATGCAAGTTTTAGTATGATTCTCATTTCTTTGATATTGTTATCCATTTAAAAGTTTTTAGCCATATTGATAATACTTAAAAATATTAGCTTTAAACTTTTTGTGAAGTGAAGTATTTATGTTATGTCATATACTGGGATGCACACTTACACTGGACCCTTGGCAATCAAGATTACTTATTATCATCAATCGTAGTGAGGTTATCGCTTGAGTGTTTAAATTCTGAAACTTGAAAGCAAAACTTGTGGATTCCACCCTTATTTTTTCTTTGTTTCTTTCAATTATTTCAGTAAATGAATCAAGTTATTTAGTTGGCATGATCATTTTAATTTTGGTGATCCCAACTTTCTACTATTTGGTTGAAAATGGTTGCTTGTAACCAGAACTTATGAAATTGAATTGGAATATAGGTACATTGTTGAAAGTTGAATCAGACATATGCCGTTAACTCAATTTCTGATCTTGGGAATGCCTTGGATTCAGGCATAAAACCTTGTGCACGTTGATTGCATTACTCAATGAGATTTTGGACTCTGTATCTGTAGCTTTTCCCTTGTAATAGGATGGCTAAGGATGTTATTAATAGTGCATCCTTAGTGCCAATATCTGAGATGCTTTCTCAATTAGCATCCTCCATATTTGGCACAGTACATGCAGTCAAAGAAGTCCTCATTCAGAAGGAAAATTTCAAGAAGTTCTCAACTTACTTGGAGAAGACTGCATGTCTACTGAAAGAGTTGTCAGAGTTAAACCTAGACTATTCAGAGAGCTTAAAAACTGCCATAGAGATTTTGAATCGGGAGACAAAAATTGCTAAGCAGTTGGTTCTTGAATGCAAGAACAAAAATAAGGTCTATCTGCTTCTCAATTGCCACAGAATAGTTAAGCGCTTAGACAATATCACAAAAGAGATTAGTCATGCTCTAAGCCTCATACCTCTAGCCTCTTTAGGTATATCCATGGGAATAAGTGATGAAATTAGCAAGTTGTGCGAGAATATGCTGGGTGCTGAATATCGGACTGCAGTAGCAGAGCAGAAAATTTTGGAAAAGATTGCGTCAGCAACACAGGAATGCAATGTCAATAGATCTCATGCGAATGATTTATTGTTTCATATAGCTGAGGCTGTTGGGATCTCTACTGAGCACTCATCTTTCAAGAAGGAATTTAAAGAATTTAAAAATGAAATAGAAGATGCAAAGCGAAGAAAAGACATGCCAGAAGATACACAGATGGAGCAGATCATTGCATTGCTTGAAAATGCAGATGCCACCAAATCTCATGAGGAGAGAGAGAAGTACTTTAATAGACGAAATTCTCTGGGTCGGCAGCCTTTGCAACCTCTGCAAGCATTTTATTGTCCAATTACTCAGGATGTAATGGTTGACCCTGTGGAAACTTCTTCTGGTAAAACATTTGAAAGAGCTGCAATAGAGAAGTGGTTTGCAGAAGGACACAACAGCTGTCCCTTGACCCAAATTTCCCTCGACACTTCATTTTTGCGGCCTAACAAACCACTTCAGAAATTAATTGAAGAATGGAGAGACAGAAACAATTTGATTACAATTGTTTCCCTTAAGCCCAAACTTCAGTCAACTGAAGAGCATGAGGTGCTACAATCGCTGGAAAAGCTGCAGGGTCTACTGGTGGAAAGAGAGTTGCACCGACAATGGGTGATAATGGAGGATTATATTCCAGTTCTTATTGGACTTCTTAGTGCAAAAAATCGTGACATAAGAACTAGCACATTGGCAATTCTTTGCATCCTTGCTAAGGATAGTGAAGATAACAAGGTACTTTTGAACTCCATTTTCTTCTTACTGTATGTCACGATGCAACAATTTGTTTAATACAATGAATAATCTAGACTGTTGATAATCCATAACCTGGCCTGTGAACATGCAATTAGTGTTCCAATACCATCTTCCTCTTCATTCCGCATTCCGTTAGGAAATAAATAACAAAAATCTGACTTTTTGTCTAATTAGAAAAAGAGAGATGTTGGTGTTGATATTTCATCATCTATTTTGGCAGGAAGCGATTGCTAAAGTTGATCGTGCGCTTGAATTGATTATCCATTCACTTGCCCGCCAGATTGGGGAAAGTAAGTTAGCTTTGCAGTTGTTGTTAGATCTATCAAGGAATCATCTGGTGAAACATTCCGTTGGAAATATCCAAGGCTGCATATTTCTCTTAGCAACTGCATCAAACAGCAATGACAATCAAGCTGCCAAAAATGCAGAAGAGCTTTTAAACCATCTGTCTTTTTGCAATCAAAATGTTATAGAGATGGCGAAGGCAAACTTTTTTAAACCATTACTGCAACTTCTTTCCTCAGGTATGTTTTTGTTACGGTGGTTCTTCATTAATGAATGTAATTTTTAGGAATGTTTCTGATTTATAATCTGCTTTGGGAGCATATTTGCAAGTTCTAATTTGGAAAACTTTTTCCAGGCTTGGACTATACTGAAAAGTTAGTGCTTGTCATAAAGTATGTCTTTGCCTGATTGCTTTGGCAAAATGTTGGACTTCTAGTCTCTTTCATTGCTCCATCATTTGAAACTAGTCATTTTGTTATGTATATTATATGTGATCATGATTACTTTGAACATGTTTAAAATGAAACCGAATATATTTAACTCCTCCCTCACAAGCATATATAGATGGTGAGTTACAATTTTTAACTATATGTCCTTTTTACTACATGATAAAGCTAATTGACCTTTGCCGGTTTATAAGATAATTGATAGTTTGAGGTTAGAAACAAGGTTTAGAATTCAGATGGTACATATTTAATTTTCTCTGTTTCTTAAACAAATAGCTCTCAAACCAAGTAAATTTAAGTTCATGACTTTGGTGTTTCTATCTTCACAGTTGAACTTTATGTTTAAAATTTTATTGTGGAGGATGAGGTCTGCCAAATTTTGCTTCTTGTTAGTGTTTATCGCAATTTATCTTGTACTAGATATCCAATACTTGCTTGCTAATAGCCAATAGCAAGTTTATGGTATTTTATTGATACAAAACATTTGAAAGTCCTTTTTCGTCTAATACTCAGTATACTTCTTTTTAACCTGTTTCCTCCATCGCATTTTTATATATGATATTGATTATTGTCAAAGCAGGGGAAGAAGATATTAGGATAATAATGGCAGAGACATTGTCTCAGATTGAGTTGACTGACAACAATAAGGTGTCTTTATTTGAAGAAGGGGCATTGGAGCCCCTTCTTCAACTGCTCACACATGATGATTTGGAGGTGAAAAAGGTTGCTATTGAAGCTCTACACAACCTTTCAGATGTACCACAAAATGGCCTTAAGTTGATCAGAGAAGGTGCAATTGGACCACTGCTTGAACTTCTTTATCGTCACAGCTTATTGTCACCAAGATTGCGTGAACAGGTTGCTGCCACAATTATGCACCTTGCCATATCGACTACAACTCAAGTAGCTGATATCATGCAGGTCTTATTGCTGGAATCTGAGGATATATTTAGACTTTTCTCACTTATTTCCTTCACAGGTCCTAACATTCAAAAAAGCATTCTCCGGACTTTTCTTGCAGTTTGCCATTCTCCTTTAGGTGTAGAAATAAGGGAAAAACTGAGACAGGTATGTAACTTCTAGCATGAGACTCGGAAAGTTCAGCTGTCGTCTGCATTTGGTGCTTTCACCTTATAAGTTACATGTATAAGATCCTTTAGCATCATTCCTCTGTGATCTTTAGCATTTATGGTTTAATTACTTCATTTACATCAAAAGCATCAGAAAAATTGTCTAGCTCTATTTTTTTTTTGTTTGGATTTTGTGTGGATTTCCCTTCATGAACCTGGAACCAGGAAATGAACAGAATAACTTCCTAGTCACTCAGCTTATTATCCTTGTCTCTTTCATTTGAATCTACACAACCTTCTATTTTGCCTGATTAAAATCTTTTCACCTTATCTGTTTCAAATACAATTCATAATTTACACAATTCTAGTGAAATAGGCTAGCAATTGTAGTTAAATTTACTTTTTTGCTTGCTCTTAACTTTTTTCTGTCCAAGCTCACATGATGTAACTTTCAGTTCTCTGCCCTTCAAGTACTGGTTCAATTGTGTGATCAAGATAACCAAATCGTTCGAGGAAATGCTGTTAAGCTGTTCTGTTGCTTGACACAAGATGGTAATGGAGACACATTATTGGAGCATGTGGGTCAGAGATGCATTGAGAGATTGCTCACTATCATCACAACTTCCAATGATATGGAAGAGATTGCTGCAGCCATGGGTATTATCTCTAATCTCCCTAAGGACCCCCAGATAACTCTCTGGCTTCTAGATGCTGGAGCACTTGACATAATTTCTACTTGTCTCACTCATGAAAGCAGAAATGCCTCGTACAGGATGCAAATAACAGAAAATGCTGCTGCAGCTATTTGTCCTTTCATTGCTCCATCAAATTTAGAATGGCAGAAAAGAGTAGCAGAATTTGGCATTATTCCGGTACTAGTACAATTGCTAGTTTGTGGGACCACTTTGACCAAACAAAATGCAGCCATTTCTCTTAAACACTTTTCTGAAAATTCCACTTCCTTGAGCAATCGAGTGAAACAGCAATGGCTTTCCTGGTGCTGCTTGAAAGCACCTGTAAAATACTGTCCTGTACACTTGGGCATTTGCACAGTGGAATATTCCTTCTGCATTTTAGAGGCCAATGCTCTGGAACCTCTAGTAAGGATGCTCGGAGAGACTGATCCTGGAGTCTGTGAAGCTTCTTTAGATGCACTTTTAACATTGATTGATGGTGAAAGGCTGCAACGTGGTAGTAAGGTGCTTGCTGAAGCAAATGCAATTGCTCCAATTATAAAATTGCTGAGTTTGCCTTCTGCCAGCTTGCAGGAGAAGACGCTGAAGGCCTTAGAAAGGATCTTTCGACTGGTAGAATTCAAGCAACAATATGGAACTTCTGCTCAAATGCCTTTAGTTGAGATAACACAGAGAGGAAGTGGCAGCATGAAATCTCTAGCTGCTAAGGTACTTGCACAACTGAATTTGCTGACTGAACAATCTTCATACTTCTGATTATTAATCATCATGATTAAATTTTATGTACAAATGGTTAAACTTCATGTCATGATTTGTTAGTTGGCAACAAATTAATGTATTGCAACAATTTTTTTCCCCATATTTAAGATTTCTTTTTCCATGTAGCTGACCCTATTTAAAATAGCTTAATGTGTTTAACATTCTCGATTCATATAGCTGGGTTTGCATGACTTTCTAGTAGTTAATCTTAAAGGAAATTGCAGGAAACACAAGAATACTTAGGGACATAACTATTAACTAAGCCTATTATAAACCATAAAACTTACTTGTCCAGTGGCATATGATTGAATTTTGTTTGTGGGGGTACTGCACATAACACATATATTTGTATAAAAAAAGTTATGCACATAAATAAAATTTAGGATAAATATCTTACAGTAGGGCAAATAAGTAAATGAAATTTATATAAATATAAATAATTATATATGCATACAAATAAAATTTAGAATACAATACTAACTCCACACAAAGGGTGCAATTTAAGCAAGGGAGTGGGGACAAATTTATAGAAACACAAACACTACATAGGACTTCTAGAAGTCAGAGGGGGCAGTTCCCGGTTCCAATGCCCCCATAATCCCATCAACTCTACATTACGTGAAATTTTATAATACAACATACAGATACAACGGTTATACTCTTATAAACGTTGTATGGAATAATTTTTCATGCTTTATCAATAAATTGATTTGTGTTCATTTTTGGGAGGTATTAACAGAAAATCATTATATACAACCATTGTATAATAATTTTATTATAACAATTAATTATGGTGGGTCTCATTGTATGGTTGTATTATAAAATATCTCAACGCATAGGTTTGTCTTGCCAGAATTTTAAGAATACAAAATATTTATTTTGATTTCGCGATAGAGTGCAACTGGATCGAAGGCATTTAGAAAATGGAATGGCGTGCTAGAGCAAATTTTTACAGTTAAAGGAAACACAGACGTCATTCAAAGGCTCCCTAACGAAATATTTACAGATTGAAAAGAAAGCTAATTGCACTAAACAAGCAGAGAACAGAGTTGGAGATAAAGAAGCTTTGTTTAGAAAACTGGGCAGCCATCTACGAGGACACCTTTGGCTGTTGGACAGCTAGCTATGGGACACCCTTCTGGGTTAGTTGAGCTGCTTCCCCACCAATCCAGTTGGATGTTCTGGTAACTCAAACTGAAAAATATCAATATTGTCATAAAGGCCGTTCCGGCATCAAGGCCACCGGAGAGAATATAATTATATCGCTTCCATAAATTCGGATGGTATCGGAAAAAAACAAAGCCAGAGAGAAATCCAAGAGTTATCCAGCTAGTGAAGTTCACAGCACTAGCTGGGGGCATCATTGATGTTGAACCAAGCAGCACAGGCATGTGGATAAGACGAATCCATTTCCTGCTTGGAAAAGCCTTGTGGGCTAGCCAGACTAAGACAGGAGCTATGGCTCCACCAGCAAAGAACCAATTGATCATCCCATATTCACCAAGGTTTCCAAAGATTCTGCGGGGGCCCACAAGTCCCCATATGACAGAGGCATCAAAGAACACTGTATCCATTGGACATTTCCATGGACTATCCTTGGGCAACTTAGATCTATCACAGAGATTAGGGACAGCCTCCATCATCCCCCATGCAGTTAGTAGGTATACAATCACAGATACAACTGTTCCCACAACCTGGAAGAAGCCCACATGCTTAGCTTTTGAACATTATTCTTAGGCAAGTTCAGATTGAGAGAAAATATCAAACACCTAACCTGCGCCATGAACATGGACCTAGGTGGAATCTTCATGTAGTGGCCAAGCTTGAAGTCCTGTACGAAGGTTAGAGCTTGAGTCATGCTGATATATCCATAGACCTTGAAGCACATATTAGCAACTGGACGCTCTGGGAAAATGTACCCTATGATGTATTCTGTGATGATGTTTAAACCTGGTGCCTGTGATGATTGCAGCAGAGCAAGATTCAAAGTTAAAATCCCATTGGATCACTTGAATATAAACACAGATGTTGGCTTTTTTTTACCTGGTTTGTGGTGGCATAGATAATCCCAATTGGGAGGGTGAAGAAGAGAGCAATGGCACAAGCTAGCAGAACACCCCACCAACGCAATTGAAGTGTCTCGTAATATTCACAAGTGATGATGACAACAGCTATGTTTACTGCAAGGATGATAAGAAACCACCATGAAGGAACCGATTTGTATTTCTTCATAAGCTTTGTATGTATATCCATTTTGCTTTTTCCCATAAATGCTCTTTTGCTTTGATTCCACAGGTCACTGCAATTAACAAGTGAAAGCAAACACAAATTATTGAGACCTTTCCAAGTGCTGCAAACAAACCTAGCATTTAGGAAGTGCTTCGAATTCGAATCATTACTATTTGACTCGTATTTGTTCTAAAAAAGTGAGGCATTAAAGGAGCGAATACAATATTTACACCTAAGGGCAAGCCAATATAGTATTTATATTTAGAGGGTTAAAATATTCACAAACTCAATATTTATATTAAATAGGAAAAAATATATATATATATTTAATAAATTTAAATTCAATACAATTACATTAAACTTATTATAATTTAAGTAAAAATATCATTCTAATTTATAAATTCAAACTCATTAAAATCAATAAAACATCAATTTTCTATTTTTTTTTTTAAAGAATGAAGGGAATAAATATAGCAGTATATTGAAAATAAACTTACATTTAACACAATCTCATTTAAAAATTAAAATTTTAGGGTTCCCAGCCTCCTACCAGCCCCTTTAGGTTCGTCGCCGCCTGCAAAAGGGCTGCATGCTTTCTAACTTGGGAAGATTCGGAGCGTACCTTCCATTGAAAAGAAAGACGTGCATGATTGTGGCAGGCAATGTAGCAAATCCAAATCCATAGGTCATAGCAAAAAAAGTGCTGAGATGCACAGGCCCAATACTTGCATAAGTCTTCCTATCAAGACGAAACTTGGAATCCACAATGCTTCGAATATCATACTCTTCACCATTTCCTTGGAAAAGATAATTAGAATATAGCGGGAAGGTCTTGGCTTGGTAGATATTGAGCCAATAACAGATTGGCACAATTACATACATTATAATACAGAATCCAAAAGCCACATTAGCAGTTGCGAACCATGGACTAGCCAGTGGGCTCCCAAGGTATGCAGCCACTGTGGACCAATCAAACCCTAGAGCACCAATTCCAAGGCCTTGCAGGCCTGAACCCAGTTGCTGAACCAGGACAGATTTGGGTGCAAACCAACATACCCAAGAGACAGATGTTAACATAGAGAAAAGGTAGCCTGGAAATACATAGTAAGCAAAGCTGCAGGTTAGGGCTATGAGGAAGAACTGGTTGCGAGTGAATCCTCCTCTTGATCTTTTCTCTTTTTCATGCAGAGCCCTGAAGGAGTTGAAATCTGCTGGTCATTTACAGGACAAATGAAAGCTCCTATTCTGATTAAATGATATTAGAATTTGTTGAAACAAACTGCACAATTTTAGGCACACGCGCGCCCCCAATCACAACATTAAAGAAAAAGAAGAGAATAGATACAAGGTTCTACCTAAGGTCTACTTTAAGAGTAATGCATAAATAAATTTCCACAATGATGAAAAAGTGCAATATGATGTCTCACGACTCTCAAAATCATAATCCCAGTAAATCCACTCAGCATGATTTTTTTTTAGTCATGTCATAATTCTATTCATAAGAAAATATATCAAAATTCAAGTCATGTATATAGTTACCTGAACAATGAGACTTGAACCAGATTGGTTGGCCACCACATTTCCCCTGGCTCCACTAGATATTTCCTGAAAATTCCAGCCCATCCAAAACCCAAAACCTACAAATGATTCAAAAGGTTAGATTAATTCATTCACATGCAGAAGCCTAACACTTTGTTTGGCATGAGGTAGAGAAAACCTTTTCAATCTACAGTTGAAAATGGAGGAAGATCTTCGAAAACCTTGTTTTAAAAAAATTTAGCTCCTTTTGAAAACCTTTGTCTGGCAGAAGACAGAAAACATTCTCAATCCATCAATTTGGTGATTGAAAATGCTGACATTTATAGGTTTTTAAGAACCTCCAAAAAACTTACTTCCAGAAATCTCTCTTTGCCAACAAAAGTTTGAGGTTTTCAAATCTTCTATTACTTTGAAAAAATCTCCTCCCAAACAAAGGCCAAGAAACCGAGTTAGCTGGCATTTGAACTAACCTGAGTGGTAGTCATAACAAGCAAGGAAGGAAGAAAAGAGAGTTTTCTCTTATAAAACAATTTGACAGCACTGAGAACATGAGTAGCATAAACAGTTCCAGCTCCTGCATTAGCAAATATAGTAATAAGAACATGTTCCTTCACATTGAAAGGTCCTGGATTCAATGAGAATTCCCATTTAGTCCCTTCGAAAATGACTCGTTTAGGCAGTGTTCTTGCCATCAAATGCCCTAAGGGAACCACAGCAATCTGTGCAGATATAGAAGTAATGTTCATTGGCTGTGTCCTGTACCAGAAGAATTGATTCACAATTGCTAAAATCACACAAGAAGCAAGACCCAGAACCCACATTCTAAATGTCAAAACTGGCATGGTGGGATCATCTGTTTTTGGCACTGTTAGCTCCACCTGCTTCACAGGGCAGTGCTCCTCCTCCTCCACCGTAGCCTCAACCTCGGATTGCCTAACAGCCATGAATATATTACAATCTACAAGTGGCAACTAGGTAGCTTAATTGGTTTAAAGTGTGGGCTGAGAGTAACAGAAGTAGAGCTGAAGTAGGATTTTGAGATGATTCTTGTGATAAGAATCTATAGTTTTCTGCAGTTAAATGGTAAATACTTTTGTTCTCGTGTCCTAATGTAATTGGTAGGAGTATCATCATGCCACGTGGTACTCCCAGCGACTTGTATAGTTTTTCATGAAATGGTTGGAAATATTCAGAAAACAGTTTCTCTGATCTGTTAAGGTCAATAATAAATGGCTGAATGCTATAACATATGGATTCTGTGAGATTGTTGGCGAGTTTTTCTACCTACTTGGCCACTTGGGATCTTCTTATATATATATATATATAAAAGAATTATAGGAATTAAGAATATGTTTTAATGAAATCTATCAAAACAAGAAAATATATTTTTTTCCCCAGAAAACTCAAATTTAGTGATGGAAATATGAAGCAGAAAACTTCCTCCTCACTTCATGTATTTTTAAAGAAAAAGAAAATCAAGTAGACTATAATTTCATTGGCTAGATGTTTTTGTTTTAAGATAATAATTCAGTCACCCATCCTCATTATTTAATTTTCAATATATAAAAAATAATAATCATTTGATATTAATAAAAAAAAAATATTCTGCAAAAATTTGCAAACGATAAGAGTTTGAGGGAATAAATATTTGACAACATTGCAAATTACCAAATTTTTAAGTTTCTTCAGAAATATACCGCAACTATTATCAATGAGATTTAGGTAATTAATAGACTGTAATAATAATAATAATAATAAAGCATAGCTGTTAGAATAGCCTCCTGATTATCTCTTGAACAGAAGAAGCCAGAATTCTCCAAGAGCTGCTCATGATTTCGGAAATAAATGGACTTCTTTCTCCCTTCCCTTTGGGCTAGGCATCTGATTTCTGCATTGTGAAGCCACTGAATTTAGATTGAAAGAGCTCCTAGGATGGAGGTTCCAACTCCGGGGGCAGCAGCAAGTAAATGGTAATGGAGATGCCAAGCGTCTTGCAGGGTTTCATCTTTGCTGCAATAGCTCTTCTTGGGTGGTTTCGTTTCCGTGAATATGGATTTGTACATGAGTGGTTGGATTCAGCTGCTGCTGGCTATAAATGGCGGTTCCTTGCCCAACATCCAAGCTCCTACGCTTCAAGAATTTAACCCCTAGTGGCTCAACAGCTGGGGCCGCCGGTCGCAAAACATGGAGGAAAATTTTACTTTTGGCCCAACAACCCGTTTGGCACTACCTGCAGTTATAATAAATAAATAAATACCCCTTTTTGTTTAGATCAAAGAAATTAATTTGAAAAAGTTATTTAGCTAGTTTTATAACTAAAATATGTAAATTTTAATTCAAAATTAATTTTGTATTACCTATAATTAATACATTTGAAATGGCATTTCATCCAACCATTTCTGTTGAAAAATACACACTAATAAAATTTAATTTACTAATATATTTAATCATAAAATACCCAAAAAGATAGAACTTTCCTTCAAAATTACATTTTTCAACAAATAATTATCTTCATTTCGTTTGTGCTTATAAGCTCTTTTTAGTTATAACATATCAATTTTTATCTATCATTTATAAATAAATATACCAAACACGTAACAATTTAAATTTTAAAAGTACTTATAAACTAAATTTTATAAGTTAAACCAAACATCCTCTTTTATTTTTTTTTTCAAATATGTTTTAAAACAACTTTAAAAAAGAAAGAAAGAAAAAGAAAAGGCACTTTTTTAACCTTCCAGCCTCAATCCCAAATGGGTACAAACGGTATTACAGTTGAATTTTGATGTTGGTTATTGCTTCTTAAAGATCTCCTTTCTTCATTCAATCAAAAAGTGAAAAGGGTTTCATACAAATATAAGTGAAAAAACAAATTTAACATAACAGCTCATTAACAAATACAAGCAGCTCACAAGAATCCTTGTTTGTTTCTTATGCTACCATGTAACTTGAGAACTTGCCTACTAATGATTCAAGAAACCCATAAACACAAAAAGCACAAAAATAGTATGCTAGAGTCTGACATTTCAATGGTATCGTAATGGATAAAATTCATTTATATGATAGAACTACCTGAGTTAGGTATCATGTTTCCACATTTTTCATGATCATTTCCTGATTACAACTGTAATACTCAAAAAGTATCAATCCAGCGCCTGAAACTTCACATCAGCTATATTCACATCTTAGCTTGTCCCTGAAATTTTTATCAACTACAACAACCATGGCCTTTGAAGCAATATAAAAAAGCAGTAGGAGCTAAACTGTCAATGACTTGTAATTACTCACATCTCTTGCAATTTCATCCTTTTACGTAGTGATATAGAGAATTAGCAATCATTCACGATAACGTGTGTATCAGACTTAATCCTAGTTCGATTGCAGAAATATTTGGACGATTTCACATAATTTATGTGCATTTTGGCTTTCTAATTGCTGTATACTAAGTTGTAATGTCCACCACTACCTCAATTAACACTTGTAACCTGCCTTGATAAGAGCTGAATTACTTCACAAGGACAATAAAGCATCCTCGTCTCTCAAAAATACAATTCAATCAAGTTCTCAATGCAAAAACAGAGACTGGAATTGTTCAAGTCTTGGGCAGGCAATAAAAGCAACTTACCTTGCATCTCACATCCAATCAAAACACTAAAAGTAAATAAATAAACAAGGGCTGAACTGCTCAATCATAGACTCCCCCAAAAATTAAATGAATAGGATAACAAGAGAAGTCCATCTGCTATTGGACAAAAATTCCAAGAATATATTAAAGAAACAAGGAAATGGCAACAGTATAGTATACCAGATATAAAAACTGAAAGGAAGCCAAAGAATCAAAATCTGAAGAAAGACCGAGCAAGAAACTCTCCCACCCTTTTCTTTCCACGACAAAACATTTAATTGTTTTGAAACAAGTTTCAAAGAGAAATGATGAAATCTCATACTAGAACTACTATCACTACATGTATCATCAGTGTGTGTATTGCTATGAATGTAGATGCCCATGTGTTTGCACTCACTAAACCCCCATCCGAATACAGACATGCAAGATCTTCGCTATGCTAATCCAGAAATAAATTTATTAGTATCTTCCAAAATGCATACAGACACAGTCTCAAGTAACCTTAAGCAAATGAAATTGACAGTTTCTTAACAGAAAAGCACCCTCTTTAAGTCTCTAGTAATTGCCCCATAACTTTCGCAAAACACAATTTAATTTCGTCCTAACAAAAGCACCCATTCATAGATTTGTGTAATTCTTGTAACCGCAACGCTGATGTATCGTCCCTCATTATCATAACCTCCCCAGTTTGCGCAATCCTACAGAGAATGGCCGTTCCACGATTTAGCTTGATTCATTGTTTTACAATAAAGTTGTCTTAGCACCTAACCGCGAAGAATAATAAGAGGTTGAGCGGATAAAGAAAAGCATTAATCACCTGCACAACTGCACTATTTAACGTTTGCCGCGATGCCCGCCACCTGACCTTGCACCAGGGTAGCGAGCAAATTGCAACCTTAAATGGACCGAGTCACGGTCATGCTCGTCAAATTTATAACCTGCAAAATCCAGCTTGACTATTTTACGCTGCAGAACTTACTGCACTTTGCACGTCGAATTAGGGACCAGATAGAGTACATAAGACGTTCAAAATAATCTACCGCAAGTTCACGCTCGAAATATACCAAATATTCATCATTACTTTAAACGCACTTAGTCGCAAATGTTGAGCTACCAATTATACCTGATAGAAAAAGGCATTGCAAAAAGAGGAAGGGACAATATAGCTTGTCTACTTCCTAAGGTAACTCACCAACAACATTTGTCTCTACCTACACATAATACAGGGGGAATATTTTTTGCAATATTAGCTAGCCCCTTTGCTTAACATGGCAGAAGGAGATTACAAATGGCAAGGGCTGTGAGGCTAAAGACAACAACAAGATTTACATTCCAGCTAAACCCTTGACTGAAGAATCAGGCAGACCACAAATATTTTGAGCATGTTGGACCAGCGCTCTGTGATCCAAATCCAAGTAAACAAACGAGAAGAGAACAAGAGAGAGTAACCCACCAACAACATCCATCAAGAACCTGCATTCTTAAGAAGATGTCTTGCTAACAATCTTACTATTAGTTAGTTAGTTAGTTCGATTACAACGCAGTGTTTTAGGTAAGAATTGAATCTCAAAGCCAGCAAACATTACCAAAGGTCCCCAATACCACAAAATTCAGCCTACTTGTTTGCATTAAACCACCACTAAAGCTGCCAAACAACACCACCAGTCACCTCCACCCAGTGCAGAAAGTAATAAACAACCGGAATGAGAGAGGATGGCCGGGACAAGAAAATATGATACGTAGATTGAAATTCAAGATTACAGTGTCTATAAATGGGTTTAACAAAAAAAAAAAAAGGTAAAGCATGTAAAGCTCACCTTGCAAGGCATCCATGGCTGTAGCAGCATGGGCAGGACTCAAAAAGTCAACAAAACAGAGTACTAGTGGATCTCCCCCCTGCCGCAAACTTTTAAGTCAGTGACTCATCAATGTACTAAATTTTCTTTCCAAAAAGAGAGAGAGAGGAAAAAGAAGAAACAACATTACCCGTCTTGATTCCTTGCTCACAAGTCTCACTTCTTTGTAGCCAACAAAAGGGCGAAAGATATCTGTTAACCAAGGTGAAGGAATAAAACTAGAAGGGGTAAAGACGAGTAATAATAGGATTAACTCATGGAAGCCCATTGAAGGATACGTGACACCTCCCGTCGTGTACAATCAGATGGCAAGCCCTCTACAAACAGTGTACTGGTAGCATCAGGAGGAAGGGTTGCCTCAGGTCTTCCACTTCCCAATCCCATTGTCCTGTCTTTTACAGTGGCCCCTGGGTCCAGGCTCCCAATACCTACAATGCGTGGATCGTCAACAGGACGACTAGGCACCCCACTTATTGGTCTGGCAGACTGTCCTCCACTGTAGGTTGACATAGGCTGAATACAACGTATAGTTAGTTTCAATGCTAGAAAGCAACAAAATTGGAAACAAAGTTGAAAGAAATTAAGAAAAACTGAGCACCGCGCTACGCAAGTATCGATCATAGGATGCTCCAATGGACTCTGAATCTCTAATTGCACGGAGAGCTGCTCTGTCATCATCACGGGGATAAAAATTGGGCAGCTCATGGCCACTAGGGACATCTACAGATCATGCACATACTCCAGTAAATAAGCTATATAAGAAATTTAAGGGAAAGGGTGAAAGGACAAGCCACGGTGCATTTATTCTAACTGCAGAGAAATAGCATTTAAGTACAAAATGGGACTCAAAATACCACAGGGCAATTTATGGGGAAAAAAGTTATAAACTAACCAGGACTGTTGATATAATGCTAGCTATCAATTACTAATGTTACCAAAAACAAACAGATCATCAGAATCAGCTTACCGTGGACATCCTAAATTGCCAGACATGGAGAATATTGAATATCTATAACTTCTCTCATCTATTTTTTTTCTCTTTCTTTCAAGATGTGATGCCTCTGGGATCCTAGCTCTTTTGTGGATGCTTTTCTTGGACTATTTGTTTTATATTTTTAGTTGATGCTTTTGTTCCTTTTAATTGGATTTCACAGACATTGATGCAAGAATTATAAATATTATATGTCACTTATACTTATCCTACTTCTATGATGTTTGACTGTTCAAGGACTAGCTGTATCTACATTTCTTTTTTGGGGTCAATATCAGCAAGCAGTTCATCAGACAATAAATCTAATTCCAATTAATATGGAACTATGAGACACTCAAATCCTAACAGTTGTCTAACATAGAACTTATAGTCTCATTTTATTTCTTTTGCACATTACCTCTCATCGGCAAGTGCCTGTGCATTGTGCCTAGGCTTTGAAACCCCTTTACACATTTAATAACCGTGACGTATGCATAAAAACCAATCCTTTATATTAAGTAAAAGAGTACCAAATGTAGGTCCTTGGACAATAATGCCATTCCAATACTACAGGGATTCATCACACCAACTTTTGGAAGTAAATAAAAGATACATAAAACACTCCTCGTGCTGTATAAGTAAATTGCCAGTATTTCTAATGTAAATTTCACCCTAAAATCTAATTATAAATGTAAAACACAGATGTAAAGCATGGCTTTTATCGGGAAAAACAAATCTTTGCATAATTCAATTTCAAACAATTATACAAACAGGAGAATGAACAAATAGTTACATACATATAAAACAAGAGGCCAAGAAAAGGCTTCGATAATAAGCTAAATCACAAAATGTGGCACAATTCAATCAAACATTAAGACTGGGACAAATTCAACTATAAACAGAAATAAGGAAAGAACAGAAATTGGAACCCTCTTTTTATAGAAAGTTCAACCGAGCACATAAAAACACAACAAAAACCTAATTTCTTCGAAAGATAGAACTGCAAAACTTAATGGAGCATAAAAAAAGAGAACTTTGATATGAGAAATTGTTAATTACCATAATCGGAGCGAGGGCGTTTTCCGACGAGAGTAGGAATGGCCTGCTGTTGCTGCTGCCGTGCTTCGCTGTATCTCCAATACGCATCGGCCATAGCTTGGTGACAAAGCCGAGAGAGAGAGAGAAGATAAGTGAAAAGCAGAATACGTTACAGAAGAGTGAGTCGAGGGATTTGTTTTTCCTCGCAAGAAAAATTAAAGCAAGCAGAAAAGGAACGGGCTGAAATCAGATGGAACTGAACCGGAATCAGAACCGGACTGAATCAGATCGAACCAACTAAAATGAAACCGAAATTGCAAATCCTATGATCCGATCTCAGACCCTCGATTCTGAAATGGAAACCGATATTTTGAAACGGTGGGCAGCTAAATAGATAAATTTTTTTGGAAGGAAGTTTTAAGAAGTAAACTAATAGTAGTTTTTGTAAGTAATTTTTACATTCGAGATATTTTTTTTAAAAAAAGTTTTTAAAGATCTAAAATCATTAAAAATTTCATTTCTTTCTATTTTTTAAATTGAAATATTGAGATTGTATTTTTAATTTTTTACTTTATTTAAAAAATTTCATTCATTATGTCCTAACAAACAGTTGAATATTCTTATCCATTTTTTAATCTTGTTAAACCCTTTTTTTTGGTTGAATTATTTTTTTAATTATTATTAATATTATGTAATCATGGAATCTTCACTTAATCTTGTTTTAATCTTGCACGCTAACCCTCCTTTTCTCTTTTACTTGGCAGAGTCATTATTGAATTCTAATCTAGGCAAAGAAACTTGTGATATCTTCTCTCTGTGATTTCTGTTTTGATCAGTACAGTAAACTACTGCAACTTTGCTTTTCACAAAATTTCTGCTCTGTAAGTGATGACTCTTGCTTTTCTTGTATTGGGTTTTGTTGAATTCAGCTGAGTTTGTTTGTGTGATTTAATTTTTAATTTTCTTTTTCCTTTATTGGGTTTTTGTTTTTCTTGGTGTTTGTTACTTATTAGAGCTGAAATTGCTCATTAATGACGGAATGGCTGGGTCCTCGATTGTACAGCTGTTGTAATTGTCGAAACCATGTTTCTCTTCATGATGATATAATTTCTAAGGCTTTTCAGGTGAAGAACTTGAATCTCTTATATCTTTCTCTTTTTCATTTTTCTAGATTTTCTAGCTATTTGTAATGGGAATTAAATCAAACATGATACTTGCTGTTGTATTTCTTTCTATGATGTGGAGATCTGTGTATATGATCATATGATTGAAATGGCAAATTGATAGAGCGATTCATTTTTGTGGACGCTTTTCTTTCCTTCAAAGTTTCTGAGTTTTGGTGAGAAGAAGGGCTTGGGTGCTGAATGGACCCATGACCCTCACCACCTGATTGGTTTTTTGACTTAAAGAAATGGAAATAACAATAAGGAGAAGAATTTTTTCATTTGGGACATTGCAGGTTTGATAACAATCTTTCAACTTCTAGAGGTTATTTTAATGGTAGAAAGTTATAAGAAGTGTTCAACAATCTTTTCCATCATTTTGTTCATAGGGAAAAGGTGGCAGAGCCTTTCTGTTTTCGCACGCAATGAATATCATTGTGGGAGCTAAAGAAGATAGGAATCTTCGGACTGGTCTCCATACGGTTGCTGATATCTGTTGTGCTGATTGCCGACAGGTTTTGGGTTGGAAGTATGAGCGAGCTTACGAGGCATCTCAGAAGTACAAGGAAGGGAAATTCATCCTTGAGAAATCAAAGATTGTTAAGGAGAATTGGTAGAAACCTGCTGAGATCCTCTTTCAATTTATCCACCATTGACTGATAAGTATATATTGCTCATTTTGTACAGAAATTGTTCATGGATTTCTTGTTCTTTATCTCTGTGCATCATTGCCATGTTCCATATCCCAAAGGTGTTTGAAGTCTTGATAAATTTATTGTCCCCAGTTAATTGAGTGGAACTCCTGTTATCCTGTATATGAATTAGAGAAGTTATGAGAAAAGTCTGGTGTTGGTGTCCTTTCATTTTGCATCTGCATGGCTAACTGAGTTCGTTCAGAATGGGAAATTGAGTGAAACCGATGTGCAATGGACTGTAAAAACTGTAAAAACTAAATTAATGATTAGAACAAAACCGTTCTACATACATCAGTTTTACCTTGGAATTTTCTTTAAGAGAAGAATGTAGTTTGATTCTTGTGCTTAAGTTTTGAATTTAATGTGCGTGGGATGATTTAGTAGAGCTTGTTTGAAGTGGGTGCACTAGTGGAGAGGATGGTATATGCAGATTTTTATATATCCTATTCTGAGTTCAGCATTTTAGGCTGATTGCTGAATGAACTGCTTCTTGGAATTTAAAAATTGCATTTCTCTGGTGCCTGCACGTATATCTTAGTGTGATACTATCTTAACAAATCTTTTTCCAGTGGTTCAACACCATGTTTGTGAGATAGAGAGTGAGGTTGAGCAGCATGCCTATGGGAGAAAGAGAGGCGGGGGGAATGGGGGCAGAGAGAGGGAGGGAGGGAGGGACAAGGGACAAGGGAAATATTAATTTGTTAAAATTGTTTTTGTACTTTCATGTTTCAATAATACAATGAATGGAGAGACATTTTTGTTCATGGAATTAAATTGTTACATTTTCAAATAATAGGGGTTAATTATTAATTTATGATTTTTGCTAAAATATGGGTCATTTTGTAAATGATCACTTTTAAAATATAAATTTTTGTAAACATAGGCTTTTAAGGGTTAACTGAAAAAAAATTCCAGAAAATCACTAGAATGTCAATTCTAACTTTACAAGACATATACTGTGGAAAATTATATCAACTTTAATACATTAAAAAAAGAAATAAAATACCAAAATGGAAAAATTATATACCGTTGGAGGATTACTAACATATTCATTTATAGTCATAAACAAGAATTGCAGAGGACAAAAAGGCGTCGCAAGGTAACCTTGGGAGATTGTTCTCAATTTGTACAAAATGATACAAAGCAAGTATTCTCATTCTAGTTTGGTCCAATGTGGAGCTAGTTAGCTACCATACCTGTTTTCATGTGAAAGGTCAAGTTATTCAAAGTAGTGTAGATCTCTTCTGTTCTCTTGTGAGATCTATCACATGCAACAAAGGCATGGACTTCATCCTTGTCTTCAATCCAACTGCATCCAGGGCTCTTGTTCAATCCTCTATCCTTCATCATCTGTCTTATTCTTGCAAGGTCAGACCATCTCCTTGCATAAGCATATAAATTAGCCAATAAAACATAATTTCCAGTAGTATTTGGTTCTAAATCTATGAGCCTCTCTGCTGCAATTTGGCCTAGTTCAACATTACCATGAATAACACAGCCTCCAAGTAAAGCACTCCACAGAACTGAATCAGGCTCCATAGGCATTTTTTGTATAATCTCATAAGCTTCATGTAGCTGTCCTGAACGGCTAAGGAGATCAACCATTGACGTATAGTGTTTTAATTCAGGTTTCACATTATAAAATCCCATCAAATTGAAAAACTTATGGCCAGTCTCCACTGATCCAGCATGCACGCATGAAGAAAGAACAGATAAGAAAGTCACATTATCAGGTCGAAAACCAGTTGCCAGCACTCTTCGAAAAAGAGCTATCCCCTCTTCCCCATGTCCATGCATGGCATATGCAGTAAGCATGGCGTTATGGGATACCAAATTGGGGTTTGATATCCTATTATAAACCAACACAGAATCCCTTAAACTTCCACCTTTTGCATACATATCCACAAGGGCTGCTCCTATATGGACATCAGAGTCATAACCACATCTAATTGAGTGTGCATGCACCTGTTTCCCTCGCTCAAGAGTGGCCAACCTCGAGCATGCAGCTAGAATAATACCAATCGTGTAAATATCAGGCCTTGTATTTGGTGTTTGCATTTCAGAGAACAACTCAATAACTAAGTCTAAGTGTCCATTATCCAAATAAGCTGCAAGAATGCCATTCCACGTATATACGTTTGGCTCATAGCCATCCTCTCTCATATTTGCAAGTAGATTTTCAATTTTTCCACTTTGATTGCAGCGGGCATAGCCAGAAATCAGAACGTTCCATGTTGGTATATCTCTTTCAATTACCTCATCAAAAGCCATCTGAGCTGCCTGTAGATCCTGGCACTTAGAGTACATTTCTACCAGAGCTCCACCAACAAAGGTATTTGATTGCAAGCCCTTAACAATTGCATAAGAATGCATCTCCTTTCCTCGTTTTAAATTAGCCATATCAGCACAAACAGTCAAAACACTCCCTAAAGTAAAAGAATCAGGTTCAATGCCTTCTACTTTTAGCAAGTCCCGGAACATATTCAAGGCTTCATCAAAGAGGAAATTATCCACATAACCTGAAATCATAGAGTTCCATGAAATTAGATCCCTTTTTACCCCTGTAAGCTCCATTTGATCAAAGAGGTCCTTAGCCTTGGAGACTTCTCCACTCTCACAATAACCAACAATCATTGCATTACAAGAGACACCATTTTTCAATGAAAACTTTGAAAAGATCTTAAATGCACTGTCCATGTCACCACACCTCCTATACACATCAACTAATCCATTCACAACAAAAGGGTTAGACATAAATCCATGTCTTGTGATATAGCCATGGAATTTTTTACCAAGGCTGAGATTTCGTAGTCTAGCACAAGCTGGAAGAACACTTGCCAGAGTTCGCGCATTTGGTTCAATCCCTTCTGCTTGCATTCTAAATAGCAGCTCTATGGCTTCCTCATCATAACCATTCTGGGCAAAACCTCCAATTACTGCACTCCAAGAAACAAGATTCGGCATTGAATTATCTGAAGATTTCATTTTCTCCAGAAACTCCAATGCCTCATAAACCATTCCATTAGCGGCACAAGCTGTAATGACAGAATTCCATGACACACTATCCGTCTGTGGCATCGTTGCTAAAACTTTCTTTGCGTCCTCTAAACTTTCACATTTACCATACATATCTATTAAAGCATTAGCCACATATATATTTGAAAAGAACTGATATTTCATCACCAAACCATGCAATTGCCTTCCTAGTTCTACCGTGCCAAGACCACTACATATATTGAACACTACTGGAAAAACAAAGAATTCCAATCCTATATCTTCAAACAGTAACTCTTGAAAGAGTGAAAATGCTTCTTCAAAGAGTCCCTGATTTGAATAAGCAGTGAGAATAGCCAACCAAGAATACAAACTTCTAATAGGCATTATCTCGAACAACAAATCTGCAAATTCCAAACAACCACACCTCGCATACATCTGGAGCAACTTGGTCTGGACAAACTCATTCTCGTAAAACCCAGTTTTAATGGATTGCGCGTGAACTTGTGTCCCTAATTTTGGGGATTTACAGGACTCCAGAATTGAAGCGTATATGCTGGAATTTACTGGTTTAGTGTACAGAACGGAGACACGAGAGTGGTTAGTTAGCTGAGGAGCTTGTGTTGGTGTTTGAGAGGGAATATAAGAGAGCTTGTGAGGAATAAAGGGATCATTCATGGGTGGCGACGACGGCGGTGACGGTGCAGAGACGGACGCAAGAAGCTGGCCGGGCATCTTGGCAATGGCTATCTAGCCAGATGGAAGGCGATAGTTCACGGAAATCTTTACATAAGAAAAATCTTGCAATAAAAATTTAACTTAATACAAATTTTTAATGTATTTGAAAATTTTTGCATGGGAGTGTTCCGAATATTTCATCAAAATTCTATATTTAATAATTTAATTCAATTTAATTTTAGAATTTTAAATAGAAATTGTTAAATTAAATTTTAATAAAATAACGATAGCAAAATTTTGTATATTTAAAAATAAATAAATATTTTGTTTAATTTAAAAATTAAATTTTACTAATTAAATTTCTTAAGCATAATAATAATAAGGGATAATAACACCAAACTATGCATTTTTTAAATCGTGCCCTTAACTTTTTTTTCATAAAAATATTTTATATTAACAATATTTTTATAATTATATTTTTCATCTATATTTTCATTAAAATATTTTTAATATAAAAAATTTCTTAATTAATAAAAAAAATTTTAATTAAAATAATATTTAATTTTAAAAATAGATATTAAAGCTCTGTTCAAAGGGAAAGAGACGGAACAAGAAGAGAGGCAAGAGTACAGAAGAAGAAAGATCATGAAAAGCTCTGTTCTCTAGTAAACAAAAGAAACTGACTAAAATAAGCTCCATTACTATGATGTGATAATACAACAACACATTAACAGTTGCTAGCCCACAACCTTACCCCAAGGCGACAAAGTTCTCAATGCGTTCCAAAGTTTGCCCAGAACAAAAGGAATCCATCTACATATATATTTTACAGACATCATACCCTCGTTTTCAACTTAGCTGACCATCTACCATTGCACAAATGCAACAGGTTGGACACAAGGCATCTTCATTATAATGAATCATCTGATTCATCGGAATCACTTCTCTCAGGCTCCCCAGCATTAGCTACAGGCTCCTGAACATCAGGCTTTGCTGCAGGTGCAGGTGAAGTTTTCTTACTTACATTACGAATATTCTGCTCGCCATCTTCCTCTTGCTCATTTGCTTCAACATGTATCCATGCAATTAAGGATTAAACTAGGGATAAAATGAAAAACTATAAGATCCCATCAAAACATAAACTATAAATGGGGTCTAAGTCTATCGCTGAACCACAATGTTGTGGGACCTCCTCCTACTAGTTTTCTATTTTGTCATTCAGAAAATGGAGATATTTGCAAATAGCAATACCAAATTCAGTTTCCAATGCATACTGGGGCTACTCCATGTATGAGTGATATGCTCAAGTTAGCTATCCAGATGTTCAAGTAACGAGGAAGGCTCCCAGCCCAACTAAACCTGGTTTCTATGTGCTACCTTATCAGTCCCTTGTGCTTTGGCGCTCTGTCTCTGCCTTTTTCTAAATGATATATGCTATTTTACCCAAAAGCATTTGATAACTACAATAGCCAAACATGGATATCTGAACCTCTGTATACTGCAATAAAGATGAGAACGTTAGAAAAGGATATCAGCATTTTCAACTGTTCCACCAGCCATAATGTTCAACAGATCCTTCTCCACACGCTGGACAAGCTCAGGCTGTAAAATGTAACACGGCAATCATCAGTACAGACTATGCAAAGGAAAGAAAAAGGTGCAAGATAATTGCAACAAAAAAGAGTTGTTTATTTTGAACCATTTCTTTCTAGTTACAAAGTGTCTTAGCTGGCAAATAAATTATAAGCTACTGATCGATCATATTAAAAAAATATATGTATTTGATTCAATAACAAAGCTCAGAACAGGAATGAGGCCACTTTGTACATTGAGGTCTGGCTCCCTACGAAATCTTCGTTTTCGAGCATCCCTCATAGGAGGAGTGAGTCCATGTCTGTATTCCACTGCGTCTGGAGCAATGTCACCTGCTTCTCTAACCATGATCATCTGCCAATAATAATTGAAATATCATTTAGAAACAAAATTCATGCTGTCAAACAATAAGAAACCAAAAATCTTTTAATGAGCACTCTTACCTGACCAATATCTGCAGTTTTGACTAATGCACAATCATCATAAGTTTTGTACGACTCCACAACACAAGGAAGATCCAAGAGAGAAGCAGGAAAATGCTCATTGCCAATGACAAATGTACCGCTCCTGCCATCCTCTGCACAGAAACATATACATGGGTGTATGGGAAGAAGTAAGAGACTGGAAGGTCAAACAAAAAACAAGCTGAATCCATAACAATGCATGAATTGGTGCCTTTAAAATCTCGTTCAAGTTCCACTCAATGTAACATTCAAGAGTTCTCCATCCTTTTGACAGCCTCATGCAAAGTTAACTGTGACAACTGCCAAGCTGTAATTCCTGGTGAATTCCTGTTGTTTTTTCAACTCTAGACCTTTTTAGCAACAAGCTTCTTAAAGAGAATATAGAAAGCAACATGAGGTCAATTAAAGTGTAAATGTGGTCCAGAAACGGTGTTACATAGTTTACAAAGTTATTTCTTTAGGTTTGATACCGTAGAAAGATAATATGATAACCCAAATGAACAGAATCCTAGGTCTCCAAATATTACCCTTTATAGGTAACCCGATGAACAGAGCCCTAAGTCTCCAAATATTACCCTTTATGGTAATCCCGATGAACAGAAACCTTAGTCTCCAAATGTTATCCTTTATGGGTAACCCAAATGAACAGAGCCCTAAGTCTCCAAATGTTACTCTGGGTAACCCAAACGAGCAGAATTCTAAGTCTCCAAATATTACCATTTATGGGTAACCCCGATGAACAGAGCTCTAAGTCTCCAAATGTTACCCTTTATGGGTAGGTAACCCAAATGAACAGAGCCCTAAGTCTCCAAATGTTACCCTTTATGGGTAACCCAAATGAACAGAATCCTAAATCTCCAAATGTTACCCTTTATGAGTAACCCAAATGAACAGAGCGCTGACTCTCCAAATATTACCCTTTATGGGTAATCCAAAATCACGGTTTACCTTCTCAACCGCTACTGAAGACGTTGGGATAATTTTAATGATATGGGTCTTACTGTCAAAAACCATTTCAACCAAAATTCTATACTACTTTATCTTTAAACGAATTAAAGGAAGATAACTCAACACCCAAACAGCAAACGAATCACAGATCTAACAAGCAGATTGCAAGACAACTAAACGCCTTCATCAAACATCCAAACGGCAAACGAACCACAGATCTGATAAGCGGGTTGCAACGCAACTTCGGCATCCTCTCTAGGTGGACGATGATAGACAAATATTACCCTAGATGGGTAACACAAAAGAACATGAGGCTTAGGTTTCCAAAAATTTTAAAACTTGACGAGAGAGAAAAAAAAATTAAATCTCTACTAGAATGGCTCTGATACCATGTAGAAAGTTAATATTTGTTATTATTGTTGTATTTCACAATAGAGATTACAACCTATTTATATATGAGAGACGGTATCTAAATAGGAAAGAAAATTGAGTCTATCAATATTTAATTCCTATATTTACATATTTACTTCCTATAACCTATAACAGATACAAATAAAATGGCCAAATTATAATTTGCCATGGCTAAGCTTTTGGGCGTAGCAAACTTAAGTGCCAATGACCAAGGCACGAGCACACACGTACAATGTATAATATTTTTATGAAAAAAAGATTTAAATGGTTGCTTGGAAAATAGCTAAACACACCCTTGTATTGATTTCTTCGTTCCATAAGCTACTGAAGAAGGTTTAAAGTGTTGAAAACTTCCATTTAATGGATTGCAAAGCAATTTAAGTAAAACAATCATCTAATCATTCTTGTGCTTGCAGAATATACACAAATGCAATCCTGTACCAAAGATCATGAGATTTGTCAAATATGAACAGTATTTTATTTTTTTTCCTTGCTGTTTGTTGTCGGGTTTAGTAAAAATATAACTAGCAAATTATTTGGACCACCAATTGAACTTCGAACAACAGAAAGTTGCAGCCAGAAATTTCTAGCTAGCTAAATTAAAAATCAAAGTACCCTGCAATGTATTGCAAATGCCAGCATAGGACAAGCAACACCTTTTCTTCACCACCATCAATGGTGCAACACAAAAGAACACCTGATTTTAGCATCCTTTAAAGCTAGCAAGGGCAGTAGCACTAAACATTTTGCTGAAGTAAACTACTTCACAATAATCTATACGGAGAGCGCACCATTAAATATAATTATAATGTTTTCCCAGGGTTCATAATCTTGTGGCTAGAATTTAAAAAATCATCTCTTAAAGCTTAACTCCCTTACTTAAATAGCACCTCATTTCAGCATCCAAAAATGGTATGAGACGAAAGAGAGTTTGTAAGATCAGCAGCGTTAAATATTTTGTGTAGACCACAAGAGAGTTTGTAATCTATAAGGAGATCGCACCATCAAATATAATCTTTGTGTAGCCCCTAATATGTAATGTTTCCTTGGGTTCAGAATCTTGTGGTCCAGGATTTAAAAAGTAATCTCTTAAAGCTTAACTCCCTTTATTGAATGGCATATGAAAACGTCCTAATAAAACTTAACCGTCTTTGAGTACCAATCTAACTAGTATTCTCACATGATTATTTTCAACAGTGAAATAAGGAAACATGTCCATTAAAGCTTGTCAACCAGGTAAAAAGCATAATAGAACTCTATTTTCTACACCTCACGTCCAGATGCTTGAAAGAAAATAGAATAAAACCAGTAAAACAGATCAAAGGAAGAAAGCCAATGCCATTACTAATTAAAACGCGTGTACACCAGTCCACATCAATCCAAGACATGCTAAAATGCAGAAAGTTATTATTGCAATCTACTGCAATTATTTGACTTGAATGAGCAGCCTTACACATACAAAGAGCAAAAACAGCATCCAAGAGAATAATAAGAGAAAACAGATAAACAAATTAAAAAAAACATGGTATTCAAGTCACTACTTAAAAATGAAAACTTTCCAAATGCAATGAAAGAAGTGAAGTGTAATCTCACCAGAAAAAGACAAATCCAATGATTGATCTTCAGAAGAAGAAGCACTTTCACTCAAAAGACGATCTAAACGCTCCGCTACAGAAGGTGGGACTCTTAGTATGAATTGTTCCTCCATGCTATAAAATTCACCAAATCAAGCACATCAATTTTATACTTTACTAAATCATCCTAATCAAATTCTTCTTCTCAGCAATACATACGCACAACAAAATCAAGTGCTGGCTCCAGCAACACATTAAAAGTCTACAAATTTCTGCTTCACATAAAGTCTCTGCTTATGGGTATACGAGATTCTTCCAAAATTGGAATTATAACTAATTAAATACAGGTATTCTGCAAATTACGACCAAATCTAAGATACCAATACCAATCAAACAGCTATTCATTCTAACATCCATAGCTCAATAAAAACCACTAAATACCTTTGAATCCCACGAGAGAGAGAGAGAGAGAGATGGAGAGACTGTAATGGAACAAAGGAAATAGATAGAGGCGAGATGTTCCTCCTGCTCTTCGTAGTTCAGCTCAATTGTGTATCAAGGAGATTGATTGCAAAATCAACAGTGTCTTGGTTTTGAAGCATTTTGGTTACTGCAAAACGACGGAGAAGAAAGGAAGAGCAGATATGGTAAAGCTCAGCCCTGTAATTTTGCAATAGCATCAAAATCCATTCTAGAAGCATGATCAAAAAAGAAAATCCATTACACATGATCTATTTTCACGTTATAAAAGGAATTTTGTAAAATTATTATTTAACTTCTGTAATATTTCAAAATTAATTACTCATCTCTTAGGTTATTGAAATACATTAAATAGTTTTATCTTAATAGTTTGATTGTTTAGAAAGAAAAAGATAATCTTTAAGAAAATCTCTCTTTAATGTTAAAATCGAAGGTTTTTGAATGTTTTTTAAAATTTTTAAAAATTCTTATTTTAATAACTCACTCTCTTCTAAATATAGTACGATTTAAAAATAATTTTAATTTTTTTTTATAATTTCAGTTTGATTTCATTTGATTTTACAGTATTTATGAGTAATTTTTTATTTTAATTAAATTTAAATTATAAATAATCAATTTGATTTTAATTAAAAAATTTTAAATAAAATTAAATAATATGTAAAAAAATAAGTATAAATTTTAAATATTATTAAATTGTTATTAAATTTTAAATATTATTAAATTGTTATTTAATTAAATAAATAAAAGGTATAAAATGTCCATTTGTATAATATACCTTAAAAAAGAAATATAGGGTAAAGCAATATTCTATTTAAATTAAAAAAATCAATGAAGTAAATTAATTTAAAATTTTAATTTAATTTTTATTTTTAAAATTTTTAATTATTTTAATTTTAATCATAAAAAATTGATAAATTTAAATTTATTAATGAAAATAATATATTATTTTTAATAATATAAAGAGATTAAATTATAATTAAAAATTAAATTATTTTAATTAAATTTTAAAATATTAAAAATAAAATATAAAAAATAGAAAAATTTATTAAAAAGTTTAACGATTAAATCAACTGAATCAACTCAATTTGAATTAATGTCCATTTAAAATTAATATTATTTGACTTTTATAAATATTAAATTTTAATTTAACTCGATTTGAATTAATGTCGATTTAAAATTAATATTTTTTTATTTTTATAAATAATTCGATTCTTTTAATTTTAATATATGGTCTCTTATCTTTCATCCACCTTAATGATTTATGAGTTATATTTGATTGTAATATTTCTGAACCTTTAAAACTTTAATGAAATTTCTTGTCTTTAGGAAAAAAAAACCCTTAAATATTTCTAAGGTGGGTATGTAATATTTTGTCCGCAATGTTGCTTCATATTTTTAACCTAATATTTTATATTTTAAATTAATTGTTTATATTAGAGAGATCAAGGAATATTAATTTAGTATGAATCTAATTATTAAGTTTTCCAACATTTTACTTTTAAGATTATCTTTTTGAAAAAATGAAAGTGCAAAAAAATTTAAAAGTTTTATAATAATAATATTTAATTTACACTTAAATTTTTATTAACATTATTTAATTTTTTGGTATCGCAACTGTTAATTTGAAATTCATAGAAAAAATAAAATTTCTGTGTATATGTAAAGTTAACAGAGGTGAGTATTTGGTCGGTTCAGTTTAAAATTGAATCGAATCGAATAAATTGAAAATTGAAATTTTAGTGTTTATAAAAATCGAACCGAACTGATTTTAATCGGAAACCGAATCGAACCAAACCGGTCTGATTCGGTTCGATTCGGTATGATCGGTTTCGATTTTTAATAATTTTTTTATTTTTTACACTTTATTTTTAATATTTTAAAATTTAATTAAAATATTTTAATCTTAATATGATTTAATTTCTCTATATTATTGAAAAAATATATTATTATTACTAATCGGTTCGGTTCGGTTTTTTCAGTTTTTTCTGATCAAAACCGAACCGAACCGAAATAACCAAAATTTCTAAAATTAAAAACCGAACCGAATCGAAATGTATAAAAAATCGAACTAAATTTTTAAATCGGTTCGGTTCGGTCGATTTTTTCGGTTTGAACTGAATACTGCTCACCTCTGAAAGTTAATACCATTCTGCTATAGTGACACACGTCACTATCATGCAAAGCTGTATAGGCATATCTATCTATCCATTTTTATCATACGATTATTTCATTTCTCTCTTACTCTTTATAGTCAAATGAATTAGACCTCTTTTCGTCTGGACTCCCTTTCTGAGGAGTCCAATCTCTTGGTGAGCTCGATTTACCTTAATCGATTACGGATTGTATAGTTTATTTATAGGTAAGCTTGTGTAATAAATTGTAATGAATTTTGATTTTTTTTTTTTTTTAGATTTTGACTTGGCTCTGGATGGTAGAGATTAATAGTAATGAATAACTAAACAATAATTTTAAGTTATATTATTAAAAATAAATTTATTTAAAGAAATATTTTTTACGTATAAATTATTGTTTAAAAAAAATAGAGCTTTGTCTTATCTAACAATTAAAATGTTATATATTTAGAGCTGCTTACACTTCTCTCATTGTCATCATACCGCACTTTTCTTTTCTTTTTTCATTAAACTGAGAAATTACAATTGATTTATAGTTTTTTATTTTATTTTATTAAAATTTAAATCAATAAAAAATAAATTAATAAACACTGTTTAATGCCTTTTTTTAATCTAATTGATGTTCCACAGATTAATTAATTTAGCCAATTTACACATTGAAATCTCAAAATGTATGAGAATGCTTAACTAACAATTAAACGTGGAGTATCATTGAAGTGAAAATAGCGTCACCACATGCAGGAAGTGGTGAAAAGAAATGTAATAATAATTAGGGTGAGTGGATTCGATTTAAAATTAATTTAATTGAATAAATTAAAATTTTAATATTTATAAAAATAAGCTGAATTTATTATAATAAAAATTAATTCGAATCGGATTGATATGATTTAATTAAATTTAATTAAATCGGTTGAATTTTTTAATAAATTTTTTATTTTTTATATTTTAATTTATGTATTCTAAAATTTAATTGAAATATTTTAATTTTAATTATAATTTAATTTATCTATATTATCAAAAATAATATATTATTGCTATTAATCGATTAATGTTATTGATTTTTTTGACTAAAATCAAATCAACTAAAATAATTAAAAATTTTTAAAATAAAAATCGAACCGATATGAAAAGAATAAAAAATCAAATTAAATTTTTAAATTAATTCAGTTCGATCAATTTTATTATTTAAACCGAATATTGCTTACATTTAATAATAATTATTATTATTATTATAAAAAAATATATCTTTTCCTTATCTCATAATTATAAAAAAATTACTCCATTTGTCGTTAGAACTACGAGTCTAAATACTTAAAATCGCTAATAGGGTCTAGCTTTCAAATTTATTTTTATTTCTTTTAAAATCCCTCTAAAAGTTATAAATCTGACTTAAACGTCCAAAAGTCTCTATCAGTATATTTCTAGTAGATTTCTGATCATTTTCTCATATTTTACAAATTTCTTTTTCAAAATCGAGCATGGAAGGACTCGTATGAAGCATCAAAGGCACTCACTCTTCAATCACAATTTATTGATCTGCTCATCGAATCAAACTATAGTCCAAGAGTCTACATCTGGTCACTCCACTCTGAATTTCATTAAATAATAATTCACTTCATGAAAAGACCAATATATAAACAAGTGATTGAACTCTTTATCAAATTAATTACAGTTTATTAATCTGTTCACCGAATCATACTACATTTCAAGTGTCTATGTTTTGTGATCTCACTAAATCTCGATTCATCAAATAATAAATCATTTCATGAAAAATTTAATATATAAATAAGTGATAGAGCTTATATAAAAATTAAAAGAAACCGTATTAAATTTATGATAAATTAAATCTAAATAAAAATTGTTCGTGTAATTTATCACCGACAAAAAGGAGAGCGATAAAAAGAATTGGGATGAAGTTATTATACAAAAGACCAATGAAGAAAAGCAAAAGAAGGAAGAAGCAATAAGGCATAGGTATATAAAATTGGCAAAGCAAAATTAAAGCACTATCCCCACATTCATTCAAAGCTTTTCAATTTGAAGACAACCTCAGCCAATGGTGGACACCATTGCTCATCATCATCATCATGTTGATTCAATAACTTTAACAAATTGGAGGCTCTTTGATCTTTTTTCCCAATTCCATATCTATATTCTCTCTATTCAATAAATAGAGGCTCTTATCTTTTTCCATGATTTCCTCAGTGGAGAAAATTATTATTATCATTCTTCCCATCTTCCATGCAGAATAACCCAGAGGAATGTTTGTGGGTCCCTTTTTCTTTAGCTATAAATAATTTTTTAAATTTTATTTAATTTAAATGAATTAATTCTTAAAAAATTTAATAATTTAACTGGATTAATTTAAGTAAATTATTTTTTTATAATAAAAAATTCAAAAAAATTATAAAATCATATAAAATTTTAATTTCTCTTCAAATGAAAATTTTATTTTTTAATTTTAAGTAAGAAGATTCTTAAAAAATTAATTAAATTAAATTTTTACAAAAATTTTCACCTGCATTGGGTCCATGCCCTACCCTAAACAGAAGGTGAAAGAAGAGTGGTGAGGATATAGGCCATTCCATTTCTCTGATTATTCTCTAAGAGATCCTACAATTGCTTCATGAATTCAAATTGCTTTAGTGGGTGGAAGAATCTCAGGACCAAAATTATTCTGATAAGACCCAACACAATTCTCATCTCTTCCGAAGCAAAGCCAAGGCCAAGAAAAAGGAAAAGAAAAAGAAAATGGCTGTAAAGGATTCACAACCAATCATCATCGCGAGCTCAACTCACTTAGAGCTCAAGCAAGCACACACATACATATGATCACCAATACCCATTTCTTAAAATCCATAAATAAACAAATTAAACAACTCTATATATATAAAATTTCCTGTCTCTTAATCAAACTGCTACTTACATGAACATGAGCATTAAAAATCTCTCTCTCTCTCTCTCTCTCAAACAATGCCTAGCTAATATAACTTCTTGCTGTAAATATAGCCCTAGAGAGTAGAGAGGAGAGAGGAGAGAGGAGAAAGAGGACTTCATCACCTTGGCTCTTATGAAACTGGCCAGCCAACCCAAAATAAAGCTTCAAAAAACAAGGAAATTCAAGTTCAAATTCAAAGCAGGAAAGCAACCCATGTGCCCTATCAGTTAGTTTTTTTTTTATTAACATTCACCAAGTGAAAGAAAATAAGAGAAAAAGGAAGAAAATTATAGAAAATACCAATTATTTTCATGCAAAAACTAATACATTCCATTCCAAAACCCAGTAGTTGTATGATCACCTTGCCTTCTATTTTGATCATATTGATCAGTATTTGCTTGAACTGGCTTCAACTCCTCCATTGGAAACAAGAGCTTTGCACCATTTTCTTGCACCCCATGAATACTCTCATACCCATTACTGTTTTCAAACCCTTGCAAGAAAAAATTAACAGTTGGCTTGAATTCTTGCAAAGAAAACCCGGATGAGTAAACTGGGTTAGAATCAGCTACAGGCATGCACATGAAAGAATCCAATCCCCTCGGACTCATCCCAGTCTTGAGAAGCTCCATGGCTGCCATATGATGATGATGATGTGGTGTCGATGATGATGATAAATTGCTAGGTTTTAGATTCTGGGTTTTGCCATAATCTTCATTTGGAGGAGGATAAGCTAAGTTGAGATCTCTAGCTTGATAGATCTTAGGGTTTTGATCAGAAGGTTGTGGGTTGGTGAGATCAGGAAGATTCTTTGATGATGATGGTCTCTTGTTCTTTCTTGAACCTCCACCTACAGGAACATTTCTCAGAGAACCACCTTCAGTCCAGTATCTTCTACAAGTTTTGCAGAAGTATCTTGGCTGAGAGAGACTATAATTGTTGTAATAACAGAATTTTGTGTTGGTTGAATTGCACCTTGGACAATTCAAAGCTTGATCCTTTTGAGGCCTAACAAGCTTCCTCTCTAAAGTAGCAGACCTTGAAGCTTCCATGGCTTTAACCAATCCAATCACCTGAAATTAGATAAAAAATAATAATTTCATGATAAAAAAAAAAAAATCAAAGATGGGGAGAAAAGAAATGAAAAGAAAGTGATAAGAAACAAACAAAGCAAAGAAAACAAAAGAAGAATGCTTTTTATTTTACTTTTGAGGATTGCAACAGCAATAATACATACAAAATTATAATAACTTTTTCTTGGTGCTTTTTTATCATCAGATGGTGGAGAGAAAAAGAAAGAAAAGAGAGGAAAAAGTGCAGTACTTTCAAGAACAATTTCAAAAGCTTTTTCAAATGACAGAAGCATATAAATTTCAAATATTAGTGGAAGGTGGGTATAAGCAACATCATCTTGAATAAAGGTATAAAGAAAATAAAGCAAAAAAGAAAATTAAAAAACCCATTAGCCTTGAAAATCTCAACCCAGAAAGGAGAGGAAAAAAAGATTTTTTTTTTTTCTTTATATGTTTACCTGTGGGAACTGAGAAGTATCCATGGATTAAGAGGAAGAGGAAGCTATGTGTTGAGATTTTTGCTCAAGGAAAATGACCTAATTTTCTGTATAGCAGCTGGTCTTAAAGCGAAGATGAACACTTTGGAGATGGATATTTGTGGTGGTTTCCATCCATCTGTGTTGGCCTACTCACATTGGAGAGAGAGAGAGTGATAGAGACAGAGAAGGGTAGGTTTGGGTTTTCACAAAAAAAAAAAAAAAATTTCAGTTTCCTAATGTTAGTCTATGTGCTTTGCCTTTTTCAATTGTGAAATGTGTGTACAGTGCAGTTGCACCTTATTACACATTATACATTGGCTAAATTACCATAAAATCTATAAATTTATAGAAAATTTACTAATTCATTTCCATTTTAAAATTATTTTATTAAAATATCATTATATATATTTAATAAAATTCGACTCTTTAAACATTCAATTAAAAAAAATTATTAATTGAAATGATCAAAGACTTAAATTTTATAAAACAGAGGCATTTTAATTGAAAATTTAGAAATAAGAATGAACTAATGAAATTTTTTAAAAATTTAGGGATCTGATAATAATTTTGAATTTTATTGTTATTTCTTCAAGTGAAAAAATAATAACATTTTTTAAATAAAGCCCTTATGTCACGTGAAACCCACATGTAAATGTGGGATTATACAAACTCCTTTTAAGTTAAATTTCAAAATATATTTTAAATGTATGTATTGAAGATTATTAAAGATTAATTTTACATTAGGTTCAAATAAATAATTTATTTAATGAATTTTTTCAACCATACTAATTATTAGGGATGAGTATTTGGTTGGAATCAAGAATCGAAATTTTAATATTTATGAAAACTGAATTGAATCAATTTTGATCAAAAATCAAATCGAATCGAACTGAATATGTAAAATATTCGATTTGTTTATACTATATTCGGGACTTAATCACATTTTTTTGTTCGATTTGACTTATTTGATTTAAATTTTTAATAATTTTTTTATTTTTACACTTTATTTTTATTTTTAATATTTTAAAATTTAATTAAAATATTTAAACTTCATTTAATTTCTATATTATTGAAAATAATATATTATTATTATCATTCGGTTCAATTTAATTTTTTAATTTTTTATTAAAATTAAATCGAATTAAAACAATTAAATTTTTTAAAATTTAAAATTAAACTAAATTAAAATAATAAAAAATAAATCAAAATTTAAAATTAATTTAATTATTTTTTCAATTTAAACCGCCGTAATCTTGCTTACTGTGATTTCTCTTTGCATGTAGGGTATTGATACATGTAATTGACTAGTCGTTTCTCTCGAGAATAATTATGAACCAAGCAACTCACTCTCATACTTGTCTGTCATAAATGATAGCTCACTGACATTCATATATAGCTTGTTCCCTTTTTTTGTTTTTTTTTTTTCTCTTTTATAATTATTTTTGTTAAATAAATTATATTATATTCTTTTTTAAAATATTTAATTTTTCTCTTTTTATTTGTATATAGTTTTATTTTAATTTTTTTTGTTATTAATTTTTATAAAAATATAATTATTTAATTTTTATGTTCATACATGATGATTTAGAGGCATTTTAAATTTTAAAAAATTAAAAAAATTATAATTTATAAAATTTAAATTTCCTTAGGTCCTCACCTCATTCCCATCTAAATATTAATGAGATCCTTTAACAAGGACAAAAGTTGGTAATATTAAATGCATAAAAAATTATATTATTTATTTGTTTTGTTTTATTTTATTTTATTTATAGAAAATTAATATATTCCAATTTAATGGTAACACTTTTAACAAGGTCTTTTTAAGATTAAACTTGAATTTTACTTTAAAAAACGTTTTTTTAAAAAATAGTTTAAAATTATTATAAAAATTATATTTTATTATATATAATAATATATTTTAATAAAAAATTTATTTTATATTTAATAAAATCATAATTTTAATTATATTTTTTATTTATTATAAAAAAAATTAAATAGTTGTCAGAGAAAATGGGGTTTATGATGGTTGGGTTGGTTTAAGTGAGGGAAATGTGCTCCCTTCCCTTTATTTCTTTTTTTTTGTCCGTTAGCGATGTCTAATGGCCTCTCAGCTACAGTGTGCCTGTCTCTGTCATACGGGTCCGTCAGACACTCTCTCCAAACCAGGAGGCCATTTAATTCTCCCGGCGCGCGTCTAGACAGGATTGCGAGGTGACTGGGCCTGTCGTCCTTTCTCCTGTTACGTTTCAGAGCCGAGCTTGGTGTGAAAGGACTGAGACCCACGAGAGGTCTGACCTCAGGGCCAGGTGGTCTAGGCCGGCTCGTTGAAGAGGCCCATGACCTTTGGATCATAGTCACTATCATGGATTAGACCTTATACCATGGTGGTGAAGCCTAGTGGTCATCATAAAGTAATAATTTATAATTATTATTTTAAATTAATTAATGCAATTTCACCCGTAGAAAGAAAGATTGAAACATTATAATTTTCAATTCTTTATTAAGACTTACTTTTTCAACAATAGTGCGAGATTTTATGAAAAGTTACCGTTAGATAATATAATTCATTAAATTTTTATTATATTTATAATCGTGAAATCATTTATCTACTAACCGATACTGGTTGGATTTTGAGAAAATTTGATAACCAACTCTACCTTTTTACAATATAAAATTGATGAATACAGAGATTAAAGTACGTATTTTTATCCGACTACTCTTGACAGTTCTAAGTAATTCATCACTCTCGCCCTTTTTTTTCAATTTATTGACTTGAGTATCAAAGTGGCGTATGTAGACGCCAATTATTTTACATTCTCCTTACTGTAGACTAACTAATTGTAGTACAGTTTCGTTTTAACCACATCGACACTTTGTATATAACTTCAAATTGCTCTGTTTTTAATAAAAATAAACTATTTTATTAGTGTACAATTATTTTAATAAAGTTATAATTGGTAGCTTTTTTTTAATCCAATAACTACTAAATATTAATATTTGGACTAAACACTATTAAAAAAATAATTCCACAAATATATATCCAATAAAAATGGTATAACCGATTAGAATCTATTTATTATTAATTAAAATTTAATTTCATTAAAGCTCTTTTAATTAAATGATTTGAAAAATTTAATTTCAGTATATGTTAAGATGGAAAGCCCGTTTAAAATTGTTTAAATACTAAATTTAATTTCAATATACGTAATCATGTGAAAGAAGAAAATTGTAGAATTCATATTGAATGACCTTTAATTGTAGTTTTTTTAAAAAATAGATTTAATTAAATTTTATTAAGTAGATTCATATAATTTATATTTTAATGTAATTTTATTGTTGATTTCATTCATTTTTATTTTCTAAAATACTTTTCATAACAAAAAAAAACTAATTCTAAAAAATATATTAACTTATAAAGCTCCCTTTATTAATTTATTATTATTTTCTAAAATACTTTCAATGAGAAAAAAAATTAATTCTAAACAATATATTAACTTATAAAGCTTCTTTTAATTTTATAATTTAAAATTAATTTATTCTTATTTTTAAGATACTATTGACATAATTAATGTAGATTAATATTAAAATATATTAAATATGAGTCTCAATAATTCAAATCGAATTAATTATTTAAATATCTTATATCTCTTAATAAAGTGACAAAATTCTAATTATAATAAAATATTATTTATCTATATCAGAATATTATCTTTATCTGATAGAAATTTTATTTAGGATTTCATAATCCTATTTTATATAAGATTTCATATCATATTCAAAATCTATCTAATATATTATATAAATAACTGTCAACCTCCATAATCAGGTACATTATTTCTTTTTATTGATATTTAGAGGAGATCGTGATCAAACAAATAGAAATTTGAGTTCTTGCGACGAATAATTATGTCGCTAAAGGATTTTATTTCGTCACAAAAAGTTTATATGATAGATTGTGATGAAATTAATCATGTGTTTGATATTCTCGTTGTAAAATTTTTGCGACCGAATTTGTGACTGTCATTATTGTAGCGCCGGATTTTGCGATGACATTGCTAAATCAGCAACGAAATTTCATTGCTGCAAAATAATATGCATTATTACTTTTAAATATCTCTCAAACTCTTATTAAACATGAAGTTTACAAGATCTATCATCATGTAAATGGCTTTAAATTTTTTTTTTAAAAGAAAAGTTATAAATTATTACAAGATGGTGATATTTATATATATCAACCAATTAATACTACGTGCTTAACAACTAACTGTAATACCCGGCTAGACTCCGGTATCGGAATTCCTACCGTCCGATGGAATCTCGGATGTCGGAGACTTCTAGAAGGGTAAAACCATGTTTTCATAAAATGTTTTAATGTATTTGATGATTTTAAGTAAAAAAGGAAAATGAGTTTTGTATGAAAACAACCTTGGAGGAAAACTCAGGTTCGGCCGCCGAACATGCAGGCATTTCGGGTGTGCCTTAGGCCCCCGAAGGCATAAGTGAGGAAAGTCCAGGTTCGGCCGCCGAACATGGCATGCATGCGGAGGCACGTTCGGCCCCCAACGTGGCCTGGCCAGCCACTATAAAAGGGTCCCTTAGCCGAAAACGGGCGAGCTTTTCTCCCCATTGTCGGCCAAGGTGAGTTCTCCGCCATCCCTCACCAATCTTTGAGTTCTTCCTTCAGATCTTTCAAGATTTTCACAAGTTTTTATTTTGTTTTGAAGATTTTCAAGTTTTGAGCAAGTTTTGAGCTTGGAGACCCAAGGAAGTTGAAAATCTCCCATCTCCAAGATTAGGTCGTCTCTCTCTCGATCTTCAAGAGGTAAGAGCCGATCTTAAGCTCATTGCATGTTTTAAGTAAGTTTTATGAAGATCTATGGGGTAGAATGCATGTTTAGCTTATAGTTAGGTTTTTGAGTTTATGTTGTGTTTTTGAACAATGTGGCTTGCCAATACATGTTTGATGTGTTGTAGATGGGGCTTAGGATAGTTTGAAGCCCCTAGGAGCTTGTATGCTTGTGTATGTGTGTTGTAGAATAGGCTTATGCATGTTTGGATGGAATGGGAGGCGTATATGCATAGAGGAGCTGAGTTTCTGCCACTAAGGGAGAAACCAGGTTCGGCAGCCGAAGGAGCTTTCGGCCGCCGAACATGCTTGTGGAAGCAGCCTTCGGCTTTCGGCTGCCGAACCTGGTTGTGGAAGCAGCCTTCGGCTGCCGAAGCTTGCCCTCGAAAGGAGACTTTCGTCTCTGTCTGGGAGTTTCGGCCGCCGAAAGTGCCGCCGAACATGCATGAGTTTCGCCTCTGTCTGGGAGTTTCGGCCGCCGAAGGTGCCGCCGAACCTGCCTGACTTTCGGCTCTGGAGGGACTTTCGGCCGCCGAACCTGCCGCCGAAAGTGCCCTGTCCAGCCCTCTTTTGCATGAATTTCTATGATTATTTCATGATGTTCTAGGGGGTTTTTGGGGGATGTTTTTAGAGTTATGTTCTAGTTGTTTAGTCCCTCATTTGAGTCCACCCGTGTAGGTTCGGACCCGAGGAACCGAGGACCCCAGCAGTGAGTTCAGCTGCTTTTGAGTCAGTAGAGTTTCAGCCAGAGGTGAGTGGAATAACTCTTATGCTTTTAAATAAATAAACCAGTTTTAGCATGATTCACGCACCATGAATGCCATGAGATATAATAGGGTGCTTGCATTAGAACTCACGAATATGTTGCATTGCATAATATGTTGATGATGCGGATGAATGTTGAATGATCCTTTAGTCCTCATATGTTATGATATGATGATGATACGGTACGGAAGACCAGTGAGGCCCATTCTACGCCCCTGGCACCATGTAAGAGAAAGACTAGTGAGGCCCATTCTACACCCCTGGCACAGTTGGAATGTTATGTTATGCTATGTTATGATTACGTAAGAGAAAGACCAGTGAGGCCCATTCTACGCCTCTGGCACAGTTGGACCATGTAGAGGACTATTGGTGATATAATAGGGTGCTTGCATTAGAACTCACGAATATGTTGCATTGCATAATATGTTGATGATGCGGATGAATGTTGAATGATCCTTTAGTCCTCATATGTTATGATATGATGATGATACGGTACGGAAGACCAGTGAGGCCCATTCTACGCCCTTGGCACAGTTGGAATGTTATGTTATGCTATGTTATGATTATGTAAGAGAAAGACCAGTGAGGCCCATTCTACGCCTCTGGCACAGTTGGACCATGTAGAGGACTATTGCTGACAAATTCATCCTTGATGTGATTAGTTGTGATGTGATGCATTTCATGTTATCATATATTTTAAATGTTTTATTATTCTGCTCACTAGGCTCTAGTAGCTCACCCCTTTTCCCTAATCCCCCAGGATTGCAGGTATGGGCTAGACAGAGAAGTCAAGAAGAGTAAAGTCATGTGTTTGTAATAGATAGAAAGTGGACATGATAAATTGTAAGATGATATAAAGTTTGAATAGTCATGTTATGTATAATGATATTGAGGATTAGAAGTTGTGCTTGACCCTATGGATGTTGTTATCCCTTTTAATACATGATCTTAGATGATTTATGATGTAGATGTAAACCAACTCAACACATGTTATGCCACCCATTAGGGGCATTGATGAGATCCCACAGAGGGGTCAAGTTTATGATTATGACTATGTTCAGTGCATGCACAAGTTGAGTTTGGTGTATGATAGAATGTATGAAAGAAAAGTTTTAATTTTTATGTATGATTGTTGATCATGTATGGGATTAAACAGGTTTACAGGTTACATATCAGGCTTGCTACGGGTCCCGGCGGCCTTAAGCCGATCTGGATCCTAGCGCCGGTAGCGGTCCGATTTTCAGGTCGTTACACTAACGATAAACAATAATTACTTTTCACTTTGATATTTTGACTCTGCATTAACTTTAAGACCATATGTCACTATATGTAATACCCGGCTAGACTCCGGTATCAGAATTCTTACCGTTCGGTGGAATCTCGGATGTCGGAAGTCTCTAGTAGGGTAGAAACATGTTTTCATAAAATGTTTTAAGGTATTTCATGGTTTTAAGTATGAAAATTTAATGAGTTTTTGCATAAAAAGTCCTTGGAGGAAAACCCAGGTTCGGCCGCCGAAAGTCAAGTTCGGCCGCCGAACATGGCATGCATGCGGAGGCAATTTCGGCCCCCGAACGTGGCCTGGCCAACCACCTATAAAAGGGTCACTTAGCCGAAATGGGCGAGCTTTCTCCCATTTTCGGCCATAGTTAGCTTCCGACCTCCCTCTCCCAAGATCTTGTGTTCTTTCTCCAAATCTCCTCCATTTTTCTTGAGTTTTCACCTCTCATTACAAGTTTTGAGCATTTAAGACAAGTTTTGGAGCTTTGGGAACTCAGGAGCTCATTTGCTTGGATCTCCGAGTTTAGGTCGTCTCTCTCTCGATCTTCAAGAGGTAAGTGCCGATCTTAAGCTCATTGTATGTTTTAAGTAAGTTTTAAGTTGTTTTATGGGGTAGAATGACATGTATAGGGTTGTATGAGTTTTTAAGCAAATGTTATGTTTTTGAACAATGTGACATGTTTGAAGTGTTGTAGTTGGGGTATTTGTTAGTTTGAGACCCCTAGGTGTGATGTATGATGTGTATGCATGTTGTAGAATAGGTTTATGCATGTTTGGATGAATTTGGAGGCACAAATGCATTAGGGAGCCAAGTTTCTGCCCTTTGGCAGAAACCAGGTTCGGCAGCCGAAGGCACTTTCGGCCGCCGAACATGGCTGGGGAGGCAGGCCTTTCGGCTGCCGAAGTTTCCCCCGAAAAGAGACTTTCGTCTCTGTCTGGGACTTTCGGCCGCCGAACCTGCCGCCGAAAGTGCCCTGTCCAGCCATTTCTTGCATGTTTTTGTGTAGTTGTTTTATGATGTTTTAGGGGGTTTTTGGGGGGGGGGTATATTAGAGTTATGTTTATGTATGTTTGGTCCCTCATTGGAGTCCACCTGTGTAGGTTCGGACCCGAGGAACCGAGGACCCCAGCAGTGAGCCCGCTGCTACAGAGTTTGTCAGAGCTAGCCAGATGTGAGTGGAATAAACTTTAAGATTTAAAATAAATGAAATATGAATTTTGGGCATGATCCATGCATCATGAATGCCATGAGATATAGTAGGTTGTTTGCATTAGTATTCACGAATATGTTGCATTGTATTTATGATGTTGATGTGGATTGGTTATTGAATGATCCTTTAGTCCTCATATGGCATGATGATGTTACGGCATGATATGGTATGGAAGTCCAGGTTGTACCCATTCTACGTCCCTGGCACGATGTAAGAGAAAGTCCAGGTTGTACCCATTCTACGTCCCTGGCACATTAGTATGTTATGATATGTTATGATAAGAGAAAGACCGGTTGTACCCATTCTACGTCCCGGCACAGTTGGACTATGTAGAGGACTATTGGTGACAATACCATCCGAGATGTGATTAGTTGTGATGTGTTGCATTACATAATGGCATGAGATTTTAAATATTGTTTTCTACTATTCTGCTCACTGGGCTTTGTAGCTCACCCCTCTCCCCTAACCCCAGATGTGCAGGTACAGGGTAGACCAGGAGGTTAGCCAGAGTTTTGAAGTATGTTGATGTAATAGTTAGATTGTGGACATGACAATTGTACTAATGTAATGTAAGAGATTACAGTATGTTATGTAATGAGGTATATTGAGGTTATAGATGTGCTTGACCCTATGAGTATTGTAATCCCTTGTTGATGCATGATCTTAGATATTTGATGATACAGATGTTAGCCAACTCAACACATGTCTATCGCCCATTGGGGCATTGATGAGATCCCACTGAGGGGTCAAGTTTATGATTATGTTTTAGTGCATGCACAGGTTGAGTTTGGTGTATGAGGAATGAATGAAAGAAAAGTTTAAATTTTTATGCATGTTGTTGATCATGTATGGGATTATACAGGTTTACAGGTTATGTGTCAGGCTTGCTACGGGTCCCGGCGGCCTTAAGCCGATCTGGATCCTAGCGTCGGTAGCGGTCCGATTTTCGGGTTGTTACAGAATGGTATCAGAGCCCTAGGTTCACATGGTCGGACCTAGAGTGTCGGGCTCATAGATGTTATAGAAGGTCAAGCACAATAGGAAAGATCATGTCCACTAGGATAGGATGTGGAGTCCTGTCTTGTTTGATGATGTGAAATGCCATGATTCTATACATGTGCATTGATGCTATGATATGAATGTGATGTATGTGATGAGGGTTCATGTGTGCCCACATGAACCATATGATGCTAATGCTTGCTTGATGTGTACTGTTTTTCAGAAAACAGGATGAGAGGAACTCGTCGATCTGCACGATTGACTGGAGTGCCACCTGAGGATGAGGGCACGAGCGCCCGTCCTCCTACATTGCCTAGGGCAATGTCTTGTAGAGCCAACAGAGAAAGAGTGTCAAGGGACCCTAGAAGGTCTTTTGATGCTAGCAGAAGGGGGACAGATAGAGGAGGAAGTTCTTCAGATGTGAGGGAGGTTACAGAAGAGGATCAGAGGAGGGATGGGAACCTGGATGTGAGCATGGAGGAAGAAGGGACAGGGGAGTCTCAGGGAGGCGTTCAGGCCTCGGGGTATGGTTTTCCACCCCATTATCCACCCTTCCCACAGGGTTCAGGGTATCCGATGGGAGGCACGTCGGATTACTCCAGCTTTAACCCCTACCCTACCTACATGCCTTATCCACCTTTCTATCCACCTTACACACAGTACCCAGCTTATCCACCCTCACCCTTCTATCCTAACCCGGCAAACCCCACCTCGGGGAATGCTGCACCCCCACCTCCACCACCTACAGAACCAGCAGCCCCAGTTACTCAACCTCCTAGACCTAGCTCAGCTGATGGGAGCAAGGTAAAGATGACAGATTACCTCAAGCTGGATGCTCCCAAATACAAGTCAGGGGATGACCCCTTTGAGTATCTGAGAGTGGTGAAGACAATAACTGATGAGCTAGGGGCAAGTGACAGCAGGGCCATTCAGATGGCAGGGTTCACTTTAAAGTGCAAGAAGGCACGGGAATGGTTCAAGTGTTATGTGGACCCGAGACTAGACGGTATGACATGGGAAGAATTTGCGAATGAGTTCGCTGGATGGGCTTTTCCAGACAGTTCCAGAGAACTGAAGATGATTGAGTTTGAGCAACTGAGGCAGTCAGAGCACATGGGTGTAGAGGAGTTCACGGATAAATTCTTGGAGCTATTGCCTTTTTCAGGGCAAGCTCTAGATATAGATACGAAGAAAGCCAAGAGGTATGTTATGAAGCTGCATTCCAGGTACTCCTCGTTGATTCAGTCAGCTGAGAGAGAAAGTTTCCACACTGTGGTGGATATGGCTCGAAGAATGGAAGCAAGTGCTATAGTTGAGGGGTCAGTGAAGCAGTCAGTGACCCAGTCTTCAGGGGTTAAGACCCCAGGCAGAGGAGGGCCAGGTCTCTCTTCTCAGAGCTCAGGTAAGAAGAGGTGGGATAACACCACCAGAAAGCCGAAGAAGAATAAGTTTTGGAACAAGTTGAAATCCGGTCTGGGATTTGGCGGTGGCTCGAGCTCAGGCTCAGATGGTACAGAATGCCAGAGATGTGGAAGACCGCACAGGGGAGTGTGTCGAGCTGGGACTAATACATGTTTCAGATGTGGACAGGAGGGACACATAGCTCGGGAGTGTCCTAGAGCGCCTTTTATGGGCCAGCCCCAACAGACAGCTTCTGGTAGTGTGGCACAACCAGCAGTTCCAGCCACAACTCAGGGCAGTGGCAGAGGTAGAGGGAGAGGGGCAGCCTCTTCTTCTGGTTCCCGAGGTGAAGGTCCATCAGTCCCAGCCAGGATCTTCACCATGACTCAGCAGGAGGCTAACACATCCAACACCGTGGTGTCAGGTAATCTCGTCATCGGGTGTTCTGATGTGTATGCATTAATGGACCCGGGTGCATCTCATTCATTTATTGCTCCGAGAGCCGTTGAGAGGTTGGGTCTGATAGTCTCTGGGTTAGAGTGTCCCCTATGGGTCAGTGGACCCAAGTGTGACCCGTCAGTGGCAGTGTCAGTCTGCCAGTACAGTCCAGTTTTTGTTGAGGGAAGATGCCTCTCCGCCGACCTTGTGGTTCTAGATTTGACAGACTTTGACGTCATTCTAGGGATGGATTGGCTATCTACCCATGGTGCTACCTTGGACTGCAGGGACAAGGTAGTCAAGTTCAGAGATCAGGACGGGTCAGAGGTCGTCTTCAGAGGAGACAAGAGGGGCACGCTTAGAGGTCTGATATCAGCTCTTCAGGCTCGTAGGTTGCTTAGGAAGGGATGTCAGGGGTACTTAGCTCATGTGAGAGAGCTAGACAGTCAGGTCAGGGAGCCGGCCTCGGTGCCAGTTGTCAAAGAGTTTCAGGATGTTTTTTCGGATGAGCTTCCAGGTCTACCACCTGCTAGGGAGATAGAGTTCGAGATAGAGTTGGTGCCTGGAACTAGACCGATCTCCATCCCTCCCTACAGGATGGCCCCAGCCGAGTTAAGGGAGTTGAAAGAACAGTTGCAAGAGTTGGTAGAAAAGGGCTTCATCCGACCGAGCACTTCACCTTGGGGTGCACCAGTTTTATTCGTAAGAAAGAAGGATGGATCCCTTAGACTTTGTATCGACTACAGACAGTTGAACAAAGTCACTACCAAGAATAAGTACCCATTGCCAAGGATCGACGATCTATTTGACCAGCTAGCCGGAGCAGGTTGTTTCTCCAAAATAGATCTGAGATCGGGGTACCATCAGTTAAGGATAAGGGAGGAGGATGTGCCGAAGACAGCTTTCAGGACCAGATATGGGCATTTTGAGTTCCTTGTGATGCCGTTCGGGTTAACCAACGCCCCTGCAGCATTCATGGATCTCATGAACAGAGTATTTAGCCAATACCTGGATCACTTCGTTATTGTCTTCATAGATGATATCTTGGTGTATTCCAGGAATGCAGAGGAGCATGCCCATCATCTGCATTTGGTCTTGCAGACTTTGAGGGAACATGGCTTGTATGCCAAGTTCTCTAAATGTGAGTTCTGGCTGAGGAGCATTTCATTCTTGGGGCATGTAGTGTCAGAGAATGGGATAGAGGTGGACCCCAAGAAGACCGAAACTGTGGCTAACTGGCCTAGACCCACTTCAGTGACAGAGATTAGAAGTTTCTTGGGTTTGGCAGGTTACTACAGGAGGTTCGTTCAGGACTTCTCGAAAATAGCAGCTCCTCTGACCAGACTAACCAGGAAGAATCAGAAATTTTTGTGGACCGACCAGTGCGAAGAGAGTTTTGAAGAGCTTAAGAAGAGGTTGACTTCAGCACCAGTTTTAGCTCTGCCATCTAGTGATGAGGACTTTACAGTCTTTTGTGATGCATCCCGTGTGGGACTGGGTTGTGTACTAATACAGAAGGAGAGGGTGATCGCTTATGCTTCTAGGCAGCTGAAGAAGCACGAGTTGAATTACCCCACACATGACCTGGAGATGGCAGCAGTAATCTTTGCACTCAAGATGTGGAGGCACTACCTCTATGGGGTAAAATGTGAGATCTTCACAGATCATAAAAGCCTGCAGTACATCCTGAGTCAAAGAGATCTGAATTTGAGACAGAGGAGATGGGTGGAGCTGCTGAGTGACTATGATTGCAAGATTCAGTATCATCCGGGTAAGGCGAATGTCGTGGCAGACGCCCTAAGCCGGAAGTCACTAGGCAGTTTATCCCACATATCGGCAGAGAGGAGGCCAGTGGTGAAGGAGTTCTACAAGCTTATTGAGGAAGGTCTACAGATGGAGTTGTCTGGTACAGGTGCCTTGGTGGCCCAGATGAGAGTAGCACCCGTGTTTCTGGAGCAGGTGGCTCAGAAACAGCATGAGGACCCGGAGTTAGTGAAGATTGCCAGGACTGTTCAGTCAGGCAATGATAGTGAGTTCAGATTCGACAGCAAGGGGATCCTCCGCTATGGGAGCAGACTATGTGTACCAGATGACCTAGGGCTAAAAGGAGACATTATGAGAGAGGCTCATAATGCAAGATACAGCGTTCACCCCGGGGCCACCAAGATGTATCAAGATCTAAAGAAGGTTTATTGGTGGCCAGCTATGAAGAAAGAAGTGGCACAGTTCGTGTCAGCCTGCGAAGTGTGTCAGAGGGTGAAGCTGGAACATCAGAAGCCGGCTGGAATGCTTAACCCGCTACCTATTCCAGAGTGGAAATGGGAGAATATAGCTATGGACTTCGTAGTGGGGTTACCGGCGGCGTCCAACAGAGTGGACTCCATATGGGTGATTGTAGACAGACTCACCAAATCTGCTCACTTCATTCCTGTCAGGAGTGGCTACTCCGTGGACAAGTTGGCGCAGGTATATGTGGATGAGATCGTTAGGCTGCATGGGGTTCCTGTTTCGATAGTGTCTGATAGAGGGCCCCAGTTCACCTCCAGGTTTTAGCGGAGTCTGCAGGATGCCATGGGTACTAGGTTGGATTTCAGTACTGCCTTCCACCCCCAGACTGATGGACAGTCAGAAAGGACCATCCAGACTATCGAAGATATGCTCAGAATGTGTGTGCTGGACTTTGGCGATTCTTGGAGGCAGCATCTACCTTTGGTGGAGTTTGCCTACAACAACAGCCATCATGCTAGCATCGGGATGGCTCCATATGAAGCTTTGTACGGAAGGAAGTGCAGATCACCTGTTTGCTGGGAGGAAGTTAGAGAAAAGGCATTGGCAGGGCCTGAGCTAGTAGAGATCACCAGCAGGGTGGTACCCATAATCAGAGAGAGAATCAAGACTGCTGCCAGCAGACAGAAGAGCTATGCAGACGTCCGCAGGAGACAGTTAGAATTTCAGGAGGGGGATCTGGTATTGCTCAAGGTGTCTCCAATGAAGGGAGTGGTTCGCTTCGGGAAGAAAGGTAAACTAGCCCCACGATACATCGGACCCTTTGAAATCTTGTAAAAGATTGGGAATGTGTCGTACAAGCTGGATTTACCTGCTTCAATGGAAAGAATCCATCCGGTTTTCCATGTTTCAATGTTGAGGAAGTTTGTGTCAGATCCGAGCAAGGTTCTTAGTGAGCCTGATGTGGAGGTCCAAGAGGATCTCACCTATGTTGAACAGCCAGTTCGGATCATAGACACCCAGATCAGAAAGTTAAGAAACAAGGAAATCCCGATGGTGAAAGTCCTGTGGAACCACCACAACTTGGAAGAATGCACTTGGGAGACACGGGAGTCTATGCTCCAGCAGTACCCTCATCACTTTTAAGGTTAGATCTCTTTGTGTTTATGTGTTATGTATGTATGTTATGTTTTATGCCATGCTATGTGTGCTAGTTGAGGTACATTCGGGGACGAATGTTCTTAAGGGGGGGAGAATGTAATACTCGGCTAGACTTCGGTATCGGAATTCTTACCGTCCGATGGAATCTCGGATGTCGGAAGCCTCTAGTAGGGTAGAAACATGTTTTCATAAAATGTTTTAAGGTATTTCATGGTTTTAAGTATGGAAATTTAATGAGTTTTTGCATGAAAAGTCCTTGGAGGAAAACCCAGGTTCGGCCGCCGAAAGTCAAGTTCGGCCGCCGAACATGGCATGCATGCGGAGGCACTTTCGGCCCCCGAACGTGGCTTGGCCAGCCACCTATAAAAGGGTCACTTAGCCAAAATGGGCGAGCTTTCTCCCATTTTCGGCCATAGTTAGCTTCCGACCTCCCTCTCCCCAGATCTTGTGTTCTTTCTCCAAATCTCCTCCATTTTTCTTGAGTTTTCACCTCTCATTGCAAGTTTTGAGCATTTAAGACAAGTTTTGGAGCTTTGGGAACTCAGGAGCTCATTTGCTTGGATCTCCGAGTTTAGGTCGTCTCTCTCTCGATCTTCAAGAGGTAAGAGCCGATCTTAAGCTCATTGTATGTTTTAAGTAAGTTTTAAGTTGTTTTATGGGGTAGAATGGCATGTATAGGGTTGTATGAGTTTTTAAGCAAATGTTATGTTTTTGAACAATGTGACATGTTTGAAGTGTTGTAGTTGGGGTATTTGTTAGTTTGAGACCCCTAGGTGTGATGTATGATGTGTATGCATGTTGTAGAATAGGTTTATGCATGTTTGGATGAATTTGGAGGCACAAATGCATTAGGGAGCCAAGTTTCTGCCCTTTGGCAGAAACCAGGTTCGGCAGCCGAAGGCACTTTCGGCCGCCGAACATGGCTGGGGAGGCAGGCCTTTCGGCTGCTGAAGTTGCCCCCGAAAAGAGACTTTCGTCTCTGTCTGGGACTTTCGGCCGCCGAAGGTGCCGCCGAACATGCATGAGTTTCGCCTCTGTCTGGGAGTTTCAGCCGCCGAAGGTGCCGCCGAACCTGCCTGACTTTCGGCTCTGGAGGGACTTTCAGCCGCCGAACCTGCCGCCGAAAGTGCCCTGTCCAGCCATTTCTTGCATGTTTTTGTGTAGTTGTTTTATGATGTTTTAGGGGGTTTTTAGGGGGGTATATTAGAGTTATGTTTATGTATGTTTGGTCCCTCATTGGAGTCCACCTGTGTAGGTTCGGACCCGAGGAACCGAGGACCCCAGCAGTGAGCCAGCTGCTACAAAGTTTGTCAGAGCTAGCCAGAGGTGAGTGGAATAAACTTTAAGATTTAAAATAAATGAAATATGAATTTTGAGCATGATCCATGCATCATGAATGCCATGAGATATAGTAGGTTGTTTGCATTAGTATTCACGAATATGTTGCATTGTATTTATGATGTTGATGTGGATTGGTTATTGAATGATCCTTTAGTCCTCATATGGCATGATGATGTTACGGCATGATATGGTATGGAAGTCCAGGGTACCCATTCTACGTCCCTGGCACATTGGTATGTTATGATATGTTATGATAAGAGAAAGACCGGTTGTACCCATTCTACGTCCCGGCACAGTTGGACTATGTAGAGGACTATTGGTGACAATACCATCCGAGATGTGATTAGTTGTGATGTCTTGCATTACATAATGGCATGAGATTTTAAATATTGTTTTCTACTATTCTGCTCACTGGGCTTTGTAGCTTACCCCTCTCCCCTAACCCCAGATATGCAGGTACAGGGTAGACCAGGAGGTTAGCCAGAGTTTTGAAGTATGTTGATGTAATAGTTAGATTGTGGACATGACAATTGTACTAATGTAATGTAAGAGATTACAGTATGTTATGTAATGAGGTATATTGAGGTTATAGATGTGCTTGACCCTATGAGTATTGTAATCCCTTGTTGATGCATGATCTTAGATATTTGATGATACAAATGTTAGCCAACTCAACACATGTCTATCGCCCATTGGGGCATTGATGAGATCCCACTGAGGGGTCAAGTTTATGATTATGTTTTAGTGCATGCACAGGTTGAGTTTGGTGTATGAGGAATGAATGAAAGAAAAGTTTAAATTTTTATGCATGTTGTTGATCATGTATGGGATTATACAGGTTTACAGGTTATGTGTCAGGCTTGCTACGGGTCCCGGCGGCCTTAAGCCGATCTGGATCCTAGCGCCGGTAGCGGTCCGATTTTCGGGTCGTTACACTATAGGTCATCTCATGCAAATTCAATTTTTATGATTTTATATATTGTACAAGAATTATTTTGCAAATGAGTTTTAACAAGTTATGTCACCTATAAAAGAGCACAACTCTAAAGTGATTGTACACTCCACATATTGAAAAACTCCTTTTCAAATTCAAGCGACATATTGCTCTCCTAGACGATGTAAGAACGCCTTTGTAGGTGATCAATTACTCACTTAGGCAATGTAAGAGCGCTCCTAGGCGACATAAGAGTGTTCTTTCAAGCAACCAATTGCCCACTTAGGCGATATAAGAGCGTCCCTAGACGATGTGCGCATTTTCAGGCAATCAATTGCCCACTTAGGCAACGTAAGAGTGTCTTTTGGAGATGTAAGAGCGCCCCTAGGCGACATAAAAATGCACATTTAGACAATTAATTGCCTATTTAAATGACGTAAGAGCGCCTTTTCAGGCAATTAATTGCCTATTTAAGCGACATAAGAGCACCCTTAGAAGACATAAGAACGTCATTTCAGGCAATCAATTGTCCATTTAGGTGACGTACGAGAGCTCTTTTAAGCAACCAATTACTCCCCTTAAGCTATCTGCACGCTCTCATCAACAACTAATGCCCATGCAGCCTCTCATGATGGCAGCATAGTATCAAAACTCATTGATGTCAAGCCATCAAAATAGATGGGAACATAAGTCAGGTTCATCTATTGAAACACTTATATTTTAGTAATATATTGGTAACTTTAGTCCTCTCATTTAGATTAAAATACACCCATAAAATATCATTACCACAAAACAAGTAATAAAGAAACTAAGGCCTCCAAGGTCAAAACACAAGGTGAAACAAGATGATTTATACTCCGTCAGGAGTTTTAACCAATATCGTTTGATTAAAATGAAATTCATAAAGGTTAGAAACCGAAATTTCTTATTGAATTCTCGAAAATTAAAAAGTCTCTCAAACAGCCAAGAAGATTATTATTTATAATAGCAAAAACCCTAATGAGAAAATTTATGAAAATAATTTTAAAAAAATTAAAATGTAAAATTGACCCCTAAACAATAGTGTAACGACCCGAAAATCGAACCGCTACGGACGCTAGGATCCAGATCGACTTAAGGTCGCCGGGACCCGTATCAAGCCTGCTATACTCTCTATGTACCTGTAACATCTCATACATGATCAAACATTTTCTGTAAAAACATAAAACTTTTCTCTGTACCAAGGCTCAACCTGTGCATGCACTATCTCTGTGCTACAAAACCCCTTACTAGAGCTTGCTCTAGAGGGGTTAACCTCATACAATGTTAAGCCTGGTGATCATACTCATAAAACATTTCAATAACATATGTACATAAATAGACCATGTATACAAAAGGGATTTACAACACAACTAGGTCAAGCACACTACTGAACTCTATACAATGCTAAAACATCTCTTTACAAATAATACATGTACACACTATGCTATTACAAAATTCTGTACTTTTCCTGTACCCTGCTGAACTTTTCCCTAACTCTGATCCTGCAAAACTGGGGTTAAAGGAGAGGGATGAGCTATACTAGCCCAGTGAGTAGAACAGATCAAACATGTCAATAAAACATGCTCACATGGAATGCATCACATCACAAGTAAATCACCCATCTCAGACGGACTGATTCAAAATTCCCTCTATTATGTGCCCGGCCTGCGAAGGAGCTCCTCAGGACTTTATTACGCACCCTATGGTGCTCTGTGCCCGGCCCTCTCAGGGCTCCTCAGGACTTTACTACGAGGGCTAATGAATCCACACTATGTCTGATCCGTACAAGCATAGAATAATGCAATGCGTCACATTAGTGTAGTCTAATGCACTCAACCTATTACATATCATGATGCATGAAACATGCTAAAAGCATTTGATTTCTCAATTTAAAACATTAAGTTTAGTTTCACTCACTTCTGGCTGACCCTAAACAGACTCTGAATACTCTGACGCAGTGCTCACTGCTGCTCTCTTCGGTTCCTCTGGTCCGTTCCTACACAGGTGGACTCAAATGAGGGACCAAACTAACTCAAAGACATCTCTATAATACTCCCCAAAAACCCCCCTAAAACATCCTAAAATAATCAAGAAAAACATGCAAAAGAAGGCTGGAGGGGGCACTTTCGGCGGCCGAAAGTCCCTTCCAGAGCCGAAACTCAAGCACTTTCGGCGGCCGAAAGTCCCTTCCAGAGCCGAAACTCAAGCACTTTCGGCGGCACTTCGGCTGCCGAAAGTCCTCTCCAGAGATGAAACTCATGCATGTTCGGCGGCACTTTAGGAGGCCGAAATCCCCTCCAGAGCCGAAAGTCTAAACTTTCGGGGGTGAGCTTAGGCAGCCGAAACCACCTCCTTCGCATGTTCGGCGGCCGAACCCTCCTTCGGCGGCTGAAACTGGATTCTCCAGTAAGGCAGAACCCTGCTCCGCTTCGTGCAAAACTGACCCAACTTCACTCAAACATGCAACCCACAATTCCAAAACCTGCATATACTCAAGTATAGGCACAAAGGGGTCCAAAACTAACTTAAAAACCCCAACAAACAATACATCTCAACACATATCATGCTTTGACCACAAATCAGCCAAAAACTCAACTTAACCTAAACATGCATCTCTACCCATAAAACACCATAAAACCTTCATAAATCATGCAAAGAAGTTCAGGATCTTCACTTACCTCTTGAAAACAAGAAGATGAACGATCCCAACGTGGAGATATGGAGCAACTCTCCCTCAAAATCTCCAAACGTCAAAACTTTGGTTTTTAGCTCAAAACCTTCAAACAATCATGAAAACTCATCAAAACTTTGAAAGATTGGGAGAAAACATGAAGATCACCCAAGGAAGATCATGGTCTCACCTCTGCCTGTAAATGGAAAGAAAATCCTATCCATTCACCGACCTAGGGCCTTTTATAGGTGGCTGGCCAGACCACCTTCGGCGGCCTAACGTGATTCCAAACTCATGCATGTTCGGCGGCCGAACTTCACCTTTGGCGGCCGAACCTGACAGTTCTTCCTTGGTGCTTTTCTTTCAAAAACTCATTTCCTTTACACTTTAAAACATTAAAACATACTCAAAATAACATATAAAACATATCTATTACCCTTCTAGAGGGTTCCGACATCTGAGATTCCACCGGACTGTAGAATTCCGATGCCGGACTCTAGCCGGGTATTACATTCTCCCCCCCTTAAGAACATTCGTCCTCAAATATTCCACAAACATTTAAACACATAAAAAGGAGGAAAACTAACCTTAAAACAGATATGGATATTGCTGGAGCATAGACTCCCGTGTCTCCCAGGTGCACTCTTCTAGATTATGGTGGTTCCAAAGGACTTTCACCATTGGAATTTCCTTGTTCCTCAGCTTTCTGATCTGCGTGTCAAGGATCTGCACTGGCTTCTCTACATAGGTGAGATCTCCAAGGATCTCCACTTCAGGCTCACTAAGAACCTTACTTGGATCTAACACAAACTTCCATAGCATAGAAACATGGAAAACCGGGTGAATTCTTTCCATAGAAGTAGGTAAATCCAGCTTGTACGATACATTCCCGATCTTCTGCAAGATTTCAAAGGGTCCAATGTATCATGGAGCTAGCTTACCCTTCTTTCCAAACCGAACCACTCCCTTCATTGGAGACACCTTCAGCAATACCATATCACCCTCCTGAAACTCTATCTGCTTCCTGCGGACATTTGCATAGCTTTTCTGCCTGCTTTGAGCAGTTCTGATTCTTTCTCTGATCATGGGCACTACCCTGCTGGTGATTTCCACTAGCTCTGGCCCTGCAAGAGCCGCCTCTCCTACTTCTTCCTAGCAAACAGGTGATCTGCACTTCCTCCCATACAAGGCTTTATAAGGAGCCATCCCGATGCTAGCATGATGACTGTTATTGTAGGCAAACTCCACCAAAGGTAGATGCTGCCTCCAAGAACTGCTAAAGTCTAACACACACATTTTGAGCATATCCTCTATGGTCTGGATAGTCCTCTCTGACTGTTCGTCAGTCTGTGGATGGAAAGCAGTGCTAAAATCCAATCTTGTGCCCATTGCACATTGCAGACTCCGCCAAAACCTAGAGGTGAACTGAGGTCCTCTATCTGACACTATAGACACGGGAACCCCATGCAACCTTACTATCTCCTCCAAATAAACCTATGCCAACTTATCCACAGAGTAAGTACTCTTAACAGGGATGAAATGAGCAGATTTAGTCAGTCTGTCCACGATCACCCATATGGAGTCTAACCTGTTGGACACTGCCGGTAAGCCCACCTCAAAATCCATAGCTATATTCTCCCATTTCCACTCTGGAATCGGCAGTGGGTTAAGCATTTCCCGGCTTCTGATGTTCCAGTTTCACCCTTTGATAAACCTCACAGGCGGACACAAACTGTGCCACTTCTTTTTTCATAGCTGGCCACCAATATACTCTTTTTAGATCCTGATACATCTTGGTGGCTCCAGGGTGAACACTGTACCTTGCATTATGAGCTTCCCTCATAATGTCTCCTTTTAGACTGATGTCATCTGGTACACATAGGCGAGTCCCATAGCGGAGGATCCCTTTGCTGTCAAATCTGAACTCTGCACTGTTGCCTGACTGAACAGTCCTGGCAATTTTAATTAACTCAGGGTCCTCGTGCTGTTTCTGCGCCACCTGCTCCAGAAACACTGGTGTTACTCTCATCTGTGCTATCAATGCACCCGTACCAGACAACTCTAGCTGTAGCCCTTCATCGATGAGCTTGTAAAACTCCATCACCACTGGTCTTCTCTCTGCTATTATATGGGACAAACTGCCAAGTGATTTCCGGCTTAGGGCGTCTGCCACAACATTCGCTTTACCCGGATGATACTGGATTCTGCAATCATAGTCACTGAGCAGTTCTACCCATCTTCTCTGCCTCAAATTCAGCTCTCTCTGGCTCAAGATGTACTGTAAACTCTTATGATCGGTGAAGATCTCACATTTAACCCCATAAAGGTAATGCCTCCACATCTTGAGTGCAAAGATAACTGCTGCCATCTCTAGGTCATGGGTGGGGTAATTCAACTCGTGCTTCTTCAGCTGTCTAGAAGCATAAGCGATCATCCTCTCATTTTGCATCAAAACACAACCCAATCCCACTCTGGACGCATCATAGAACACTGTGAAGTCCTCATTACTGACGGGCAGAGCTAACACCAGTGCTGATGTTAATCTTCTCTTTAGCTCTTCAAAGCTCTCTTCACATTGGTCCGACCACACGAACCTTTGGTTCTTCTTTGTCAGTTTGGTCATAGGAGCAGCTATCTTCAAGAAGTCCTGAACGAACCTTCTGTAGTAACCTGCCAAACCCAAAAAGTTTTTAATCTCAGTCACTGATGTGGGTCTGGGCTAGTTAGCTACAGCCTCTGTCTTCTTAGGGTCAACCTCAATCCCTTTTGCTGCTACCACATGCCCCAAGAATGAAGAATGAAATGCTCCGCAACCAAAACTCACACTATAAGCCATGCTCTCTCAGAGTTTGCAGAACAGTCCTCAGATGCTGGGCATGCTCCTCTGTATCTCTGGAATACACTAAGATATCATCGATGAAGACAATAACAAAGTGATCCAGATACTGGCTGAAAACTCTGTTCATGAGATCCATGAATGCTGCAGGGGCGTTAGTCAACCCGAACGGCATTACTAAGAACTCATAATGCCCATATCTGGTCCTGAAAGCTGTCTTTGGCACATCTGCCTCTCTGAATCTCAGCTGATGATACCCAGATCTCAGATCTATTTTAGAAAAATAACCTGCTCTAGCTAGCTGGTCAAATAGATCATCGATCCTAGGTAGGGGATACTTATTCTTGGTAGTGACCTTGTTCAACTGCCTGTAGTCGATACAAAGTCTGAGCGATCCATCCTTCTTTCTGACAAACAGCACTGGAGCACCCCAAGGTGAGGTACTAAGGCGGATGAAACCCTTATCTACCAACTCTTGCAACTGCTCTTTCAGCTCTTTTAACTCTGTTGGCTCCATCCTATAGGGAGGGATAGAGATCGGTCTGGTACCAGGCAGCAATTATATTTCAAACTCTATCTCCCTATCAGGTGGTAGTCCTGGAAGCTCGTCTGGAAAGACGTCTGGAAATTCTCTGACTACTGGCACTGAAGCTAGTTCCCTAACCTGACTATCTAGCTCTCTCACATGAGCTAGAAACCCCTGACAACCCCTCCTAAGCAAACGACGAGCCTGAAGGGCTGAGATCAAACCTCTAGGTGTCCCCCTCCTGTCTCCTCTGAAGACACACACTAACCCATCCTGATCTCTGAGACTAACTACCTTGTCTCTACAGTCCAAGGTAGCACCATAAGCAGATAGCCAATCCATCCCTAGAATGACATCAAAATCCGTCAAATCTAGAACCACAAGGTCAGCTGGAAGGCATCTACTCTCTATGAACACTGGACTGAAACGACAGACTGACTCTGTCACTGATGGGTCACATTTGGAGCCACTGACCCAGAGAGGACACTCCAACTCAGAGACTATCAGACCCAACCTCTCTACGGCTCTTGAAGCAATAAAAGAGTGAGAAGCACCGGGGTCCATCAAAGCATACACATCAGAACACCCGATGATGAGGTTACCTGACACCACTGTGTTCGACGTGTTTGCCTCCTCCTGTGTCACAGTGAAGATCCGTGCTGGGGCTACCGGACCTTCACCTCGGGAACCTGCTGCTGAAGAAGAGGCTGACCCTCTCCCTCTGCCTCTGCCACTACTCTGAGGTATGGCTGGAGCTGCTGGCTGAGCCACACTGCCTGAGCTCATCTGCTGGGATGGTGCCATAAAGGTCATCTGAGGACATTCCCGTGCAAAATGTCCCTCCTGCCCACACTTAAAGCAGGCTGTAGATCCCAACCGATAAACTCCTTTGTGCGGCCTCCCACATCTCATGCACACTGTACTGCCCGTGCCAGAGCTTGAGCCGCTACCCATTCCCAGACTAGACTTTATCTTGTTCCAGAACTTGCCCTTCTTAGCTTTAAACTTTTCTCCCTTCTTGCTGCCAGAAGCCGCTGCACTGGGGGTCTTAGAACCCGAAGACTGTGCCACTTGCTGTTTAACTGTTCCTTGAATAATGGCACTCGCCTCCATCTTCCTGGCGGCATCCACGATAGAGTGGAAACTCTCTTTCTCTGATAGAAGAATCAAGGAGGAATACCTGGGATGCAGTCTCATGGTATATCTCCTTGCCTTCTTCTGGTCAGTGTCATAAGCCTGACCCACATATTGAAGCAGATCCAGGAACTTGTCTGTATATTCATCAACACTCATCTCTTCAGTCTGCCTCAACTGCTCAAATTCTATCACTTTTATCTCCCTGGAACTGTCAGGAAAAGCCCACCCAGCAAATTCATTGGCGAACTCTCCTCATGACATACTGTCCAACTTGGGGTCCACATAATTCTTGAACCACTCTCGTGCTTTCTTGCATTTGAGTGTGAACCTCGCCATCTCAATGGCTCTGCTATCATCAGCTCCTAACTCATCGGTTATCATCTTAACCGTTCTGAGGTACTCAAATGGATCGTCTCCCGTGTTGAATTTGGGAGCATCCAACTTCAGGTACTCTGTCATTTTCACTTTACTTCCCCCAGCTGAGCTAGGTTGAGGTACTTGGACAACAGGGGCTACTGGTTCTGGTTCTGGTTGAGGTACTATATCACTTGGATCAGGGTATGCTGTACTTGGATGAAAAGGTGTGGGTGGATACATGGGATATGGTGGGTAAAAAGGAGGATAAGGCATATAAGGCATGTAGGTAGGATATGGGGTGAAGCTAGAGTAATCCGACGTACCTCCCATCGGATACCCCGGACCCTGTGGAAAGGGTGGATAGTGGGGTGGATAACCAAACCCCAAGGCCTGAGCGCCTCCTTGAGACTCTCCCATACCCTCTTCCGACCTGTCCATACCTATGCTTTTCTCTCTTCTCTGATCCACATCCATAGGCTCCCTCACTTCATCTGAGCTCCCTCCTCTTTCTGCTCCTCTTCTGCTCTCGTCAAAAGACCTTCTAGGGTCCCTTGACGTACCCTCCCTGCTTGATCTCTGAGACATTGCCCTTGGCAACGCAGGAGGACGAGCAGCTGTACCCTCACTTTCTGGTGGGACTCCAGTCAATCGTGCAGATCGACGAGTTCCTCTCATCTTAACTTTCTGGAAAAAACACATAATAGCATATAAACATCACATATCAATAATGCACATGCATAAATCATGGCATTTCACATCATCATATAGACAGGACTCCACATCCTATCCTAGTGGACATGACTTCCTATTGTGCTCGACCTACTATAACCTCTATGAGCCCGACACTCTCTCTATAGGTCCGACCATATGAACCTAGGGCTCTGATACCAATCTGTAACGATTCGAAAATCGGACCGCTACCGGCGCTAGGATCCAGATCGACTTAAGGTCGCCGGGACCCATAGCAAGCCTGCTATACTCTCTGTGTACCTGTAACATCCCATACATGATCAAACATTTTCTGTAAAAACATAAAACTTTTCTCTGTACCAAGGCTCAACCTGTGCATGCACTATCTCTGTGCTACAAAACCCCCTACTAGAGCTTGCTCTAGACGGGTTAACCTCATACAATGTTAAGCCTGTTGATCATACTCATAAAACATTTCAATAACATATGTACATAAACAGACCATGTATACAAAAGGGATTTATAACACAACTAGGTAAAGCACACTACTGAACTCTATACAATGCTAAAACATCTCTTTACAAATAATACATGTCCACACTATGCTATTACAAAATTCTGTACTCTTCTTGTACCCTGCTGAACTTCCCCCTAACTCTAATCCTGCAAAACTGGGGTTAAAGGAGAGGGATGAGCTATACTAGCCCAGTGAGTAGAACAGATCAAACATGTCAATAAAACATGCTCACATGGAATGCATCACATCACAAGTAAATCACCCATCTCAGACGGACTGATTCGGACTGATTCAAAATTCCCTCTATTATGTGCCCGGCCCGCGAAAGAGCTCCTCAGGACTTTATTACGCACCCTATGGTGCTTTGTGCCCGGCCCTCTCAGGGCTCCTCAGGTCTTTACTACAAGGGCTAATGAATCCACACTATGTTCGATCCGTACAAGCATAGAATAATGCAATGCGTCACATTAGTGTAGTCTAGTGCACTCAACCTATTACATATCACGATGCATGAAACATGCTAAAAGCATTTGATTTCTCAATTTAAAACATTAAGTTTAGTTCCACTCACCTCTGGCTGACTCTGAACAGACTCTGAATACTCTGACGCAGTGCTCACTGCTGCTCTCTTCGGTTCCTCTGCTCTGTTCCTACACAGGTGGACTCAAATGAGGGACCAAACTAACTCAAAGACATCTCTATAATACTCCCCAAAAACCCCCCTAAAACATCCTAAAATAATCAAGAAAAACATACAAAAGAAGGCTGGAGAGGGCACTTTCGGCGGCCGAAAGTCCCTTCCAGAGCTGAAACTCAAGCACTTTCGGCGGCACTTCGGCTGCCGAAAGTCCTCTCCAGAGACAAAACTCATGCATGTTCGGCGGCACTTTCGGCGGCCGAAACCCCCTCCAGAGCCGAAAGTCCAAACTTTCGGGGGCGAGCTTAGGCAGTCGAAACCACTTCCTTCGTATGTTCGGCGGCCGAACCCTCCTTCGACGGCCGAAACTGGATTCTCCAGTAAGGCAGAACCCTGCTCTGCTTCATGCAAAACTGACCCAACTTCACTCAAACATGCAACCCACAATTCCAAAACCTGCATATACTCAAGTATAGGCACAAAGGGGTCCAAAACTAACTTAAAAACCCCAACAAACAACACATCTCAACACATATCATGCTTTGACCACAAATCAGCCAAAAACTCAACTTAACCTAAACATGCATCTCTACCCATAAAACACCATAAAACCTTCATAAATCATGCAAAGAAGTTCAGGATCTTCACTTACCTCTTGAAAACAAGAAGATGAACGATCCCAATGTGGAGATATGGAGCAACTCTCCCTCAAAATCTCCAAACGTCAAAACTTTGGTTTTTAGCTCAAAACCTTCAAACAATCATGAAAACTCATCAAAACTTTGAAAGATTGGGAGAAAACATGAAGATCACCCAAGGAAGATCATGGTCTCACCTCTGCCTGTGAATGGAAAGAAAATCTTATCCATTCACCGACCTAAGGCCTTTTATAGGTGGCTGGCCAGACCACCTTCGGCGGCCTAATGTGATTCCAAACTCATACATGTTCGGCGGCCGAACTTGGCAGTTCTTCCTTGGTGCTTTTCTTTCAAAAACTCATTTCCTTTACACTTTAAAACATTAAAACATACTCAAAATAACATATAAAACATATCTATTACCCTTCTAGAGGGTTCCGACATCCGAGATTCCACCGGACTGTAGAATTCCGATGCCGGACTCTAGCCGGGTATTACAAATAGAATTTGAGTCTTGAACTTTGCAACAGCCTGTGACCCTTATCATATTTCTAAAAGCCATCCATCTCGAAATTCTCTTTCCAGAAAGCTATTGTGAGCCTTCATCAGACTTCGTAAGTAGAAGTTAAGCCTTTTTTTTCATCACTTGAGTTAGGTCCAAGTTTTCCATAAAATTCAAGACTAATTGCTCAACATCATTCCCTTTCACTTGTAAAGAATTCGACCTTGAGTTGTCATCAACAAGGTAGTACTGAAACATATCTGCCACATTAAACGTCTTGAAAATTTTCATATAATGTGGGAGGTAAAAGACATAGACATTATCATTAATCTTTTGAAAAATCTGAAATGGACCAATCTTCTTCGGGTCAAACTTTTTTTGTCCTCCATCATATTCCTTGTGCAAATATACCATAACTTGATCACTGACATTGAAGGACTTGAAATACCTATGTTTATTAGCTGCAGTTTTATACTTGTCATGGGCTTCCATATGACATTGTTCTACCTGTTTAAAAATGTTTACATGCTAATTTGTCAAATTGTTTACTGTAATATTGTTATGAAAACTTGTAGGAAGGGTAATAAGATCAACTGTATACGCTGAAATTTTTTTGTGCACAACTGCAAATAGTGACATCTTTATACAGCTGTGGACAGAACTGTTGTAAGCAAATTCTGCTTGGGCAAGAGCAAGATCCCAACAGTTTTCTTATCACTGCAGATACAATGCAGAAGATTGTTAAGAGTGTGATTCACCACTTTAGTTTGGCCATCAGTTTAAGGATGAGCAGCACTGTTGTATCAAAGTTCAATCCCAAAACTCTTCCATAAAGTCACGCAAAAGTGAGTTAAAAACTTAACATCTCTGTCAGAAGTAATGGCCTTAGAAATGCCATATAAACAAACAACCTCCTGGAAAAATAGTTTTGCAATATGAGAAGCATCATTAGACTTCTTGCAAGTAATGAAATGCACCATTTTGGAGAACCTGTCAACGACAACAAAAATAGAATAAGATCCACGTTGAGTACATTGAAGTCCAAGAACAAAATCCATAGAAAAGTCCTCCCAAGGGTATTCTGGAATAGGTAATGGAGTGTATAAGCCCGTATTCTGTGAATGACCCTTCTGAGTTTGACAAACTGGGCACTTATGTACCATTTGACTTGTATCATTTTGCAATTGTGGTCAATAAAAAAGCTCTTCTAACTAACAATAGTCTTATCATGCTCCAAATGACCACTTTAACTTCTACTATGGACCTCTCAAATCAATTTTTTTCATAGAGAAGAATGAAAAATGCAAAACCTGTTCTCTTTAAAAAGAAATCTATAATGTATCAAAAATCCATTAGCAAGTTGATGAGCCTGGACTTTCGCCCATATATTAGCAAAGTCATCATTGGCAGTATACAAATTCTTCAAAATTCAAAACCCATGACCTCCTGACTAACTATAATAAACAAAGTAGCCCTCTTACTCAAAGCGTCTACTACCTTGTTACTATGGTCAACCTTATATTGTATGCCATAATGAAAGGCTCTAAAATAAGTTGTCCATCGAACATGCATCTTATTCACATATTTTTTAGTCTTAAAATGAATAATGAACTCTCGCCCCATTAGATAATGTTCCAGAGTCTTAAAAGCCTGAAACACTGCATACGATTCCTACTTAAAGTAGACCACTTCTTCCTAGCATCATTTAATTTCTCACTAAAAAAGACAATAGACCTACTAAATTACGATGACACATCACCAATCCCAACTCCACAAGCATTCTTAAAAGCCCGGAACACTGCATATGATTCCTGCTTAAAGTAGACCACTTCTTCTTAGCATCATTTAATTTCTCACTAAAAAAGACAATAGGCCTACTAAATTACGATGACATATCACCAATCCCAACTCCACAAGCATCACATTCAACTTCAAATAGTTTATCAAAATCAGAAAGAGTATGAATAGGGGAAGAAGTAAGTTTATCTTTAATTTCCTCGAAACTTTTGTTGGCAATTTCAGTCCAAGTAAAATTTTGTGCTCTCTCTTTCTTCAAATAATTTGTGATATGGGCAATGATACTGCTGAAGTTTTTTATAAACCGCTGATAGAAAATAGCAAGTTCATGAAAATTGCAAACTTCTGAAATATTTTGAGGAATGGGTCAATTCCAAATTGCTTCTACCGAATGGGTCAATTCCAAATTGCTTCTACCTTCTCCTTATTAACATGTATCCCTTCTTCACTAATAACATATCCAAGAAGCAGAATGCACTCCGTCATATAAATATATATTTTTTAAATTAATAACCAGCTCTTTTTTTTTTGCAAGGCTGTCATGACTTGACGGAGGTGCTGTAAGTGTTCTTCATTGCGACTAAAAATCAAAATATCATCAAAATAAACAACCATGAATTTGCATAAGAAAGGGCGCAAAACCTAGTTCATAAGTAGCATGAATGTGCTAAATGCATTCGTCAAACCAAATGGCGTAACATGCCACTCGTACAAACCTTCATTAGTTTTAAAAGTTGTCTTCCATTCATCTCCCTCCTTAATTCGAACTTGGTGGTAGCCACTTTTAAGGTCAATCTTTGAGAAGACTTTAGACCTGATAACTGATCCAGCATGTCATCTAGGTGAGGAATAGGAAATTGATACTGAACCGTAATCTTATTGATGACTCTACTATCCATGCACATTCTCTACATTCCATCTTTCCTTGAAACCAATAAGATAGGGACTCCCCAAGGACTAATGCTCTCTTGAATATATCCCTTTTTCAATAACTCTTCAACCTATTCCTGAAGGATTTCACTCTCCTTTGGGCTCATCTTGTAATGAGAAAAATTTAATAATTTGGATCCAAGAATGAGATCAATCCGATGTTGAATATTCTGCAAAGGTGGAAGCTTTGAAGGCTCTTCCACTACCCTAGGAAACTACTCCAACAACTCTTTGACGAGTGGTGGTAAAAATGGTGCATCCTCCACTTTCCCTTTTGCTCTCACCAAAAAAGGCAGTGTGCCTCCAGATTTTTCAACTACGCCTATACACTCTATTCATGATCCTCGAAGTGATTTTGTGAAAATATCAGCTAGCTGATCATTTGAGTTGACGAAGCTAGTAGAAATGCATTCGGACGCAATCATTTGCCTAATAAAATGGCAACCCACCTCTATATGCTTCGTCCTCTCATAAAAAACTGGATTTTGTAACGACCCGAAAATCGGACCGCTACCGGCGCTAGGATCCAGATCGGCTTAAGGCCGCCGGGACCCGTAGCAAGCCTGACATGTAACCTGTAAACCTGTTCAATCCCATACATGATTGTAACGACCCGAAAATCTGGACCGCTACCGGCGCTAGGATCCAGATCGGCATAAGGCCACCGGGACCCGTAGCAAGCCTACTATGCATCCTGTACAGCTGGTATAATCCCAAACATGATCAAACATATCCATAAAACATTTAAAACTTTACCTTTAACCAGTTTGACCTGTGTATGCACTATGACTGAACTCATAGAACCCCTAGGGTCAGCATACCCTATGTCAAACTCGGTCCATCATATGAAACAACATAAAATAAAACTCATGTACAAAGGGATTATCCAACTCGGGCCAAGCACAATACTATAACTCTGAACATATAACATAATATCATTATGCAATACAACTCTTTTTACATCAAAACATAACCTTACATTACATCATGTCCACTACTATTCTATTACATAAACATGACCATGGACGTAACCTGCTGATCTCCTGACTATCTCTGACCCTGCAAACCTGGGGTTAGGGGAGAGGGGTGAGCTAAAAAGCCCAGTGAGCAGAAACCATAAAAGAAAACAGTTCATTTTAACATATGCTATCATGGAATGCATCACATCACAAATATATCACCTCAAGGATGAATCTGTCACCAATAGCCCTCTACATATCAATCTCGTACCATAACAAGTCAACAATACTCTATGCCAGGGGCGATACGGCCACGCCTGGACTTCATATGCTCTATGCCAGGGGCGATACGGCCACACCTGGACTTCTCATGCTCTATGCCAGGGCCGATACGGCCACACCTGGACTTCTCATCTCATATCATATCGTACATGCCATATCATATCATTCCATATCATGTCATAACATACTGAGGGCTAGAGGATCATCCAGTATCCATCCACATCATTGTCATCGTATTATGCAATGCATCATATTCGTGAATTCTAATGCAAACAACCTATTGCATAACATGGTATTCATGATGCATGAACATGCTTGAACATGCTGAAAACATTTGATTTAAAACATAAGGGTTAGTTCCACTCACCTCTGGCTAGCTCTGGACTAACTCTCAGGCAGCTAACACTGCTAAACACCTTGGTTCCTCGGGTCCGATCCTACACAGGTGGATCCCAGTGAGGTGCCAAACATACTCTAAACAACTCATAAACAACTACCCAAAAACCCCCTAAAGCATCACTTAAACATGCATAGAAAACATTCAAGGAAAGGCTGGACAGGGCACTTTCGGCGGCACCTTCGGCGGCCGAAAGTCTCAGACAGAGACGAAAGTCAGGCAGGTTCGGCGGCACCTTCGGCGGCCGAACCCTCTCTCCAGAGACGAAAGTCAGGCACTTTCGGCGGCCGAACATTACCTTCGGCGGCCGAAAGTCTGCTTTCAAGCCAAAACTCAACTTTCGGGGGCAAGGTTAGGCGGCCAATCCCTGCATCCTCAGGCAGGTTCGGCGGCCGAACCTGAGTTCATCCAGAACTCAGCCTTTGTGCATTTCAAGCCTCCCAAACCTTCCATACACCCCAAAACAAGCACCCAACTTCTCAAACACATGCATACATCCTTAAACATGCACAAAGGAGCTCAAACAAGCTTAAACTCCCAAAAACAACATCTAAAGCATACATAGATAGTTTATGACCCACATAGGCCAAAACCACCAAAACAAACCAAGCCTCACATACTCTTTCCCAATCATGCATACTCTCTCCCATAAGCTCAAGGGGCTTGAAAACTGACCTAAATCCCAACACAAACATCACATGAACATACATTATCATACATTAGGCATAAAACCCACATAAAACCTAACATGCATATCTACCCATAATCAACCATCAAAACCTCTTAAAACTCACTTAAAACTTCATGAAATGTAAGGAAAAGCATAGATCCACACTTACCTCTTGAAGATCGAGGGTTTGTGCGAGCTCTAACTTGGAGATGGGAGGAAACTACTCCTTGGGTCTCCAAGCTCCCAAAACTTTGATCTAAGCTTGAAAACTCTTCAAAACAACCATGGAACTCATAAAAATATGAAGGAGATGAAGAGAAAACATGAAAATGACCAAAGGAGGACATGAACACACCTGAGCTCGAGAATGGGGAGAAATCTCGCCCATTTTCGGTCTGAGGGGCTTTTATAGGTGGCCAGCCAAACCTCCTTCGGCGGCCTAACATGCATGCAAAACACCCCCATGTTCGGCGGCCGAACTTGAGGTTCGGCGGCCGAACCTGGTTTGTTCAAACATAGCTTTCGGAGGCCAAAAGCGCCCCCAAAACCAACTCATGTTTGGCGGCCGAACTTCACTTTCGGCGGCCGAACCTGGTAAAAACCTCCTTGGTCTTTTCTTTTCAAAACTCACTTCTTTTTCATTTAAAACCATGAAATCACTAAAAATCATTTTAGAAATCACATTTTACCCCTCTAGAAGACTCTGGTATCATCAAAATTCCATATTCCAACGGAGATTCCGCCGGAAGGTAGGGATTCCGATGCCGGAATCTAGCCGGGTATTACATTCTTCCCCCCTTAAAGAACATTCGTCCTCGAATGTTCAAACAAACAAACAGGCAACTCAAAGCATAGCATCTAACATACATAAGCAAGCAAGCAACAAGCAAGCAAAACCTAAAAACCTCTCTTCTAAAAGAGAGACACGGTCATTGCTGGAGTATAAACTCTCGGTCTCCCCGGTGAACTTTTCATCTTAAGGTGATTCTAAGGGGCTTTCACCATCGGGATTTCCTTGTTTCCACACTTTCTGACTTGTGTGTCTGCAGTCCGTACTAGCTGCTCAACATAGGTGAGATCCTCTGCGGTCTCCACCTCTGGTTCCTTTAAGAACCTCACTCGGACCCGACACGAACTCATATATTGTGGAAACATGGGCCGAACCTGGTTTGTTCAAACATAGCTTTCGGAGGCCAAAAGCGCCCCCAAAACCAAATCATGTTCGGCGGCTGAACTTCACTTTCGGCGGCCGAACCTGGTAAAAACCTCCTTGGTCTTTTCTTTTCAAAACTCACTTCTTTTTCATTTAAAACCATGAAATCACTAAAAATCATTTTAGAAATCACATTTTACCCCTCTAGAAGACTCTGGTATCATCAAAATTCCATATTCCAACGGAGATTCCGCCGGAAGGTAGGGATTCCGATGCCGGAATCTAGCCGGGTATTACATTCTTCCCCCCTTAAAGAACATTCGTCCTCGAATGTTCAAACAAACAAACAGGCAACTCAAAGCATAGCATCTAACATACATAAGCAAGCAAGCAACAAGCAAGCAAAACCTAAAAACCTCTCTTCTAAAAGAGAGACACGGTCATTGCTGGAGTATAAACTCTCGGTCTCCCCGGTGAACTTTTCATCTTAAGGTGATTCTAAGGGGCTTTCACCATCGGGATTTCCTTGTTTCCACACTTTCTGACTTGTGTGTCTGCAGTCCGTACTAGCTGCTCAACATAGGTGAGATCCTCTGCGGTCTCCACCTCTGGTTCCTTTAAGAACCTCACTCGGACCCGACACGAACTCATATATTGTGGAAACATGGAAAAACGAATGGATCTCTTCCATTAAAGTGGGTAAATCTAACTCGTGGGATACATTCCCAAATCCGTTGCAGGATTTCAAAGAGTCCAATGTATCTGAGAGCTAATTTACCTTTCCGCCCATAGCGAATCACCCTCTCTTTAGGAGACACCTCCAGCAAACCTCGACTTCCTCGAGAACCTCAACACGCTTCCGCCGTGCACTCTGACAAAAACTCTTCTTCTCTTCTGAAACTCTACATGCCTCTTGCGGACGACTTCATACTCTCCTGCTGACTCACAGCAGTTCTGATTTTTCTCATCTTTGACTACTGGCCTTCTTCTTACTATACTAAGGGACGGGATAAGCTGTCAAGTGGTTTCCGGTTGAGGGCATCTATCGAAATATCTGCCTCAGCCGAATATACCGAACCTTGAAGTCGCGAATACCACGCAGTTTTTACCCATCTCCTATACCTCATGTTCTTCTCTCTTGACTCAAGATGTATTGCAAGCTCTTTCGATCTGTAAGGATCTGTCCACATACCTTATACAGGTATCGCCTCCACATCTTGAGTGCAAGTATTACCATTGCCATCTCTGGACCGTGTGTAAGATGATTCAACTCATGCTTCTTCAGCTACCTAGAAGCATAAGCAATCATCCTGCCACTGGTGCTGACATCAACATTTCCTTTGGCTTTTCAAAGCCCTCTTCAATCTGAGTAGACCACACAACCCTCTGGTTCTTCTTGATCCATCTGGCCATAGGAGCGGCAACTATAGAGAAGTTCTAGATGAACCTCCATTAGGTAACCTGCCCAACCCAAAAGTTCTTAATCTTTGTCATTACCATGGGCCTGGGCTAGTTAACTACAACTTCAACTTTCTCAGGTCTACTTCACCTTTCTTTCTCCGACACACATGACCCAAGAAGGATATGCTCCTTGACCAGAACTCACATTGGAGAACTAGGCATCCAAGCCATGTTCTCTCGGGATCTACAATCCTGATTTCAGATGATGGGCATACTCTTCTACATTTCTGGAACTCGCCGAGATACCGTCAATGAAGACAATAACGGAGTAATTCAGAAACCGGCTAAAACTCTGCTCATGAGATCCATGAATGCTGTAGGGGCGTTCATTAACCCGAACGACATTCCTAGAATCTCATAGTGCCCATATCTGGTTCTAAACACTGCTCTCTGCACATCTTCTTCCTTGATCTTAACTGATGGTACCTAGACTTCAGATCTATCTTGGAAAGGCAACCAGCTCCTGCTAGCTGGCTTAAAATAGATCGTCGATCCAAGGTAACAAATACTTGTTCTGGGTAGTGACTTTGTTCAACGACTAATGGTCGACACAAAGTCTTAGGGATCCATCCTTCATCCTCATAACAACACTGGAACACCCCAAGGCGAAGTGCTCAGTCAGATGGGGACCCTTAACTACCAACTCTTACAACTGATCCTTATAACTCTTTTAACTCTGTTGATACCATCCTGTGGGGAGGGATAGAGATTGGTCCAATTCCATGCATTACTTCTATTTTAAACTCTATCTCCCTGACAGGTGGTAGTCCTGGGAACTCATCTGGGGAAACATCTAAACTCTCTAACAATGGGCACTGAGGCGGGCTCCCTGACCTGACTACTATACTCTCTCTGACGAGCTAGAACCCCTGACAACTTTTCCTGAACAGCCTACGAGCCTATAGGGTTGATACTAAACCTCTAGGTATCCCTATTTTGTCCCCTCTAAGGACTACCTCTGATCCATCCTGACCTCTGAACCTGACTACCTTGTCTCTGCAGACTAGATAGTACCACTAGTAGAAGAACCAATCCAACCCTAGAATGACGTCAAACAGTCAAATCTAGAACCGCTAGGTCAGCTGGAAGGCATCTACTCACAACATATACTCTGACTATACCGGCAGACTGACTCTGCCACAGATGGATCACACTTGGGTGCACTGACCCCAAGGGAAATACTCTAACCCATAAGCTATCAACCCAACCTCACAAGGGCTCACAAGCAAACAAAGAAAAGAGAAACATCAGGGTTCATGAAACAGACACACCAGAACATACCAAAGTGAGATTACCTGATCCCATCGGGTTCGATGTGTTAGCCTCCTGTTGAGTCATGGCGAAGATCCGCGCTGGAGCTGATGGACCTTCCCCACGGGAACCTGCTGAAGAAGGGGCTGTCCCCCTGCCTCCGCCTCTACCACTGCCCTGAAACATGACTGGAGCTGATGGCTGTGCCATACTGCCTGGAGTTGTCTGATGGGACGGTGTCATAAAAGCTGCCTTAGGGCACTCTCGAGCTATGTGCCCCTCCTGGCCGCATCTGTAACATGCTGTAGTCCCAAACCGACAGACTCCCTTGTGCGGCCTACTGCACCTCGTACACTCTGCAACCTCCGTGCCTGAGCTCGAGCCACCTCCTAATCCCAGACCAGACTTTATCTGATTCCAGAACTTGTTCTTCTTTGATCTTCTGAGACCTCTGTCTCCCTTCTTACTTTTTGTGACAGCCTCGCTCAGAGGGGAGAGATTAACATCACTTGTCCCCGGGAGTTTGGAACCCGAACACTGTGCCACGTACTGTTTAACTGTTCCTTGAACAATGGCACTAGTCTCCATTCTCCGTGCCATATCCACTATAGCATGGAAGCTCTCCCTTTCTGCTGATTGGACCAACGAGGAATACCTGGAGTGAAGCTTCATAACATATCTCCTAGACTTCTTCAGGTCTGAGTCAAGACCTTGTCCTGCAAACGGCAACAGCTCCAGGAACCTGTCCGTAAACTCCTCTACGCTCATTTCTTCCGTCTGCCTTAGCTGCTCAAACTCAATCATCTTCAGTTCTCTGAAACTATCTGGAAAAGCCCATCCTGCAAACTCATTGGCAAACTGCTCCCAGGATAAGCTCTCCAACCTTGGGTCCACATAGTTTTTGAACCATTCCCTTGCCTTCTTGCATTTCAATATGAACCCTGCCATCTGAATGGCTCTACTGTCACTTGCTCCTAGCTCATCTGTTATCATCTTTACCGTTCTGAGATACTCAAAAGGGTCATCGTCTGCTTCGAACTTGGGGGCATCCAACTTGAGGTAATCTGTCATCTTTACTTTACCCCCAACTGATGAACCAGGTTTGGGTATCCGGACATCAGGGACTATTGGTTCTGCTGGTGGAGGAGGAGGTGCAGCATCCCCTGGGTTAGGGTTTGCTGGACCTGGGAAAAAGGGTGAGGACGAAAACATGGGGTACTGTGGGTAAAAGGGAGGATAGGGCATAAAGGTGGGATATGGATTATGGCTAAAGAAATCTGATGTACCTCCCATCGGATACCCTGGCCCTTGCGGGTAGGGTGGATACTGTGGTGGAACAAAGCCCGAGGCGTGAGTGCCTCCTTGGGACTCTCCCATATCCTCTACTGACATACTCATGCCCAAACTACTATCTCTTCTCTGGTTATCCTCCTCTGTTTCCATCACATCCGCTGACATACCTTCATGAACTGATCTCCTCCGACCTACATCAAAAGACCTTCTAGGGTCCCTTGCTGTACTTTCCCTGATCGTCCTACAAGATCTTGCCCTCTGCAGAGCAGGGGAATGGGCATCCATGCCCTCATTCTCTGGCGGAGCTCCAGTCAATCTAGCAGATCGACGAGTTCCTCTCATCTTGACTTCTGAAAGTATAACATAGCACATAAACATTAGCATCTTACGGTTCATGTGAAAACACATGAACCTGCATCACATACATAACATACATATCATAGCATTAATGCACAAGCTCATTATCATGGCATTTCACATCATAATACAAGACAGGACTCCATATCCTATCCTAGTGGACATGATCTTCCTATTGTGCTTGCCCTACTATAACCTTTATGAGCCCGACACACTATAGGTCCGACCATGTGAACCTAGGGCTCTGATACCATTCTGTAACGACCCGAAAATCCGGACCGCTACCGGCGCTAGGATCCAGATCGGCATAAGGCCGCCGGGACCAGTAGCAAGCCTACTATGCATCCTGTACAGCTGGTATAATCCCAAACATGATCAAACATATCCATAAAACATTTAAAACTTTACCTTTAACCAGTTTGACCTGTGTATGCACTATGACTGAACTCATAGAACCCCTAGGGTCAGCATACCCTATGTCAAACTCGGTCCATCATATGAAACAACATAAAATAAAACTCATGTACAAAGGGATTATCCAACTCGGGCCAAGCACAATACTATAACTCTGAACATATAACATAATATCATTATGCAATACAACTCTTTTTACATCAAAACATAACCTTACATTACATCATGTCCACTACTATTCTATTACATAAACATGACCATGGACGTAACCTGCTGATCTCCTGACTATCTCTGACCCTGCAAACCTGGGGTTAGGGGAGAGGGGTGAGCTAAAAAGCCCAGTGAGCAGAAACCATAAAAGAAAACAGTTCATTTTAACATATGCTATCATGGAATGCATCACATCACAAATATATCACCTCAAGGATGAATCTGTCACCAATAGCCCTCTACATATCAATCTCGTACCATAACAAGTCAACAATACTCTATGCCAGGGGCGATACGGCCACGCCTGGACTTCATATGCTCTATGCCAGGGGCGATACGGCCACACCTGGACTTCTCATGCTCTATGCCAGGGCCGATACGGCCACACCTGGACTTCTCATCTCATATCATATCGTACATGCCATATCATATCATTCCATATCATGTCATAACATACTGAGGGCTAGAGGATCATCCAGTATCCATCCACATCATTGTCATCGTATTATGCAATGCATCATATTCGTGAATTCTAATGCAAACAACCTATTGCATAACATGGTATTCATGATGCATGAACATGCTTGAACATGCTGAAAACATTTGATTTAAAACATAAGGGTTAGTTCCACTCACCTCTGGCTAGCTCTGGACTAACTCTCAGGCAGCTAACACTGCTAAACACCTTGGTTCCTCGGGTCCGATCCTACACAGGTGGATCCCAGTGAGGTGCCAAACATACTCTAAACAACTCATAAACAACTACCCAAAAACCCCCTAAAGCATCACTTAAACATGCATAGAAAACATTCAAGGAAAGGCTGGACAGGGCACTTTCGGCGGCACCTTCGGCGGCCGAAAGTCCCAGACAGAGACGAAAGTCAGGCAGGTTCGGCGGCACCTTCGGCGGCCGAACCCTCTCTCCAGAGACGAAAGTCAGGCACTTTCGGCGGCCGAACATTACCTTCGGCGGCCGAAAGTCTGCTTTCAAGCCAAAACTCAACTTTCGGGGGCAAGGTTAGGCGGCCAATCCCTGCATCCTCAGGCAGGTTCGGCGGCCGAAACCACCTTCGGCGGCCGAACCTGAGTTCATCCAGAACTCAGCCTTTGTGCATTTCAAGCATCCCAAACCTTCCATACACCCCAAAACAAGCACCCAACTTCTCAAACACATGCATACATCCTTAACCATGCACAAAGGAGCTCAAACAAGCTTAAACTCCCAAAAACAACATCTAAAGCATACATAGATAGTTTATGACCCACATAGGCCAAAACCACCAAAACAAACCAAGCCTCACATACTCTTTCCCAATCATGCATACTCTCTCCCATAAGCTCAAGGGGCTTGAAAACTGACCTAAACCCCAACACAAACATCACATGAACATACATTATCATACATTGGGCATAAAACCCACATAAACCCTAACATGCATATCTACCCATAATCAACCATCAAAACCTCTTAAAACTCACTTAAAACTTCATGAAATGTAAGGAAAAGCATAGATCCACACTTACCTCTTGAAGATCGAGGGTTTGTGCGAGCTCTAACTTGGAGATGGGAGGAAACTACTCCTTGGGTCTCCAAGCTCCCAAAACTTTGATCTAAGCTTGAAAACTCTTCAAAACAACCATGGAACTCATAAAAATATGAAGGAGATGAAGAGAAAACATGAAAATGACCAAAGGAGGACATGAACACACCTGAGCTCGAGAATGGGGAGAAATCTCGCCCATTTTCGGTCTGAGGGGCTTTTATAGGTGGCCAGCCAAACCTCCTTCGGCGGCCTAACATGCATGCAAAACACCCCCATGTTCGGCGGCCGAACTTAAGGTTCGGTGGCCGAACCTGGTTTGTTCAAACATAGCTTTCGGAGGCCAAAAGCGCCCCCAAAACCAACTCATGTTCGGCGGCCGAACTCCACTTTCGGCGGCCGAACCTGGTAAAAACCTCCTTGGTCTTTTCTTTTCAAAACTCACTTCTTTTTCATTTAAAACCATGAAATCACTAAAAACCATTTTAGAAATCACATTTTACCCCTCTAGAAGACTCTGGTATCATCAAAATTCCATATTCCAATGGAGATTCCGCCGGAAGGTAGGGATTCTGATGCCGGAATCTAGCCGGGTATTACAATGATCAACAATCATACATAAAAATTAAAACTTTTCTTTTCATCATACACCAAACTCAACCTGTGCATGCACTAAACATAGCATAACTTAAACATTAATCCCTCAATGGGATCTCATCATTTGCCCTAATGGGCGATACATCAGAAGTTGAGTTGGTAAAACATAAACATCAATAGACATCAAGATCATGTATATAACAAAAGGGATTACAACAGACTATGGTCAAGCACACTTCTAAACCTTAATATCATCATTACATAACATGGCTAAACATAACATTAAATCATTACATAATTTGTCATGTCCACTTTCTATCTATTACAAAACAAGGACTTCTTTACTCTTGCTGACCTCCTGGTCTACCCTGTACCTGCAAGCCTGGGGGTTAAGGGAGAGGGGTGAGCTACAAGAGCCCAGTGAGCAGAATAGTAAAACATTTAAAACATATGATAACATGAAATGCATCACATCACAGCTAATCACATCAAGGATGAATTTGTCACCAATAGTCCCCTACATGGACCAACTGTGCCAGGGGCGTAGAATGGGTACCATCAGCTAAGGATAAGGGATGAAGACGTGCCAAAGACAGCTTTCAGGACCAGATATGGGCATTTTGAGTTCCTTGTAATGTCGTTCAGGTTAACAAACGCCCCTGCAGCATTCATGGATCTCATGAACAGAGTATTTAGTCAATACCTGGATCACTTTGTTATTGTCTTCATAGATGATATCTTAGTGTATTCCAGGAATGCAGAGGAGCATGCCCATCATCTGCGGTTGGTCTTGCAGACTTTGAGGGAACATGGCTTGTACGCCAAGTTCTCTAAATGTGAGTTCTGGCTGAGGAGCATTTCGTTCTTGGGGCATGTAGTGTCAGAGAATGGTATTGAGGTAGACCCCAAGAAGACAGAAACTGTGGCTAACTGGCCTAGACCCACTTCAGTGACAGAGATTAGAAGTTTCTTGGGTTTGGCAGGTTACTACAGGAGGTTCGTTCAGGACTTCTCAAAGATAGCAGCTCCTCTGACCAGACTAACCAGGAAGAATCAGAAGTTTCTGTGGACCGACCAGTGCGAGGAGAGTTTTGAAGAGCTTAAGAAGAGGTTGACTTCAGCACCAGTTTTAGCTCTGCCATCTAGTGATGAGGACTTTACGGTCTTTTGTGATGCGTCCCGTGTGGGACTGGGTTGTGTACTGATGCAGAATGAGAGGGTGATCGCTTATGCTTCTAGGCAGCTGAAGAAGCATGAGTTGAATTACCCCACGCATGACCTAGAGATGGCAGCAGTAATCTTTGCACTCAAGATGTGGAGGCACTACCTCTATGGGGTAAAATGTGAGATCTTCACAGATCATAAAAGCCTGCAGTACATCCTGAGTCAAAGAGATTTGAATTTGAGACAGAGGAGATGGGTAGAGTTGCTGAGTGACTATGATTGCAAGATTCAGTATCATCCGGGTAAGGCGAATGTCGTGGCAGACGCCCTAAGCCGGAAGTCACTAGGCAGTTTATCCCACATATCGGCAGAGAGGAGGCCAGTGGTGAAGGAGCTCTACAAGCTTATTGAGGAAGGTCTACAGATGGAGTTGTCTGGTACAGGTGCCTTGGTGGCCCAGATGAGAGTGGCACCCGTGTTTCTGGAGCAGGTGGCCCAGAAACAGCATGAGGACCCGGAGTTAGTAAAGATTGCCAGGACTGTTCAGTCAGGCAATGACAGTGAGTTCAGATTTGACAGCAAGGGGATCCTCCGCTATGGGAGCAGACTATGTGTACCAGATGACATTGGGCTAAAAGGAGACATTATGAGAGAGGCTCATAATGCAAGATACAGCATTCACCCCGGGGCCACCAAGATGTATCAAGATCTAAAGAAGGTTTATTGGTGGCCAGCTATGAAGAAAGAAGTGGCACAGTTTGTGTCAGCCTGCGAAGTGTGTCAGAGGGTGAAGCTGGAACATCAGAAGCCGGCTGGAATGCTTAACCCGCTACCTATTCCAGAGTGGAAATGGGAGAATATAGCTATGGACTTCGTAGTGGGGTTACCGGCAGCGTCCAACAGAGTGGACTCCATATGGGTGATTGTGGACAGACTCACCAAAGCTGCTCACTTCATCCCTGTCAGGAGTGGCTACTCTGTGGACAAGTTGGCGCAGGTATATGTGGATGAGATCGTCAGGCTGCATGGGGTTCCGGTTTCGATAGTGTCGGACAGAGGGCCCCAGTTCACCTCCAGGTTTTGGCGGAGTCTGCAGAATGCCATGGGTACTAGGCTGGATTTCAGTACTGCCTTCCACCCCCAGACTGACGGACAGTCAGAAAGGACCATCCAGACTATCGAGGATATGCTCAGAATGTGTGTGCTGGACTTTGGCGGTTCTTGGAAGCAGCATCTACCTTTGGTGGAGTTTACCTACAACAACAGCCATCATGCTAGCATCGGGATGGCTCCATATGAAGCTTTGTACGGAAGGAAGTGCAGATCACCTGTTTGCTGGGAAGAAGTTGGAGAAAAGGCCTTGGCAGGGCCTGGGCTAGTAGAGATCACCAGCAGGGTGGTACCCATAATCAGAGAGAGAATCAAGACTGCTGCCAGCAGACAGAAGAGCTATGCAGACGTCCGCAGGAGACAGTTAGAGTTTCAGGAGGGGGATCTGGTATTGCTCAAGGTGTCTCCAATGAAGGGAGTGGTTCGCTTCGGGAAGAAAGGTAAACTAGCCCCACGATACATCGGACCCTTTGAAATCTTGCAAAAGATTGGGAATGTGTCGTACAAGCTGGATTTACCTGCTTCAATGGAAAGAATCCATCCGGTTTTCCATGTTTCAATGTTGAGGAAGTTTGTGTCAGATCCGAGCAAGGTTCTTAGTGAGCCTGATGTGGAGGTCCAAGAGGATCTCACCTATGTTGAACAGCCAGTACGGATCATAGACACCCAGATCAGAAAGTTAAGAAACAAGGAAATCCCGATGGTGAAAGTCCTGTGGAACCACCACAATTTGGAGGAATGCACTTGGGAGACACGGGAGTCTATGCTCCAGCAGTACCCTCATCTCTTTTAAGGTTAGATCTCTTTGTGTTTATGTGCCATGTATGTATGTTGTGTTTTATGCCATGCTATGTGTGCTAGTTGAGGTACATTCGGGGACGAATGTTCTTAAGGGGGGGAGAATGTAATACCCGGCTAGACTCCGGTATCGGAATTCCTACCGTCCGGTGGAATCTCGGATGTCGGAAGCCTCTAGTAGGGTAGAAACATGTTTTCATAAAATGTTTTAAGGTATTTCATGGTTTTAAGTATGGAAATTTAATGAGTTTTGCATGAAAAGTCTTTGGAGGAAAACCCAGGTTCGGCCGCCGAAAGTCAAGTTCGGCCGCCGAACATGCATGCGTTTTGGAGGCACGTTAGGCCCCCGAAAGCATGAGTGAGGGAAGTTCAGGTTCGGCCGCCGAAAGTCAAGTTCGGCCGCCGAACATGGCATGCATGCGGAAGCACTTTCGGCCCCCGAACGTGGCCTGGCCAGCCACTATAAAAGGGTCACTTAGCCGAAATGGGCGAGCTTTCTCCCATTTTCGGCCATAGCTAGCCTCCGACCTCCCTCTCCCCAGATCTAGTGTTTTTCCTCCAAATCCCCACCATTTTTCTTGAGTTTTAAGCTTGCATTGAAGGTTTTGAACTTTTGAAACAAGTTTTGGAGCTTTGGGAACTCAGGAGCTCATTTTCTTGGATCTCCAAGTTTAGGTCGTCTCTCTCTCGATCTTCAAGAGGTAAGAGCCGATCTTAAGCTCAATGCATGTTTTAAGTAAGTTTTAAGTGATTTTATAGGGTAGAATGGCATGTATAGGGTTGTATGAGTTTTTAAGCAAATGTTAGGTTTTATGTGATTTTTGAACAATGTGGCATGTTTGAGTATGCTTGAAGTGTTGTAGTTGGGGTATTTGTTTGTTTGAGGCCCCTAGGAGCTTGTATGCATGTTTTGGTTGAGTTATATGCATCATTTGAGAGTCGGGAGGCGAATGTGCACAAAGGAGCCAAGTTTCTGCCCTTTGGCAGAAACCAGGTTCGGCAGCCGAAGGCACTTTCGGCCGCCGAACATGGCTGGGGAGGCAGGCCTTTCGGCTGCCGAAGTTGCCCCCGAAAAGAGACTTTCGTCTCTGTCTGGGACTTTCGGCCGCCGAAGGTGCCGCCGAACATGCATGAGTTTCGCCTCTGTCTGGGAGTTTCGGCCGCCGAAGGTGCCGCCGAACCTGCCTGACTTTCGGCTCTGGAGGGACTTTCGGCCGCCGAACCTGCCGCCGAAAGTGCCCTGCCCAGCCATTTCTTGCATGTTTTTATGTAGTTGTTTTATGATGTTTTAGGGGGTTTTTGGGGAGTATATTAGAGTTATGTTTATGTACGTTTGGTCCCTCATTGGAGTCCATCCGTGTAGGTTCGGACCCGAGGAACCGAGGACCCCAGCAGTGAGCCAGCTGCTACAGAGTTTGTCAGAGCTAGCCAGAGGTGAGTGGAATAAACCTTAAGTTTTTAAACTAGATGAAATATGAATTTTGAGCATGATCCATGCATCATGAATGCCATGAGATATAGTAGGTTGTTTGCATTAGTATTCACGAATATGTTGCATTGCATTTATGATTTTGATGTTGATGTGGATTGGTTATTGGATGACCCTTTAGTCCTCATATGATATGATGATGTTATGGCATGATATGGTATGGAAGTCCAGGTTGTACCCATTCTACGTCCCTGGCACGATGTAAGAGAAAGTCCAGGTTGTACCCATTCTACGTCCCTGGCACAGTTGGTCCATATGATATGTTATGATAAGGGAAAGACCGGTTGACCCATTCTACGTCCCGGCACAGTTGGACCTAAGTAGAGGACTATAGGTGACAATACCATCCGAGATGTGATTTGTTGTGTTGTGTTGCATTCCATGAAAGCATGAAATTTTAATATATTGTTTTCTACTATTCTGCTCACTGGGCTTTGTAGCTCACCCCTCTCCCCTAACCCCAGATGTGCAGGTACAGGGTAGACCAGAAGGTTAGCCAGAGTTTTGAAGTATGACTATGTAATAGATAGATTGTGGACATGACAAATGTATTATGATGTAATGTATGAGATTACAGTATGTTTTTTATTGAGGTTATAGATGTGCTTGACTCTGTGAGTATTGTAATCCCTTTGAGACATGATCTATAGAAATTGTTTTATAATGTTTATGTTTAAACCAACTCATCTCATGTTGTATCGCCGTTGGGGCATTGTTGAGATCCCACAGAGGGGTCATGATTATGGTTATGCATGTATGTTCAGGTTGAGTTGGATGATGAAAGAAAAGTTTAAATTTTTATGCATGTTGTTGATCATGTATGGGATTATACAGGTTTTCAGGTTATGTCAGGCTTGCTACGGGTCCCGGCAGCCTTAAGCCGATCTGGATCCTAGCGCCGGTAGCGGTCCGATTTTCGGGTCGTTACAGAATGGTGTCAGAGCCCTAGGTTCATAGGATCGGACCTAGAGTGTCGGGCTCATAGATGTTCTAGAAGGTCAAGCACAATAGGAAGGTCATGTCCACTAGGATAGGATGTTGAGTCCTGTCTTGCATGATGATGTGAAATGCCATGATAATATGCATGTGCATTAATGCTATGATATGAATATGATGTATATGTGATGAGGGTTCATGTGTGCCCACATGAACCATATGATGCTAATGTTTGTATGATGTGTACTGTTTTCAGAAAACAGGATAAGAGGAACTCGTCGATCTGCAAGATTGACTGGAGTGCCACCTGAGGATGAGGGCACGAGCGCCCGTCCTCCCACATTGCCTAGGGCAATGTCATGTAGAGCCACCAGAGAAAGAGTGTCAAGGGACCCTAGAAGGTCTTTTGATGTTAGCAGAAGGGGGACAGATAGAGGAGGAAGTTCTTCAGGAGTGAGGGAGGTTACAGAAGAGGATCAGAGGAGGGATGGAAACTTGGATGTGAGCATGGAGGAAGAAGGGACAGGGGAGTCTCAGGGAGGCGTTCAGGCCTCGGGGTATGGTTTTCCACCCCATTATCCACCCTTCCCACAGGGTTCAGGGTATCCGATGGGAAGCACATCGGATTACTCCAGCTTTAACCCCTACCCTACCTATATGCCTTATCCACCTTTCTATCCACCCTACACACAGTACCCAGCTTATCCACCCTCACCCTTCTATCCAAACCCGGCAAACCCCACCCCGGGGAATGCTGCACCTCCACCTCCACCACCTACAGAACCAGCAGCCCCAGTTACTCAACCTCCTAGACCTAGCTCAGCTGATGGGAGCAAGGTAAAAATGACAGATTACCTCAAGCTGGATGCACCCAAATACAAGTCAGGGGATGACCCCTTTGAGTATCTGAGAGTGGTGAAGACCATAACTGATGAGCTAGGGGCAAGTGACAGCAGGGCCATTCAGATGGCGGGGTTCACTCTAAAGTGCAAGAAGGCACGGGAATGGTTCAAGTGTTACGTGGACCCGAGATTAGACGGTATGACATGGGAGGAATTTGCGAATGAGTTCGCTAGATGGGCTTTTCCAGACAGTTCCAGAGAACTGAAGATGATTGAGTTTGAGCAACTGAGGCAGTCAGAGCACATGGGTGTAGAGGAGTTCACGGATAAATTCTTGGAGCTATTGCCTTTTTCAGGGCAAGCTCTAGATACAGATACGAAGAAAGCCAAGAAATATGTTATGAAGCTGCATTCCAGGTACTCCTCGTTGGTTCAGTCAGCTGAGAGAGAAAGTTTCCACACTGTGGTGGATATGGCTCGAAGAATGGAAGCAAGTGCTATAGTTGAGGGGTCAGTGAAGCAGTCAATGACCCAGTCTTCAGGGGTTAAGACCCCAGGCAGAGGAGGACCAGGTTTCTCTTCTCAGAGCTCAGGTAAGAAGAGGTGGGATAACACCACCAGGAAGTCGAAGAAGAATAAGTTTTGGAACAAGTTGAAATCCGGTCTGGGATTTGGCGGTGGCTCGAGCTCAGGCTCAGATGGTACAGAATGCCAGAGATGTGGAAGACCGCACAGGGGAGTGTGTCGAGCTGGGACTAATACATGTTTCAGATGTGGACAGGAGGGACACATAGCTCGGGATTGTCCTAGAGCGCCTTTTATGGGCCAGCCCCAGCAGACAGCTTCTGGTAGTGTGGCACAGCCAGCAGTTCCAGCCACAACTCAGGGCAGTGGCAGAGGTAGAGGGAGAGGGGCAGCCTCTTCTTCTGGTTCCCGAGGTGAAGGTCCATCAGCTCCAGCCAGGATCTTCACCATGACTCAGCAGGAGGCTAACACATCCAACACCGTGGTGTCAGGTAATCTCGTCATTGGGTGTTCTGATGTGTATGCATTAATGGACCCAGGTGCATCTCATTCATTTATTGCTCCGAGAGCCGTTGAGAGGTTGGGTCTGATAGTCTCTGGGTTAGAGTGTCCCCTATGGGTCAGTGGACCCAAGTGTGACCCGTCAGTGGCAGTGTCAGTCTGCCAGTACAGTCCAGTTTTTATTGAGGGAAGATGCCTCTCCGCCGACCTTGTGGTTCTAGATTTGACAGACTTTAACGTCATTCTAGGGATGGATTGGCTATCTACCCATGGTGCTACCTTGGACTGCAGGGACAAGGTAGTCAGGTTCAGAGATCAGAACGGGTCAGAGGTCGTCTTTAGAGGAGACAAGAGGGGCACACCTAGAGGTCTGATATCAGCTCTTCAGGCTCGTAGGTTGCTTAGGAAGGGATGTCAGGGGTACTTAGCTCATGTGAGAGAGCTAGACAGTCAGGTCGGGGAGCCGGCCTCGGTGCCAGTTGTCAGAGAGTTTCAGGATGTTTTTCCGGATGAGCTTCCAGGTTTACCACCTGCTAGGGAGATAGAGTTCGAGATAGAGTTGGTACCTGGAACTAGACCGATCTCTATCCCTCCCTACAGGATGGCCCCAGCAGAGTTAAAGGAGTTGAAAGAGCAGTTGCAAGAGCTGGTAGAAAAGGGTTTCATCCGACAGAGTACCTCACCTTGGGGTGCTCCGGTCTTGTTTGTCAGAAAGAAGGATGGATCCCTTAGACTTTGTATCGACTACAGGCAGTTGAACAAAGTCACTACCAAGAATAGGTACCCTCTGCCAAGGATCGATGATCTATTCGACCAGCTAGCCGGAGCAGGTTGTTTCTCCAAAATAGATCTGAGATCGGGGTACCATCAGCTAAGGATAAGGGATGAAGACGTGCCAAAGACAGCTTTCAGGACCAGATATGGGCATTTTGAGTTCCTTGTAATGCCGTTCGGGTTAACAAACGCCCCTGCAGCATTCATGGATCTCATGAACAGAGTATTTAGTCAATACCTGGATCACTTTGTTATTGTCTTCATAGATGATATCTTAGTGTATTCCAGGAATGCAGAGGAGCATGCCCATCATCTGCGGTTGATCTTGCAGACTTTGAGGGAACATGGCTTGTACGCCAAGTTCTCTAAATGTGAGTTCTGGCTGAGGAGCATTTCGTTCTTGGGGCATGTAGTGTCAGAGAATGGTATTGAGGTAGACCCCAAGAAGACAGAAACTGTGGCTAACTGGCCTAGACCCACTTCAGTGACAGAGATTAGAAGTTTCTTGGGTTTGGCAGGTTACTACAGGAGGTTCGTTCAGGACTTCTCAAAGATAGCAGCTCCTCTGACCAGACTAACCAGGAAGAATCAGAAGTTTCTGTGGACCGACCAGTGCGAGGAGAGTTTTGAAGAGCTTAAGAAGAGGTTGACTTCAGCACCAGTTTTAGCTCTGCCATCTAGTGATGAGGACTTTACGGTCTTTTGTGATGCGTCCCGTGTGGGACTGGGTTGTGTACTGATGCAGAATGAGAGGGTGATCGCTTATGCTTCTAGGCAGCTGAAGAAGCATGAGTTGAATTACCCCACGCATGACCTAGAGATGGCAGCAGTAATCTTTGCACTCAAGATGTGGAGGCACTACCTCTATGGGGTAAAATGTGAGATCTTCACAGATCATAAAAGCCTGCAGTACATCCTGAGTCAAAGAGATTTGAATTTGAGACAGAGGAGATGGGTAGAGTTGCTGAGTGACTATGATTGCAAGATTCAGTATCATCCGGGTAAGGCGAATGTCGTGGCAGACGCCCTAAGCCGGAAGTCACTAGGCAGTTTATCCCACATATCGGCAGAGAGGAGGCCAGTGGTGAAGGAGCTCTACAAGCTTATTGAGGAAGGTCTACAGATGGAGTTGTCTGGTACAGGTGCCTTGGTGGCCCAGATGAGAGTGGCACCCGTGTTTCTGGAGCAGGTGGCCCAGAAACAGCATGAGGACCCGGAGTTAGTAAAGATTGCCAGGACTGTTCAGTCAGGCAATGACAGTGAGTTCAGATTTGACAGCAAGGGGATCCTCCGCTATGGGAGCAGACTATGTGTACCAGATGACATTGGGCTAAAAGGAGACATTATGAGAGAGGCTCATAATGCAAGATACAGCATTCACCCCGGGGCCACCAAGATGTATCAAGATCTAAAGAAGGTTTATTGGTGGCCAGCTATGAAGAAAGAAGTGGCACAGTTTGTGTCAGCCTGCGAAGTGTGTCAGAGGGTGAAGCTGGAACATCAGAAGCCGGCTGGAATGCTTAACCCGCTACCTATTCCAGAGTGGAAATGGGAGAATATAGCTATGGACTTCGTAGTGGGGTTACCGGCAGCGTCCAACAGAGTGGACTCCATATGGGTGATTGTGGACAGACTCACCAAAGCTGCTCACTTCATCCCTGTCAGGAGTGGCTACTCTGTGGACAAGTTGGCGCAGGTATATGTGGATGAGATCGTCAGGCTGCATGGGGTTCCGGTTTCGATAGTGTCGGACAGAGGGCCCCAGTTCACCTCCAGGTTTTGGCGGAGTCTGCAGAATGCCATGGGTACTAGGCTGGATTTCAGTACTGCCTTCCACCCCCAGACTGACGGACAGTCAGAAAGGACCATCCAGACTATCGAGGATATGCTCAGAATGTGTGTGCTGGACTTTGGCGGTTCTTGGAAGCAGCATCTACCTTTGGTGGAGTTTACCTACAACAACAGCCATCATGCTAGCATCGGGATGGCTCCATATGAAGCTTTGTACGGAAGGAAGTGCAGATCACCTGTTTGCTGGGAAGAAGTTGGAGAAAAGGCCTTAGCAGGGCCTGGGCTAGTAGAGATCACCAGCAGGGTGGTACCCATAATCAGAGAGAGAATCAAGACTGCTGCCAGCAAACAGAAGAGCTATGCAGACGTCCGCAGGAGACAGTTAGAGTTTCAGGAGGGGGATCTGGTATTGCTCAAGGTGTCTCCAATGAAGGGAGTGGTTCGCTTCGGGAAGAAAGGTAAACTAGCCCCACGATACATCGGACCCTTTGAAATCTTGCAAAAGATTGGGAATGTGTCGTACAAGCTGGATTTACCTGCTTCAATGGAAAGAATCCATCCGGTTTTCCATGTTTCAATGTTGAGGAAGTTTGTGTCAGATCCGAGCAAGGTTCTTAGTGAGCCTGATGTGGAGGTCCAAGAGGATCTCACCTATGTTGAACAGCCAGTACGGATCATAGACACCCAGATCAGAAAGTTAAGAAACAAGGAAATCCCGATGGTGAAAGTCCTGTGGAACCACCACAATTTGGAGGAATGCACTTGGGAGACACGGGAGTCTATGCTCCAGCAGTACCCTCATCTCTTTTAAGGTTAGATCTCTTTGTGTTTATGTGCCATGTATGTATGTTGTGTTTTATGCCATGCTATGTGTGCTAGTTGAGGTACATTCGGGGACGAATGTTCTTAAGGGGGGGAGAATGTAATACCCGGCTAGACTCCGGTATCGGAATTCCTACCGTCCGGTGGAATCTCGGATGTCGGAAGCCCCTAGTAGGGTAGAAACATGTTTTCATAAAATGTTTTAAGGTATTTCATGGTTTTAAGTATGGAAATTTAATGAGTTTTGCATGAAAAGTCTTTGGAGGAAAACCCAGGTTCGGCCGCCGAAAGTCAAGTTCGGCCGCCGAACATGCATGCGTTTTGGAGGCACGTTAGGCCCCCGAAAGCATGAGTGAGGGAAGTTCAGGTTCAGCCGCCGAAAGTCAAGTTCGGCCGCCGAACATGGCATGCATGCGGAAGCACTTTCGGCCCCCGAACGTGGCCTGGCCAGCCACTATAAAAGGGTCACTTAGCCGAAATGGGCGAGCTTTCTCCCATTTTCGGCCATAGCTAGCTTCCGACCTCCCTCTCCCCAGATCTAGTGTTTTTCCTCCAAATCCCCACCATTTTTCTTGAGTTTTAAGCTTGCATTGAAGGTTTTGAACTTTTGAAACAAGTTTTGGAGCTTTGGGAACTCAAGAGCTCATTTTCTTGGATCTCCAAGTTTAGGTCGTCTCTCTCTCGATCTTCAAGAGGTAAGAGCCGATCTTAAGCTCAATGCATGTTTTAAGTAAGTTTTAAGTGATTTTATGGGGTAGAATGGCATGTATAGGGTTGTATGAGTTTTTAAGCAAATGTTAGGTTTTATGTGATTTTTGAACAATGTGGCATGTTTGAGTATGCTTGAAGTGTTGTAGTTGGGGTATTTGTTTGTTTGAGGCCCCTAGGAGCTTGTATGCATGTTTTGGTTGAGTTATATGCATGATTTGAGAGTCGGGAGGCGAATGTGCACAAAGGAGCCAAGTTTCTGCCCTTTGGCAGAAACCAGGTTCGGCAGCCGAAGGCACTTTCGGCCGCCGAACATGGCTGGGGAGGCAGGCCTTTCGGCTGCCGAAGTTGCCCCCGAAAAGAGACTTTCGTCTCTGTCTGGGACTTTCGGCCGCCGAAGGTGCCGCCGAACATGCATGAGTTTCGCCTCTGTCTGGGAGTTTCGGCCGCCGAAGGTGCCGCCGAACCTGCCTGACTTTCGGCTCTGGAGGGACTTTCGGCCGCCGAACCTGCCGCCGAAAGTGCCCTGCCCAGCCATTTCTTGCATGTTTTTATGTAGTTGTTTTATGATGTTTTAGGGGGTTTTTGGGGAGTATATTAGAGTTATGTTTATGTACGTTTGGTCCCTCATTGGAGTCCATCCGTGTAGGTTCGGACCCGAGGAACCGAGGACCCCAGCAGTGAGCCAGCTGCTACAGAGTTTGTCAGAGCTAGCCAGAGGTGAGTGGAATAAACCTTAAGTTTTTAAACTAGATGAAATATGAATTTTGAGCATGATCCATGCATCATGAATGCCATGAGATATAGTAGGTTGTTTGCATTAGTATTCACGAATATGTTGCATTGCATTTATGATTTTGATGTTGATGTGGATTGGTTATTGGATGACCCTTTAGTCCTCATATGATATGATGATGTTATGGCATGATATGGTATGGAAGTCCAGGTTGTACCCATTCTACGTCCCTGGCACGATGTAAGAGAAAGTCCAGGTTGTACCCATTCTACGTCCCTGGCACAGTTGGTCCATATGATATGTTATGATAAGGGAAAGACCGGTTGACCCATTCTACGTCCCGGCACAGTTGGACCTATGTAGAGGACTATAGGTGACAATACCATCCGAGATGTGATTTGTTGTGTTGTGTTGCATTCTATGAAAGCATGAAATTTTAATATATTGTTTTCTATTATTCTTCTCACTGGGTTTTGTAGCTCACCCCTCTCCCCTAACCCCAGATGTGCAGGTACAGGGTAGACCAGAAGGTTAGCCAGAGTTTTGAAGTATGACTATGTAATAGATAGATTGTGGACATGACAAATGTATTATGATGTAATGTATGAGATTACAGTATGTTTTTTATTGAGGTTATAGATGTGCTTAACTCTGTGAGTATTGTAATCCCTTTGAGACATGATCTATAGAAATTGTTTTATAATGTTTATGTTTAAACCAACTCATCTCATGTTGTATCGCCGTTGGGGCATTGTTGAGATCCCACAGAGGGGTCATGATTATGGTTATGCATGTATGTTCAGGTTGAGTTGGATGATGAAAGAAAAGTTTAAATTTTTATGCATGTTGTTGATCATGTATGGGATTATACAGGTTTTCAGGTTATGTCAGGCTTGCTACGGGTCCCGGTGGCCTTAAGCCGATCTGGATCCTAGCGCCGGTAGCGGTCCGATTTTCGGGTCATTACAGAGACGAAAGTCTCTTTTCGGGGGCAACTTCGGCAGCCGAAAGGCCTGCCTCCCCAGCCATGTTCTGCGGCCGAAAGTGCCTTCGGCTGCCGAACCTGGTTTCTACCAAAGGGCAGAAACTTGGCTCCTTTATGCACATTTGCCTCCCAACTCTTCCAACATGCATATAACTCATTCAAATCATGCAAATATACATACAATGGTTCCTAGGGGCTTCAAACTAACTTAAACCCCAACTACAACACACAACAACAACACAATCCAACCTACATTGCTCAAAACATAACATTAACTCAAAAACCTAACTATGAGCTAAACATGCATTCTACCCCATAGATCTTGCATAAAACTTACTTTAAACATAAAATGAGCTTAAGATCGGTTCTTACCTCTTGAAGATTGAGAGAGAGAGACGTCCTAAACTCGGAGGTGGGAGATTTTGAGTTCTTGAACCTCAAAGCTCCAAAACTTGCTTTAAAACTCGAAAATCTTCAAAACAATGTAAAAGCTTGTGAAAATCTTGAAAGATTTAAAGGAAAGAACTCAAGGATGGTGAGGAATGGCGGAAGGACTCACCTTGGCCGAAAATGGGGAAAACTCGCCCGTTTTCGGCTAAGGGACCCTTTTATAGTGGCTGGCCAGGCCACGTTCGGGGGCCGAAAGTGCCTCCGCATGCATGCCATGTTCGGCGGCCGAACCTGGACTTTCCTCACTTATGCCTTCGGGGGCCTAAAGCACTCCCGAAGTGCATGCATGTTCGGTGGCCGAACTTTGAGTTTCGGCGGCCGAACCTGAGTTTCCTCCAAGGGTGTTTTCATTCAAAAACTCATTTCCTCTTTACTTAAAATCATTAAAAACATTAAAACATTTCATGAAAACATGGTTTTACCCTTCTAGAGGTCTCCGACATCCGAAATTCCACCGGACGGTAGGAATTCCGATACCGGAGTCTAGCCGGGTATTACATTCTCCCCCCTTAAGAACATTTGTCCCCGAATGTTCCTCAACTAGCACATGCATAGTGTCATCACAACATAAACATAACACACATGAAACATGTAAGAACTAACCTTAGAAAAGTAAGGGTATTGCTGGAGCATGGACTCCCGTGTCTCCCAAGTGCATTCCTCCAACTTGTGGTGGTTCCAAAGGACTTTCACCATCGGGATTTCCTTGTTTCTCAGCTTTCTGATCTGGGTGTCTATGATCCGCACTGGCTGCTCAACATAGGTGAGATCCTCTTGGATCTCCACATCTGGCTCACTAAGAACCTTGCCCGGATCTGACACAAACTTCCTCAACATAGAAACATGGAAAACCGGATGGATTCTTGCCATTGAAGCAGGTAAATCCAGCTTGTACGATACATTCCCAATCTTTTGCAAGACTTCGAAGGGTCCGATGTACCGTGGAGCCAGCTTACCTTTCTTCCCGAACTGAACCACTCCTTTCATTGGGGACACCTTAAGCAATACCAGATCCCCCTCCTGAAACTCTACCTGTCTTCTGCGGATGTCTGCATAACTCTTCTGTCTGCTTGTAGCAGTCTTGATTCTTTCTCTGATTATGGGTACCACCCTGCTGGTGATCTCTACTAGCTCAGGCCCTGCCAAGGCCTTTTCTCCAACTTCCTCCCAGCAAACAGGTGACCTGCACTTCCTCCCATATAAAGCTTCATATGGAGCCATCCCGATGCTAGCATGATGGCTGTTATTGTAGGCAAACTCCACCAAAGGTAGATGCTGCCTCCAAGAACCGCCAAAGTCTAGCACGCACATTCTAAGCATATCCTCGATAGTCTGGATGGTCCTTTCTGACTATCCGTCAGTCTGGGGGTGGAAGGCAGTACTGAAATCCAACCTAGTACCCATGGCATTCTGCAGACTCCGCCAAAACCTGGAGGTGAACTGGAGCCCTCTATCAGACACTATTGAAACAGGAACCCCATGCAGCCTGACGATCTCATCCACATATACCTGCGCCAACTTGTCCACAGAGTAGCCACTCCTGACAGGAATGAAGTGAGCAGATTTGGTGAGTCTGTCCACAATCACCCATATGGAGTCCACTCTGTTGGACGCCGCCGGTAACCCCACTACGAAGTCCATAGCTATATTCTCCCATTTCCACTCTGGAATAGGTAGCGGGTTAAGCATTTCAGCCGGCTTCTGATGTTCCAGCTTCACCCTCTGACATACTTCGCAGGCGGACACAAACTGTGCCACTTCTTTCTTCATCGCTGGCCACCAATAAACCTTCTTCAGATCTTGATACATCTTGGTGGCTCCGGGGTGAACGTTGTATCTTGCATTATGAGCCTCCCTCATAATGTCTCCTTTTAGCCCTATGTCATCTGGTACACACAATCGACTCCCATAGCGGAGGATTCCCTTACTGTCAAATCTGAACTCACTGTCTTTGCCTGACTGAACAGTCCTGGCAATCTTTACTAACTCTGGGTCCTCATGCTGTTTCTGAGCCACCTGCTCCAGAAACACGGGTGTCACTTTCATCTGAGCAACCAAAGCACCGGTACCAGACAACTCCAACTATAGACCTTCATCAATGAGCTTGTAAAATTCCTTCACCACTGGTCTCCTCTCTGCCGCGATGTGGGATAGACTGCCTAGTGACTTCTGGCTTAGGGCGTCTGCCACGACATTCGCCTTACCCGGATGATACTGAATCTTGCAATCATAGTCACTCAGCAGCTCTACCCATCTCCTCTGTCTCAAATTCAAATCTCTTTGACTCAGGATGTACTGCAGGCTTTTATGATCTGTGAAGATCTCACATTTTACCCCATAGAGGTAGTGCCTCCACATCTTGAGTGCAAAGATTACTGCTGCCATCTCAAGGTCATGCGTGGGGTAATTCAACTCATGCTTCTTCAGCTGCCTAGAAGCATAAGCAATCACCCTCTCATTCTGCATCAGTACACAACCCAATCCCACACGGGACGCATCACAAAAGACTGTAAAGTCCTCATCACTAGACGGCAGAGCTAAAACTGGTGCTGAAGTCAACCTCTTCTTAAGCTCTTCGAAACTCTCTTCGCACTGGTCGGTCCACAGAAACTTCTGGTTCTTCCTGGTTAGCCTGGTTAGAGGAGCTGCTATTTTCGAGAAGTCCTGAACGAACCTCCTGTAGTAACCTGCCAAACCCAAAAAGCTCCTGATCTCTGTCACTGAAGTGGGTCTGGGCCAGTTAGCCACTGCTTCTATCTTCTTGGGGTCCACTTCTATTCCATTTTCTGACACTACATGCCCCAAGAATGAAATGCTCCTCAGCCAGAACTCACACTTGGAGAACTTGGCATACAGGCCATGTTCCCTCAAGGTCTGCAGAACCAACCTCAGATGATGGGCATGCTCCTCTGCATTCCTGGAATACACTAAGATATCATCTATGAAGACAATAACAAAGTGATCCAGGTATTGGCTAAACACTCTGTTCATGAGATCCATGAATGCTACAGGGGCGTTGGTCAACTCGAACGGCATTACAAGGAACTCAAAATGCCCATATCTAGTCCTGAAAGCTGTCTTCGGCACATCCTCCTCCCTTATCCTTAACTGATGATACCCCGATCTCAGATCTATTTTGGAGAAACAACCTGCTCCGGCTAGCTGGTCAAATAGATCGTCGATCCTTGGCAGAGGGTACTTGTTCTTGGTAGTGACTTTGTTCAACTGTCTGTAGTCGATACAAAGTCTAAGGGATCCATCCTTCTTTCTCACGAACAAAACTGGTGCACCCCAAGGTGAAGTGCTCGGTCAGATGAAGCCCTTTTCTACCAACTCTTGCAATTGTTCCTTCAACTCTTTCAATTCTGCTGGCGCCATCCTGTAGGGAGGGATAGAGATCGGTCGGGTTCCAGGCATCAATTCTATCTCGAACTCTATCTCCCTAGCAGGTGGTAAACCTGGTAGCTCGTCTGGAAAAACGTCTAGAAACTCTCTAACCACTGGCACCGAGGCGGGCTCTCTAACCTGACTGCTAAGCTCTCTCACATGAGCCAAATACCCCTGACATCCCTTCCTAAGCAACCTACGAGCCTGAAGAGCTGATATCAGACCTCTAGGTGTACCCCTCCTGTCTCCCCTGAAGACAACCTCTGACCCATCCTGACCTCTGAACCTGACTACCTTGTCCCTGCAGTCCAAGGTAGCACCATGGGTAGATAACCAGTCCATCCCTAGAATGACGTCAAAATCTGTCAAATCTAGAACCACAAGGTCGGCGGAAAGGCATCTTCCCTCAACAAAGATTGGACTGCACTAGCAGACTGACTCTGCCACTGATGGGTCACACTTGGGTCCACTGACCCAGAGAGGACACTCTAACTCAGAGATCATCAACCCCAACCTCTGTACGGCTCTCGGAGCAATAAAAGAATGAGATGCACCAGGGTCCATCAAGGCATACACATCTGAACAACCAATGACTAAATTACCTGCCACCACGGTGTTAGATGCATCTGCCTCCTGTTGAGTCATCGTGAAGATCCGTGCTGGAGCTGATGGACCTTCACCTCTGAAACCCGCTGAAGAAGAGGCTGCCCCTCTCCCTCTGCCTCTGCCACTGGCCTGAGTCATGGCTGCAGCTGCTGGCTGAGCCACACTACCAGAAGCTGTCTGCTGAGACTGTACTCTAAAAGCTGCCCTAGGACACTCCCGAGCCATGTGTCCCTCTTGCCCGCATCTGAAGCAGGCTGCTGTCCCAGCCCGACAAACTCCCCTGTGTAGCCTACCACACTTTGCACATACTGCATTATCAGCACCAGAGCTTGAGCCACTCCCTAGTCCCAGACTGGACTTAACCTTGTTCCAAAACTTGTTCTTCTTTGGCTTCTTGGTGGTACTGCTCCACCTCTTGCTGCCTGAAGCTGCTGCACTAAAAGAAGAAGAGCCTGGGGTCTTAGTTCCAGAAGGCTGTGCCACTGACTGTTTAACTGTTCCCTGAACAATGGCACTGGCCTCCATTTTCCAGGCCATATCCACTATGGCATGGAAGCTCTCCCTATCTGCTGACTGGATCAAGGAGGAATATCTGGAGTGGAGTTTCATGATATACCTCATTGACTTCTTCTGATCCGTGTCAAGGTTTTGCCCTGCAAATGGCAACAACTCCAAGAATCTGTCTGTGAACTCTTCTACACTCATCTCATCGGTTTGCCTCAACTGCTCAAACTCTATCATCTTCATCTCCCTTGAACTATCTGGGAAAGCCCATCCTGCAAACTCGTTTGCAAACTCCTCCCAAGACATGCTGTCTACTCTGGGGTTCACATAATTCTTGAACCACTCTCGTGCCTTCTTACACTTAAGCGTGAACCCAGCCATCTGAATGGCTCTACTGTCATCTGCCCCAATCTCATCTGTGATCACCTTCACCCTCTCGAGGTACACAAACGGGTCATCCCCTTTTTCATACTGGGGAGCACCCAACTTCATATAGTCAGTCATCTTGACCTTGCTCCCACTGGCTGAGCTAGGTCTAGGAGGTTGAGTAACTGGGGCTGCTGGTTCTGTGGGTGGTGGAGGTGGGGCAACATTTTCTGAGGTAGGGTTTGGATAGTAAGGTGGGGGTGGATACATTGGGTATTGTGAATATGGTGGGTAGTAGGGTGGGTACGACATCTGTGTGGGATAAGGGGTGAAGCTAGGGTAATCCGATGTACCTCCCATCGAATACCCGGGATTTTGTGGGAAGTGTGGGTGGTGGGGTGGCTGAATAAATCCCGAGGCCTGAGTGCCTCCTTGGGACTCTCCCATTCCCTCTTCTGACATACTAACACCCAAACTGCCATCCCTCCTCTGCTCTACATCCATATCATCCCCCATGTCTTCTGACATTCCTCCCTGAACTGTTCCTCTGACTGATCTGCTCCTACCCATATCCAAAGACCTTCTAGGGTCTCTTACTGCTCTTTCTCTGTTAGACCTACTGGACATTGCCCTAGGCAATGTAGGAGGACGGGCGCTCATGCCCTCATCCTCAGGTGGCACTCCAGTCAATCGTGCAGATCGACGAGTTCCTCTCATCCTGTTTTCTGAAAGGCAGCACACATCGAGCAAACATTAGCATCATATGGTTCATGTGGGCACACATGAACCCTCATCACATACATCACATAGCATAGCATATCATTAATGCACATGCATATTATCATGGCATTTCACATCATCAACAAGACAGGACTCCACATCCTATCCTAGTGGACATGATCTTCCTATTGTGCTTGACCTTCTATAACATCTATGAGCCCGACACTCTAGGTCCGACCATATGAACCTAGGGCTCTGATACCATTCTGTAACGACCCGAAAATCGGACCGCTACCGGCGCTAGGATCCAGATCGACTTAAGGCCGCCGGGACATGTAACCTATAAACCTGTTCAATCCCATACATGATCAACAATCATACATAAAAATTAAAAATTTTCTTTTCATCATACACCAAACTCAACCTGTGCATGCACTAAACATAGCATAACTTAAACATTAATCCCTCAATGGGATCTCATCATTTGCCCTAATGGGCGATACATCAGAAGTTGAGTTGGTAAAACATAAACATCAATAGACATCAAGATCATGTATATAACAAAAGGGATTACAACAGACTATGGTCAAGCACACTTCTAAACCTTAATATCATCATTACATAACATGGCTAAACATAACATTAAATCATTACATAATTTGTCATGTCCACTTTCTATCTATTACAAAACAAGGACTTCTTTACTCTTGCTGACCTCCTGGTCTACCCTGTACCTGCAAGCCTGGGGGTTAAGGGAGAGGGGTGAGCTACAAGAGCCCAGTGAGCAGAATAGTAAAACATTTAAAACATATGATAACATGAAATGCATCACATCACAGCTAATCACATCAAGGATGAATTTGTCACCAATAGTCCCCTACATGGACCAACTGTGCCAGGGGTGTAGAATGGGCCTCACTGGTCTTTCTCTTACATAACATAACATAACATGGTCCAACTGTGCCAGGGGTGTAGAATGGGCTTCACTGGTCTTTCTCTTACATAGTGCCAGGGGCGTAGAATGGGCCTCACTGGTCTTCCGTACCGTATCATCATCATCATAGCATAGGGGGACTAAAGGATCATTCAACATTCATCCACATCATCAAACATATTATGCAATGCAACATATTCGTGAGTCTAATGCAAACACCCTAGTATATTTCATGGCATTCATGATGCGTGAATCATGCTAAAACTGATTTATTTATTTAAAAGCATAAAGAGTTATTCCACTCACCTCTGGCTGAAGCTCTACTGACTCTGAAGTGACTGACTCACTGCTGGGGTCCTCGGTTCCTCGGGTCCGAACCTACACAGGTGGACTCAAATGAGGGACCAAACATACATGAACATAACTCTAAACTACTCCCCAAAAACCCCCTAAAACACCTCAAAACCATCATGCAAAAACATGCAAAGGAAGGCAAAACAGGGCAGGTTCGGCGGCACCTTCGGCGGCCGAAAGTCCCTCTAGAGCCGAAACCCAGGCAGGTTCGGCGGCACCTTCGGCGGCCGAAAGTCCCAGACAGAGACGAAAGTCTCTTTTCGAGGGCAACTTCGGCAGCCGATAGGCCTGCCTCCCCAGCCATGTTCGGCGGCCGAAAGTGCATTCGGCTGCCGAACCTGGTTTCTGCCAAAGGGCAGAAACTTGGCTCCTTTATGCACATTTGCCTCCCAACTCTTCCAACATGCATATAACTCATTCAAATCATGCAAATATACATACAATGGTTCCTAGGGGCTTCAAACTAACTTAAACCCCAACTACAACACACAACAACAACACAATCCAACCTACATTGCTCAAAACATAACATTAACTCAAAAACCTAACTATGAGCTAAACATGCATTCTACCCCATAGATCTTGCATAAAACTTACTTTAAACATAAAATGAGCTTAAGATCGGTTCTTACCTCTTGAAGATCGAGAGAGAGAGACGTTCTAAACTCGGAGGTGGGAGATTTTGAGTTCTTGAACCTCAAAGCTCCAAAACTTGCTTTAAAACTCGAAAATCTTCAAAACAATGTAAAAGCTTGTGAAAATCTTGAAAGATTTAAAGGAAAGAACTCAAGGATGGTGAGGAATGGCGGAAGGACTCACCTTGGCCGAAAATGGGGAAAACTCGCCCGTTTTCGGCTAAGGGACCCTTTTATAGTGGCTGGCCAGGCCACGTTCGGGGGCCGAAAGTGCCTCCGCATGCATGCCATGTTCGGTGGCCGAACTTGAGGTTTGGCGGCCGAACCTGGACTTTCCTCACTTATGCCTTCGGGGGCCTAAAGCACTCCCGAAGTGCATGCATGTTCGGCGGCCGAACTTTGAGTTTCGGCGGCCGAACCTGAGTTTCCTCCAAGGGTGTTTTCATTCAAAAACTCATTTCCTCTTTACTTAAAATCATTAAAAACATTAAAACATTTCATGAAAACATGGTTTTACCCTTCTAGAGGTCTCCGACATCCGAAATTCCACCGGACGGTAGGAATTCCGATACCGGAGTCTAGCCGGGTATTACAGATTTGATGTAATATGGAGGGCAGCTTGATTATGACATATCAACTTCATTTGACCAGTATCGCTATATTTCAATTCCTGAAAGAGTTGCTTCAACCAAATGATTTCGCATGTTGCAAAGCCATAGCTCGATATTCTGCTTCTGCACTTGATCTTGCAATCACATTTTGTTTTTTACTTTTTCAGGATATAATATTCCCTCCAATCATAATACAATATCCTGAAGTAGATCGTCTATCTGAAGGGAAACATGCCCAATCTACATCAGAATAGCCAACAATTTATGAGTGACCCTTGTCCTCATAGAGTAGTCCTTGTCCTGGAGCTCCTTTGACATATCTAAAAATGCGAATGACTGCATTCCAGTGACTACTGTATAGAGTTTGAAGAAATTGACTAACTATACTTACAACAAAGGAAATATCTGGTCGAGTGATAGTGAGATAATTGAGCTTGCCGACTAATCTTCTATATCTAGTAGGATCTTTAAGTGGCTCCCCCTGTTCAGGAACTAATTTGATATTTGGATCCATAGGAGTGTCCACATGTCTACAATCTAACATGCATGTTTCTTCCAATATGTCCAAAGCATATTTTCGTTGAGAAATTGCGATACCTGTTTTAGACTGTGCCACTTCAATGCCCAAGAAATACTTCAGTTTTCCAAGGTCTTTAGTTTGGAAATGACTGAACAAATGTTGCTTAAGCTGAGAGATTCCATCATGATCATTTTCAGTAATAACAACATCATCAACATAGACCACCAAGTAGATGCATCTATCGCATTATGTTAAAAAAATACGGAATGATCATAATCACTTTGAGACATTTCAAACTATTGAACTACAGTGTTGAATCATCTAAACCATGCTCTTGAAGACTGTTTTAGACCATACAATGAGCGTCGAAGACGACATACTAAGCCTGACTCCCCCTGAGCAACAAACTTCGGAGGTTGCTCCATATAGACTTCTTCCGCAAGTTCTCCATGAAGAAACACATTTTTAATATCCAGTTGATGAAGGGTCCAGCGATTAATTGCAGCCAGTGAGATAAGGAGGTGAACAAAAGCTATTTTGGCTACTGGAGAGAAAGTATCACTGTAATCAAGCCCAAAAATCTGTGTGTAGCCTTTAGCTACAAGGCAAGCTTTAAGGCGATCAATTTTGCTATCAGGTCCAACTTCAACTATGTAAACCCATCAACAACCAACAGTAGACTTTCCAGATGGTAGAGAGACCAGTTCCCAAGGTTCATTATTATGAAGAGTAGTCATCTCCTAAACCATTGTATTACACCTACTAGGATGATCCAATGCTTCTCTAACTGTCTTGGGTATAGAAACAGTAGACATGGTAGAAACAAAAGTATAATAAGAAGGAGACAAACGATAGTAACTCACAAAATTATAAATGGGATGAGGATTTCGAGAAGAGCAAATACCTTTTCAGAAAGCAAGAGGAGGAGTAGTTGTTGCTACTGAAGGCATGATCGAAGCAGGTGATGATGGAACTAGAGGTGAGTCATTAGAAGTACCTGCATCGGGGAGAGAAGTATCATTGTTAGTAGCAGATGGGTGGGACCGACGTGTGTAGACTTGAAGGGGTGGTGTAAGAGTGGGAGATGGACTGACATGAGGCCAGGTACATGCAAAGCTTTAGGAATAAAAGTTTTGTGCATTGAACTAGAAGAAAAGTAAGGGGGAGGTTTTAAAAAAGATGACATCTGCAGAGACAAAATATCTATTAGTAGTGGGATCATAATACTTGTAACCCTTTTGAAGCCGAGAATAGCAGAGAAAGACACATTTAACTGATTTGGGCTAGAGTTTGTCTTTACCAGGGGTATGATCATGAACAAAATATATACATCCAAAAACTCGCAGAGATAACTGGTTGGAGGTCTGGTTAGGAAAGAGAACTAAATGAAGACTATGATGCTGCAAAACAGAGGAAGGCATACGGTTGATCAAGTAGAAGACAGTAAGGATTGCCTCGCCCCAAAAACGCAGCGGAACATTATGATGTATGAGTAATGTGTAGGCAGTTTCAATCAAATATCAATTTTTGCACTCGGCAACACCATTTTGTTGAGGAGTATGGGCACAAAAAGTTTGGTGAGTAATACTCTGAATAGACAAGAAATGAGAAAAAGAGGAGGAAATATATTCTCGTGCATTATCACTACGCAAAATCTTAATGCGAACACTAAATTTATTATGTATTTCAGCACAAAATTTTTGAAAAATGAAGAATAACTCAAAGCGATTCTTCATTAAAAACAACCAAGTGCAACAAGAATAATCATCAATAAAAGTAACAAAATACTGAAATCCCAAAGTTATACTGACACGACTTAGACCCCATATGTCTGAATGAACAATGTCAAACATCAAAGTAGTCCCGTTATTGACTCGCTTGGAAAATGAAGCCTGAGTTTGTTTTCCAAACTGACATGACTCACATGCTAAAGAAGACAAAGAAGAAAGACCGGGGATGATTTTCTGCAATTTGAGAAGATTAGGATGTCCCAAACAATTATGAATAAGCTCAGCGGACGTGGTAGAAACAAAAGCAACTGGAGAGGTGGAGAGGTGGTATAATCCTTGTGACTCAGATCCTATTTCAATCATTTTCCCAGTACTCCGGTCCTGCACCACAACAAAATCAGCAATAAAGATTACTGAACAATTAAGATTTTTGGTCAATTTGCTAATGGAGATTAAATTATATGGACATTCAAGAGTGAACAAGACAGTATTTAAGGAAATAAAAGGAAGAAGTTGTATGTTTTCTATTCCTTTAACTTGAGTTTGTGAACCATTAGCTAAGGTGACTTTAGATGGTGTAGAAGGTGAAACAAAAGTAGAGAAAAGATTGTAATTACTAGAGATATGATCAAGGAGCACCATCTAGGATCCATAGACAAACAGGTGAAGACTTAGTTAAACAAGTAAAGGAATTACCGAAGTGAGCAATGCTGGAAGATGGAGGATGTTGCTTAACCTTTGCACTCCCATAGAAACAGCAACAACAGTTTTCCCTTCCACTAATCTTCCAAGATAAAATTTAGCGACTACATCTGCAAAAGTATTAAATTGACGTGGGATGGTTGAAAGATACTTGAAAGAGACGAGAGGAGACTTTTAAAATTGCTATTATTATGGTCGTAATACCTCATAGTAAATCAGACCTTGAACAACGCAAAGTATCATATACAACTGTAAAATCTGTTACACCCTCAATTGATATAAAGCTTGTTGCATAAGCCAATTTAACTATTATTAACATAGCCTGTACTTCTTCTACTGTAGTAGATGAACACCAAATACTCATAGCAATACACTGTATAATTATCCCTGCACCATTAAAAGCAACTATAACAATAACAGCTGGTGAAAATTGATCTTTCCATGCATCATCGCAGTTAAGCCTAATACTCCCTCTCGAGAGAACTCCAAGCAAGATGAGTAGATCTCCAATGTTGATGAATTCTAAAATATGGACTTTTTTTTTTTGAAAGCAAAGTTACTAATTGTATTAATGAAATTCTATTAAATAAAGAAGGATATCATTCCAAACAGAGAGACGATTATGCCTAACAGATTCTCTAGCCAAAGTGTGAGCAGCTAGAGTAGCATTACGACGAACCCATCTAACAGAAATATTAGTTCTAGAGTCTAAAAAAGATTTACAATTATTTAAAATCAAACCCCTGCATAAGATAATTTGACAAAGATGCTCCTCAAGTGCCTGTCTAAAATCCTGCATAAGATAATTTGGCAAAAATGCTCATCATTCTTTCTTATCTCTCGAGCTTAAATCATTAAAGTCTCCAGAATAAAGCCATGGAAGATAGCTTCTACGAGATAAAGCTCAAATAAGGTTCCAAGACTGACGTCGTCGTTGCGATTCTGAAAACCCATAATAACTAGTAAACCTCCATTGAACATTACCTTCTGAAACAACCGAGTCAATAAAATTTGAAGAAAAGCCAACCACAGAAACAGACACATGACTCTTCCACATTAACGAAAGGCCTTCTCTCAATTCTTGTCTATTGACTGAGAAGCAACCATCAAAATGTAAAAAACTACCAAAAAATTCCATACGATAACTAAGAGCTTTTGTTTCCATCAAAAATAAAATGTCCGGCTTGTAACTAGTAATCAAATCCTTCAATGCATTAACTGTCCGAGGATTGCCGAGTCCTGGACAGTTCCAACACAGGACGATCATTGCTTTCGGCTATCCCGACCTTTGACGGGATGAGCCGCTTCACTATTGCCTGTCAAATTAACATTCGTAGGGGTGTTGTTAAAGACAACCTATTGAGAGGAAGGAAAACCTATAACAACGTTATGTTTAGTGTTTCTTAGCCTTTTTTTAGCATCATCATTTATTTCGACTGCAATCTCCTCATGAAGCTTATCAAGGACAACAGCATCCCCTCTAAAAGATGTCATAAATCTGTCAAAGAGGCCTGCATATTCTGAAAATTGATTGGATTGTATGTAAGAAACATCCCCACCATACAGAAATCATAAGTGACGATCAAAATATCTCTGAATCTCTTAACAGGGACAGCAACATTTTCTTCTTCATCGATAGTTAATTGACGCAGATCGTCTTCCATAGGGAAAGGGAAATAAGAAGTTAGGTTTAAGAAAGAGGAAAAGGCGAAATCATCGAGTTACAAAAGGATTACAGAGGGAAACTTGTATCGAAAGTTAAAAATATGGACATTAAACCGTTGATTTATAGAAAGTCGATACACATGCATATATATAAATTTTGGCATATTTTTAAAATTTAATTATTTTAACAAAATTTAATTTAATTTATATTTAATTTTATAAAATAGGAATTTATAAGATATAATATATAAATAAATTACTATTAAACCCATTATTTTATCAAACTCTCTAATATATTATTTTCAAACCAAATGTTAATAGCTTATTTTAGTTTTAATATATATAATTTAGTTCTTATATTTTTATTTACTTAATTTTTGTGATTTTAATTATTCGTAATATTTAATCCACCTAATTAAAAATTAAAATAAATTAACTATATTAACATTTTAGTTGAATTTTAAAAATTAAAATAAATAGTTTAATTTTGACAAAACTCAAAAAGAGACATCAACCCCCAAAGAAAATTGTTGAAACTTGCTTTTTAAGATAAAGGAAAAAAAAATAAAGGAAATAAAATTGTGATCCATCAAAAAATCATTTTTGCTTTTTGGGTCATCAAACACCAAATCAAGAAAACAATATTGAATTGGTTTGGCCCCCCATTTGAAAAATCTGACCACAAAAAAAGGTAAAGGAAATAAGCAATGATGATAGGAAGTAAAGAAGAAAAAAAAAACTTAAATATTTGTTAATAAATCATAAATAATTTAACAATAAATTTCGAAATTAGTGAGATGGATAGTTTAATTTTTAATTAATATATATAATTATTTAATATTATTATTGAAAAAAAAAATTAATCTATACTTGCTAGAAATAATATAAAATTAAATTAACATATTTTAAGATTATTAAATAATTTTTATTAACTTCATGTGAAAAATGATATTGTTCTAAAACATATTTTTAATCTTTTAACTTCAACTCTAAACGGAACCATAATATGAAAATATTATAAGTTTAGCTACATTTAACCTTTAAAGTAGTAATTAAATATTATAAGAAAAATAAAAATTTAATTCCCACAATATTTTATTCTTAAAACTCAAAGATTTTTTTTTTTCACATATAATAATATTAGTTCCATTTGATTCAGAATATATAAAATATAGGAAAAATCTATTTTATAATTTTATTAATTTTTTGTTTTAGAATATATGATTGAATTTATATTAAAATAGTATTTTTAGTATTATATAGATAATAAATAGCAGTAATTTTTAAATATTATTAAAAATATTAATAAAAAATTAAATTATTAATTTAATATAAATTAAAATTTAAAATAAAAATATTATAAATTTTTATATTTTTAATTAATAATTATATTTTATTTATCAACATTAATGTTTTTTAATAATATTAAAAATTATCAGTATTTATTAATATTATGATATACATGTATAATTTGTAATTTTTTTTAAAAAAATTATATTTCAGCAATTTTTGTTTTCCTTTTTTATTTTTAAAACTAATCTACTTTTACAATTTTTATTGTAATTTAGGATAATCTGTAAGTTTTCTTTATAATATTTTTCATAATTTGTAAGTTAAACCTATTAAATTTATCATTAATTATATGTTTAGAATTAATGATTTTACAAAAATTTATTTTAATTAATATTTGAAAATTTTATTTAAAATAAAAGTATGTACTTCATTTTAATTAAAAAAATTTAAATATTATATAATTTTACAATAATTTTATATTTTTTTTCTTAATGATAAGTGTTTAATTAATTTTCACTTATTTGTATGTTATTTGTTTTCAAATTTTTTTTAAGCCACCAAATATTGAGAAATTAAACAGTGGCGGCGGCTCGAAGTCCAAGCCAGCTAGAGTTTCGAGCCGGATAGAATTGAAAGGACAGTATGGCCATCCAGTGGCGAAACGTGTTAACGACGTAAGCAAACGGAATCAAGAAAACTAAGAGAGGGGTCCAATCAGAGCGTCTATGGCCCCACTTCAATTCCAAGAAAACCAAAAGTCTTTCACTGCCGTTAATCAGCCACGTGTCATGTGCATGGGACACTTTCTGCTGCCTGGCGTTGCATCATGCGTCTTATGGTCTTCTTTCTCTGTTTGTAGCTCGTGATCATTAGTGCAGTTCCTGGAGTGAGGAGTGCATTATTGTTCTTTCGGCTTTCATCTTTGAAATATTAATTTAAGGCGCTCAGATCATGACGTGTTATTTTTATTAAACTTAATGTTCAAATTAACAATTTTAAGTGATTAATATAAAATATATTAATTAAAATTTTAAATTTTAATACAAAAAATAGAAGATTTTTTTTACTATTTTTTAAAAAATTAATTAAAATATTAATTTAAAATGCTCATTAAAATCGTGACATTATTTTTATTAAATTTAATGTTGAAATTAATGATATAATATAAATAAATTTAAGTGATTAGTATAAATACATTAATTAAAATTTCTAATTTTAACGCAAAAAAATAAAAAATAAAAAATTATATTTTAACTTTTTGCTTTTCGCCCTTTATTTGAAATCCAGAAAAGTTTGTAGATTTCTTCTTACAAAGAAAAAGAAAAACACTGAAATTTAGAATCTTCTGAGATTAATTGATAGATACATATAAAACAGAGTATCAGGGCTTCTATCTCTTTATCTTCTTTCCTCACAAAATACAGTCATTAAATTGTAATGCTTGAACCAAGAAATAAATGTAGAACAGATAGACAATTTCTGATACATATGTTGTACAAAATTACCTATTCTGCTTCTGTGGGCAGAAGCATCAATCAACGATCAACTTAAACTTTACTCATTCAACTTGCAGATGTCAATGAACTTCTGAACTGCATTCTGGTATTGGGTTCCCTGCAATAATGATATGGACATTAGTCTTCATGCTAACAAAGTTAGCTATTCTGCACAATCATACTTGAGGTACAACAAAATGAATCTTTCCCAGAAAAAAAGGAACAACAACATAAGCACATTTCATCAGGAGCTCGAAATGAGTTACTGATGTCACCTAAACATAATAAACAGACAGTGGTTCAACCAAAGAATCAGGAAATGGCCCTAAACTAAAGGGTGTTTAGCCTAGCTTATGAAAAAATTAGTCAAGTTTGTGTTTATAAGCCAATTTTAACTTACAAGCATTTAAAATTTTAAGCAATTATATGTTAATTAAAAATGCTTATCAATAGCTAATAAGCAGATAACAGTAGAGTTCTAAAATTAAATGAGGCCAATATGATAAAGTATTTGATCAAACTAATTTATAAGCATAGTTTTTATAAGCACAAGAAGAAAAGTTGTCCCTCCAGCTTACTTTTTCTTTTTTCTCCCTTTTTTTTGGGTTATAAGCATAAAAAATATTATAAAGAAATAGGTCAGCTTAATTTTAGAGCTTATGAGCTAGTTAGCCATCTTATAAGCTAGAAAAAACCATTGAATCTTACTTGCACATGTTGTTTTGTTAATCAATGCCAAATGCAAACTCATCATCAAACCTCCTTTAGGAATAGGAGAAAGATAAAAGTTTCCTAGATGCTGGAATAATTGTTTACAACCTTCAAGTTTTTTCCGCGTGAAAGTAATATCTCAATAATAGCAAGGAAAAAAAAGGCGCATGAAGACCAAACCTCCCAATACAGTTGGTTGCAATCCATACACTGCCAGAACTCTAAATTTTTGTTAAACAAGCAGTCAGGAATTTTCTGAAAGCCCTTTGCAGCTTCAACAGCCTCTTCCGTTGTTAGTGGCTTTTGAATAAATCTCCCATTGCATTTAGTGCACCTTGACATCAGTTTATCCTCAGTAATTTTTAATTGGAAACTTTCAATCACCTACAAAAGTTCAGAACTACATTTCATCACTTGTTAATTCGCAATGCACTATTGGAATAAATTTGACATCGACCTCTATAACATCCCTGGATTAGCTTTCCAAAGCAAATTGGCAGAAAAGGTAGACCTCCAACGTCCCATTGTACTATTGTATATAATATGTTAAAAGAAACAACTCAAACAGTGAGAAACTGAATACAAAAATCATATGGATTGTCCTAGTCATGAAAGAATATTACTATGGTCAATAGCAAAAATCATACAAAAGTTTAGAACAAGAAGAAATAGAAAGGGGAAAAAAGGAAGAATACTGCTGGCGATTTTTCTTAATAATCACCAACAAATGGTCCTCCTTGTTTGATTGCATATGAGGCTGTGAAAATGAACCAAGCCACTCAAGTCCAGTTCCACTGCCCGCCATTGAAATATTAGTCATTCTATTATAAAATCTAAGCTAAATGCAAACTGAAATTCAAATTCTTTAATGAAACAAGTTTGAAGTTCTATTGACAATTCAAAATATCATGATAGCAAGATAAATACAATTGCTACTAAATTGATTACTATCAATGAAATTGTTTCTAATACATCTTAAAGAAAAAAAAAATTATGAATCAAAATTGAGTTGAAATTCTATAAATTCACTTGAATAATAAGGCTAGAGCTAGTTTGAGATTCATGAAGCAAAATGGAACAATTTTTGAGCCCAAGTTGAACTCAAGCAAGATCTAGAATTAAATGAAGCTAGTTAGAACACCATGGTGCTCACTAGGCTCATCTCAATTGCTGTCCTAAATGCATATATATACCTCAAGAAGTTGTTCATTTTTAAGAAGACTCTTCACTCTGTATATTTGATTCTTTATCAAGTATTGGTGTCTCAATAGCTTGGCATCGCGTGTCAAAAGCACTCTCTGCTCTTTGTATGCCTGATCTATCAATTCTCTGAATATAATAACAGAAAGTGGATAAAGATTCACTTTTCATGGCTCAAAGATATTTATAGACGGGAATAAATTACATAAAAAGCATACATGTTCTGTGGAATACCTGGGTTCTGGCTTTTTTGAATATGGAATTGCAGCATCCATCCCAACACATCGTAAATGTTTTGCCAAGCCTTCAACCTGAGTAATTAAAACTCTGTTAGCCTATCATTTCCATTATAAACAAAGTTGTATAAAATTACAAATTAACATCAAACTGAAGAGGAATCTTAGCTGAATTATTTTATTAATCCAAGGAGAAAGATAAAAGGGAATATGTGCATTATGGGCAACTACGTCCTATTCTTTCGTTGATGATTGAAACTAAGACCATCACAATCACCTTTATGCAACAGCTGAAGGCTTAGGAAATGAAACGATACTTGGGATGGTAACACCTGGTCTGCCCTGAACTCCTGATAGGGAATCCTCCCTCACCCTGAACCCAGCAGGTAATCCCGACCCCTCCAATGATAATGTAATGGACATTGGACCCCGCATCAGTTTTGCTTTTAAAAATACACCATTTTTTTTTCTTAACACTCAACTACAACTTCATAGTATATAAAACTTAATATAGAAGTATATAATAATATATCATATATATAAAAAAACATTTTTTATTTACTTTACAATTAAAATGAAAAACCAGCCCCCACACGTCATTTTTTTTTTGCCCCACTCAGATACCTAACAGGGCAGGGACTGGAATGGTAAAACTCGGTCTTTTCTGCCCCGTTGCCATTCCTGACCAATAGAAATATAAATTGGCCCGTGAGGTAACTTCTTCATATTAGTTTGCCTGGTTAAAAGCTTGCATTTTGTAGGAAAAGTAAATAGAAAGCACAAATAACAAAGTGATCTCACCATAACATCACATAGGAACTTGGGCCATCCATCACCACCTAAGGACAAATCCCATGGTGGGGGCCCTTGCCAGTCACCTATGCCATCTAATTGTTTTTCCCTGCAAACTGCAACTAAGGAGGAGCGTTTCTTCCCTTTCTTTTTGGAGGATTTTGGCTTCCTATCAGATGCTTTCAACAATATTTTTTCACCATATTTTCTTACTATATTCAAGAGAACTTCATCCATAGGCATAGTATTTCTAGTTGATGGCATTGAAATTAGTTTCTCCCCGTTGGCTACTCTGTGAGAATCCTCAGAAGTTACAGTAGCTTGGACAATATTCAAAGCCTCAGGAAAGTTGCTTCTAATGAGTGCATCACCAATATCTTGCTTTTGAAGAAGTTCTTTCAACCCAAGATTAATATTGGAAGAATGCAATTCCATTATGGTGCCATAAGTTTTCCCTACAAGTAACATAAATGAAAATTTACATCATCTCAAAAGAGCCTCTAGGCCTCAAAAGAACAAACTGAAAAGAACAACCTATCAAGAATCTCCATAGTTTTCCAATAACACCTGCTCTTTCAACAGAAAAATTCAAATTTCAAATTTTAAACACACAGAACAAATGCAAGGGAAAGTAAATAAACTAAGTTTTGTTTAGCAAATGATGTTCATTAACTGCTACTTAGGTTGCTTCTATTCTTTTAGCAAGTGATGTTCATTATCTGCTACAAATATGAATGACCGCTGAAGCATCCCTATCAACAACTATATTGTCGTTGATTAATTTAATTATTACTGATCAAATGTAGCTTAACAATCATGGATCACAAAGAGTATTGCTCAATGTGTGTCATATATTCATAATGTTAAACCATAAATTTAATTTAAGATAACCAAAATCAGGATGTGGCACAACATATACAATTTTAAAAGGTTCAAAAGCTACAATTAGCCTCTGGTAATATCTTGAACAATTTATGTAAATTATCATGAAAGTTTACAATAGGTGACAACTTGAGAAGTTTTTCTAAGACACGTGAATCAGAGTATTCTAAAAACTCATGATGCAGTCATTCACCCTCTTATGAATTTTTCACATGCATAGATAAGACATGATGCGGTTTGAAGCTAGACTACTAAACAGAAAAACATTTTAAGCAACATATTTTTAAGCATTAGCGAATGATAATTATAAAAACTTGATACAATGGTAAGGTTGCTCTAACATAACCTAGGGTAATGAATTCAAACCATGAAAAACAGACTCCTTGAAAGTTGAAACTGGAAGGGAAAACAAATTTGGCAGTATGACCCGGTAACTGTACAAATAATCAAACAATATAGAGCTCAGCTGTGGGAGAAAGCCTAATTTCTTAGCTTTTCAAGTAAGTAGTGTTTTCATCACCTTGGCCTTTGTGCAAATCAGCCAAACTGGATTGCCAAACTCCCACCAAGATTTAAGGGTAAATTACTAACCACACCCTTCCTCCTCCTCCTAGGGTCTGGGCTAATATGTACTTTCTTCTCTACTGATTCATAGATGGGTACTTTTAGTCCTTACTCTACCACCATTTAAAAGTGTATGATCTTGAGGAATTAAAGTGCTTTATTGTTAGTGATCTTACAAATTTTAAGGAGTAACATGCAGCCAAATTTAAAATGTCAGCAAGCAAAAAAACAATCCGCAGTTTTATAAATCGAGGAGTAAAATGTAGATCTATTATCAAATAAAAGGGGCCAGGGAGACTAATTTGAAACAGCAAGAAAGAAAGTGAATTATGCATGGTATACTAACTTCAACGAAGTTTTAGTAATTACCCTACATTTAACCCTACTAGATTCCACAATGCTGGATGCATTACATACTGTGACAACCTGCTACAGGTGAATCCATATCATCTAAAATCATGAATTTGAATTACATTAGCAAATTGCAACCTTAAAAGTAAAAAATTTTTCAGCACCACAAACCTTCTTTGACAAGATTGGCCTTGAAGACGTTGAATATTTCAAGCAAGCAGTGCGCATCAATTGCTGCATATGTTTTTTGCTCTTCTGTAAGAGGACGACATGACCAATCACTACATTGAAGTTCCTATAGGAGACAGATAACATTAACAACTTATACTATAGAATGCAGTAACTGTAAATAAATCCCAGAGGAAATACAAGATCCAACAAGTCATTCCTAAAAGGTACTAGGATAACCCTCCAGAATGAGATATGGAGGAGAAAAAAACATAATTTTTGTTAACTTAGCCAGGTAGGACAGCCTTGCCCCAAAATGAAGCTCGTATAATGAGAACTTGTAAACCCATTCACCTTATTATTGCATGTTAATAGTCCTGCTCCAAATGAAATTTGAATAATGAGGATCTGTAAACTTATTCACCTTTGTATTGTGTGTTAACTTGGAGGATATTCAGCTATGCAGTTTACATCTAACATCCAGCAAGATGTGTGATATTTCAAGCAAAAGACAAACCTAGTAATTGATTAAAGCTTTCACCTTAATACTTTCACAATTATGAATCTAGTGTCCATTTTGGATTACACATATGATCACTTTCATCGATGAAAAACAACTTCAAGCAGTTGCAGTTAGTGATAAAATTTCCTAAAATAAAATATTATACTGGCTACATTCTTTCTTTGTCCCTGATTAAGTGATAAACTATAATTCTCACACAGTAATCTCACATTTTATGCATTATACAAAGATAAGATGTAAAATAAGATGATGAGAATTTCATTTCAAACTTCTAATTTTGGTATTAGCACGCCAGAGTCATTTATAAAAGTGAGCATTTATTAGATTTGGGAAATAGTTAACAAAAAGTGATACAGGACTTACATTCTCACCAGTGAAGAAAGATTAACTAAATCATCAGCTTTTACCAATTTGGGAGGTTGAATACCCACATCATTAGGTATTCATATGTATTGTTGCTTGTTTTCTAGATTTAAGAGTACCAGCAAATTAAATCTAATATCTTTTATTCTCATTTAGAGCCACCATTTCATCAAGCGTACATTGCAATATTGTCCTAAGGCAACGGATACAACAAGAAACCAATATGCTTCAGGATATAACAAATACTTGATGTTCCTATTACATCACAAGTAAATGAATATATGCCAAAATTACAAGAAGCTTGAATTCTCAAGTTCATATGCGTTTGGGTTTGAGGCTTTGAGCAGGAAAGTAAAGCATTCAAGGCCAAACCTTTGAAAGAGAAATCCCCAATAAATCATTGCAGATAGATGCCAAACTCTTGGTATCTTTTGGTGTCTTCCTTCCCCGGTGCTTGTGTTGCAGAAAATGGTTTATGCTGGTTATATCCAAATAGGGTTCCACCTACACACCAAATGTTTAGCAATTAGAAACACAGCACATGATCGCTGCAAAAAAATAATATAATAAACACTAAATCGTTTAATTCTCTGAGCACAAGGCATTGAAGTCCTGCTTTGACAAATGCAGCGTCACAACTTCATCTAAGCCAACCCATGAAATTCAATACTAAATTTGAGTCCTAAGGCGCGTCTCAGGCCATGTTTATTCTGGTTGGAAATGGAAAAGGAATGAATGTTTAGATCATAGTAATCTTATTCAAAGTTTCAAATGACACATAAAATATTTAATGGATATATCACCTAAAACTATATCCCTTCCAATGTAAATAGTTTTTTAAATATGAAAATACCATGCAAAGATAATGGATTCCTGAGGAACAAAGAAAATCATATTCCAAGTATTGCATTCCATTCCCAATAACAAAGAGAAACAAGCATAGCCTTACACTATTGTTCTTGAGAGGAAATGAAGATGAAAATTGAAACCATTTTCCTTCTAACCAATTTCTTTCTCACACATAAGCAATATGATGGATTATTAGAATACAAAAACAAATGAAAGAGTAATTTTCTCGGAATCCAAACAGCTTATGATATAAAATTCTGCACTTACCTTATCAAACCCAGGATCACAGCCTTGCGAGCAGAAAGTTGAAGACAAAAAAACCAAATCCTGTTTAAATCTAAACCCTAACTTCAGTATATCTGGAGAAACAAAAATCTCCCTCAGCAGTTCCCATATTGAAGATAACGGAATTAAGGACAGGTCGAGCAGGAAAACCAGAGACTCGTCGGAGTCGGAGCCGAGTTGGGGCCTGAGTTGGCAAGCGAGTTGGAGGAGAGAGACAGTGGGGAAAGTTGATTTGTGAGGGTTCCGAATGGGTTTCCACTCAGCGTCGAGTCCGATGACTGAGGTTCGAGTTAGAGCCCGATTCAGGAGAGTGAACTCGGGTGAGTCGGTGGATGAGACAAGGTGAATTATTAGAGGCTTTTGATGCGGGGAATCCATACCAGAGGAAGCATGAGATGGATCCAAATTGGCTCAGTACAGTTATTTAAATAAATATGTATTGGACAGTTATTTGTAATTACTGTTGCCTCTCATAATTTTTATTTTTTTAATTATAATAATATATAAATTAAATATTATAATTCTATTTAAATTTTTTTATTTTCAATAAATTTTTTAAAATGTTTCTTAATATTTAATAAAATTTAATATATTTAAAATAATTATAATTAAAAAAATAATAAAATTAAATTTTTTAATACGTATTAAAAAATAAAATAACACGAAAAAATTATAAAACAAAAAGAATATGTTATATAATCTAAAGTCATATATGTAATCTCTCCCCATATATATAGTTACGGCATTGTTTGTCATATCTTGTAAATTTTAGTTTAAAGCACCAAATGATTTGAACACTAAGTATTTTTAAGTTTAAATTGTTATGTTTTTAGTATAAGTGCTTATGAGTGGTAAATGAAAGTTGATATATTTTGTTAAAAGTTGATATAAGTGTCGGTGGTGGAGCCAGGAGCTTATCTTTGGTAGGACACCACCGGCTGCGTCGCTGCGGCACCTTTATCCCCCTTCAAAATATTTTTTGATCACCGATACGGCACGTGCCCTCTTACCGTACCTTCCCTCCGCCCCTGCTTATAGTATAAGTGTTCAATTGTAGATTTTTCTTCTTATATCCTTTTATTTTTCATTATTTTAGTTGATTTTGCTTTTATCATTTATGTCCCTATAAATCTCTTCCTTAAGGATGGAAAGACCGACTTGATCTGTCATAACTTTGAATTTGTATAATGAATCTATCTCCAATACATTTATGACATTCTCTTTAAGCTGCTCTGGTTCTCTGCCTACCACCACATCTCTCTACCACCATATGCATGGAGATAGAGTTTCAACCTTCTGCCCTTCCAACTATAATTATTGTGTTTCATGGTTTATGGCTAGTCCTTTGAATTCCAAATGAGTATTCCTTTCCTTTCCTATGGAGAAAATGCTGAAAACATGTGTAGTTTTTATATACGAATAAGGTTTTTTTTTTTTCGTGTTATTGGATTACGCTTCTATTTCATCTTGCTCGTTAGTGGAGTGTAGCTTTTCAACGACACTGTTATAGATTGTCTTCTCTTTGTTGTCGGATTTTGATCCAAATTGTTTGACTTGATAATTTTAAAATTTTATTAGGAATAAACTTTTTTTAGTGTTATGGTGTTATGTTATATTTAAATTTAAATTTTATGTTTAATATGATTTCTTTGAAAAATATTGTTTAGATTTCTTTTGAACCAAGTGCTGTTGTATATTAAAACTTTTACAAACCAAATTTTATCTAGAAAAAGAAAAATCATCTATCTTAGAGTGGGCTATCTTTTCTCTCTAGGTGGTTTTTTTAATTTTATACTTCTTTTTAGATTTTACTTCTTTTTTCCATTATATTTGAGATTGCAAATTCACAGTTTAGAGTCTAAATTCTTTAGACATAATTTTCTCTTGGTCTATCTTTTTTTATTTGGTGATTTTTGAATTTTGCATATAGATAATTGCTTTTTATGGATTCGATAAGTTCTCTCATCCTAATTACTTTGGAAGTGAGTGTTTTTCTTTCAAGCGCAATTTTTTAACATTTAAAACACTAAAAAGATATAATTAATTAGAAATATTTTCATGATAAAAAAATTAAATTATTTTTTATACTTTAAGATTTTTATTAAAATATTTATATATAAATTTATTAATATATTTTTATTTTTTAAATTAAAATTAACTAATAAAAAATAAGTTATTTTTCATGAAAAATATTTTTTAAATATAAATTATTTTCACAGATAAATAGAACTTTAATAAAATTCATTTATTAATTTTTATATGTTAAAATTCATATTTTAAATAAATATGATGATAATAAATATTTAATTATATTCTTTAGAATATAGACTGAATTGGCGGTTTATTTAATTGTATTTTTCATAATCATAATATAGAATAAATTATTTGTTTTTTAATTTTACAATAACTAAATAGCTGTTTTTAATATATAAACTACTGGTTTAGGTTTTATTAATATATAAAAACTAGAGTGAGTAAGTTTTTTATTTAAATTAAAACAAAATTTTAATAGCTTAATTTTATTAAACAATAAGAAAATTAAATGTTGAATTTTGTAAAAAAAAAATAACTAAATAAAAAAAATAAAAAATTTTATGATTTAGTCTCTAAATATTATTATTATTAACAAGTCAATTTCTATAATTTTAGAAATCTATTAAAACATTCTTTTTTTTTCATTAATAAAATAATCATTCCGTCTATTTATATATTTAAATTTATAACAAAAGACGCACTCATAGGTATAGTTTAATAGTAAATACATTTAAATAAATATGAGAAATTTCAGATTCTACTCTCTTAAGTCCCAATCTCTATTTAAAATATATATATATCTAACAAAATTCCAAATTACCCATTATTTTTTTTTCTTTTTCTTTTTCATTATCTTCTTATTGTCCTTCTTTTTTTTATGTTTTTTCTTCTTTGTCATCTTCTTATTGTCTTTTTTTTTTATTCTTCTCCTTTATAATCGTCATCTTTTGTTTTTTTTATTGAGGATGATGGACTATTTCCTTTACGAAAAAAACAATAATAATATTTTAATATATAAAAAAAATAAAAACATTTTAATAAATTTATAAAAATATAAAAACTCACTTGTTAATAATAATAATATCAAAAAACTATATAAGAGATTTTATTTGAGAGTAAAAATAGATTTTAAAAGTTTTATCTCTCATCCTTTATCAAAAAATTATATAAGAGATTTTATTTGAAAGTAAAATTAAATTTTAAAAGTTTTATTACTCGTCCTTTATCTAATTTTAACTGAAAAGAAGACGGAATAACTATTTCGATGACAGAAAGGAAAATAAGGATATTCTAATAGGTTTCTAAAAATTGGAAACTGATTTATTAATAATTACAATACTAAAAAATTAAATAATAAATCTCCAGAATAAATTATTTATTTTTTAATTTTACAATAACTAAATAGCTGTTTTTAATATGTAAACTACTGGTTTAAGTTTTATTAATCTATAAAAATTAGAGTAAGTTTTTTATTTAAATTAAAATAAAATTTTAATAGCTTAATTTTATTAACCAATAAGAAAATTAAATGTTGACTTTTGTAAAAAAAAAAACTAAATGAAAAAAATAAGGAATTTAATAAAAAATTTCAATTCAATTAAAATTACATTGAAATGGAAATTAATTAGAGTATTTAAAAAATAATAAGTGAGTAATTAATAAATTTTTGTATAGTGTAGGGACTAATTAATAATTTTCCTCAAATTTTAGTTATTTTAGCCATAAGCTCCAAAAGAAAAACAATGGCGCCAAGGAGCACTTCCCGCGAAACCAAAATAACGCGCGAAAAATTCTCATCTTTGCCTCCATCGACCGTACTTAAAACTAACGCTTGTCCTTCGCTTTCGATTCCCTCTTCATCCACACTTCCAATCCATTTCCATGGCTTCTTCAGCAAAAACCAAAACCACAACAACGGTGGCACTCAGGCGCAGAACTCAGGCTCCAAATCCTCTTTCTAGTTCTCTCTATGCTGATAATGCTGCCGACTACGACGATGCCTGCTGCAATGAATGTGGGTCCGGCCATTCTCCGGCCGAGCTGCTTCTTTGTGACAAATGTGATGGAGGGTATCATCTCTTTTGCTTAAGACCCATACTTGTTTCCGTCCCCAAAGGGTCTTGGTTTTGTCCTTCTTGCTCCAATCTAAAAAAACCCAAGTGTACGTTCAAGTTCTTATATTTCCTTTTAGATTTCTCGGATTTTGTTGTCTTTAATGATTTGGGTTTTAGTTTGATTGGATGCTGATGTTCGACTTATGGGTTTTTAGGGATTTAAGATTGGGTAGTCATTAGTTGCTTTTATCATGTCCCTCGCATTTTTCCCAATCTAAATGAGTTTTTTCTTTTAATTTCTGTTGTGATGGTCTCAAATTTCCAAACTAATAATTGGGTATCTTTGGTGATATGCAGCATTTCCTCTAGTTCAAACCAAAATCATTGATTTCTTTCGCATTCAAAGGTCCCCAGAATTGATTCAGAAGCTAAGTCAAGGTATCCTGCACTTCCATTTTAGAAATGATTCCTGCTTCAGAATTTCGATTTCTTAGTTTAGCTAATTAGTTGATATTGATTGCAATTATTTTTTCTTGGATATTTTTAGATAGCCTGAAGAAAAGAAAGCGGTCTAGTAGCTTAGTAATGTCGAAAAAGAAAAGAAAGTTATTACCTTTCACTCCAAGTGAAGATCCTGAAAGGAGATTAGAGCAAATGAGATCTCTAGCAACAGCATTGACAGCTTCAGGAACCGAATATAGCAATGAACTCACTTATCAACCGGGCATGGCGCCCAGGTCTGCCAATTGTCCAGCTTTAGAGAAGGGGGGCATGCAGGTAAACTCGGTGGCTATCCTCAATGAACAGTCAAGTGAATTTAGGGATACTAGGAAATGCAAGTGTCAAGTTTCTGGCTGGATAACCATGCATGCATCTGGATTGCACACTTGGAAGACCTGTCTTAAAATTAATGGGAATGACTTGATTGCTGAATGCTGATACATCTAAGGACTCTAGAGCAATTGGGTCAAATTTGGCATTACTTGTATCTAGTTATCTATTGATTCAGTTTATTTGAATTCGTTGTTTCCATGGTGCTTAGATACATATTATGCGGTTCTTAATAGTCATTCTTTATTGCTATTTATTTGTTCATCCTCGTGAAGTTCAGAGTTAAAATTGAATTGAATGGTATGCACGAGGTATATTGTTCATAGAATTTATAGTCAAAGTCAAGTTTTCGGTTGCCATTGGGTTATTTGTATTGAATTTTTTTTCTTACAATTCTAGTATTATTGCCTTATAGGTCTTGCCAAAAGAAGACATTGAAGCCTTAAATATGTGTAAAAGAATGATGGATAGAGGAGAATGTCCACCCCTTATGGTTGTTTTTGATCCCAAAGAAGGGTATGTGCTTACGATGTCTGTTTTCAGATTGTCTTTTTCCCTGATGGCGATTTGTCAATTTGCAGTATACCTGTGGTTGTAACAGGTTCACTGTAGAGGCAGATAGATCCATTAAAGATTTAACAATCATCACAGAGTATGTTGGGGATGTTGATTACTTGAAAAACCGGGAAAATGATGATGGGGATAGCATGATGACATTGCTTTGTGCTGCTAATCCTTCACAAAGCCTTGTCATATGTCCAGATAAACGTGGAAACATAGCTCGCTTTATCAACGGAATCAATAATCATTCGCTGTAAGCACATTCTCAACATGTCCAGATAAACATGGAAACATAGCTTACTTTATCATGTCTGGTAGCAGCTTTACTTTCATCTGATCTGTATATAAACTCCTTTTGATGCAGGGATGGAAAAAAGAAGCAGAACCTTAAATGTGTGAGATTCAATGTTAATGGAAGTTGTCGAGTTCTACTGATTGCAAATAGAGATATAAAGAAGGGAGAACGATTATATTATGACTACAATGGATATGAACATGAATATCCAACGGAGCACTTTGTTTAAGTTTCTTTGTTTTCATTTAGAAAAAAGATCAATGGGACTGCTCAGCAACTAACAAGCTAATCATACAATTCTGTAGTTCATTCAACCCTTATGTACACATGAAAAGAAATCATGGAAGAAAGAAATTCTAAAGAGATTGACAAATTGACAATGTGAAAATGTCTTGTGCACTTCACTTTCAACACCTTGTCATTTCATTACACATTTTTACACGCATAGATGTTTCTTCTACTGGCAAGTTCTGCCCAGATTCCTTGTGCCTGCTGCTCTTGTTTTCTGATTGTTGAAAAGCTTCTGGATCCAAATAGATCCTGCAGCACTTAATTTCAAGCAAACCTGGAAGATGGTCAGAAATCAGAGACCAGCAAATTCTGATTTCCCCAAGAAACTATGACTCGATTGTGTGCGAGTACTCGAAATGCTCCTGAAATTCTGTCTTCCTTGTTTCAAAGAGAAATAGGTGACCAAACTACCAACCCAGCAATTCGCTAGCAGTTAGGTGAACCACCTTGTAAAAAATGTTTATTCAGTTCAACCTCCAGCCAACCACCCGAAACTCTTATTTCCTCTTCATATATATGAAGGCAACTGGATTTCTCTTCACCATCCGAGAACTAAAAGAACAAGACCAGTATCTGGATCACTTCAAAATGTCTAGTACCAAGTCAGTTGAAGGTGAACGTGCTGGTGCAGAAATTGTTTACGGGGCTGAAGAATGCCATCGCCACTCCATAGAACTTCTTGAAGAGCTAGGATTTCCAAAGGGTGTTCTTCCTCTTCAAGATCTTGAAGAATGTGGAAGAGTTAGAGAAACTGGGTTTGTGTGGATGAAACAAAAGGCTCCTTGTGAACATTTCTTTGTTGGAACCAATACCAAAGTAAGCTATGCCATTGAAGTGACTGCATATGTAGAGAAGTTGAAGATGAAAAAAATGACTGGTGTTAAGAGCAAACAGATGTTTCTATGGGTGCCAATTACTGAAATGAGCATTGAAGACCCAGAAAGCAAGAAAATTTACTTCAAGACTCCAATGGGTATTGGGAAATCTTTCCCAATCACAGCTTTTATGACAGATGAGGAGAAGCAGCAGAAGCAACTGGAGCAATGAAGGCTTGCTGATTGCATTTGGACTTCATTTGGCCATTCTTTTTTATGATCTCTACTGTCTTTCCTTGTGTTTTTACCCAATAATTTCACCATTGCATTTGGTGTCTAAATTTCCTTTCCTGTCACTTCACCAGGAAATTCAATATTAATGTTCATCTATGTATGCATTTATGAATCTAATTGAACCATCAATATCCCGTTTTTTCTTTTTATTTTATTTTTTTACTTCAGCTTCAGTTTAATCAATGATCTCTGCTGAAAATTTTAAGCCAACTCAATTGAGTTCCGAGTTAATTCAGCCAGAAAGGCCATAGTAGGCCTTTTGGGCCTTTTGGGCTCTTATTGATTGTGGACTTTTAAGACAATTTATCCATAAGAGTGCTGAAGGGTAGTGGGTAGGGTTAAGCAGCAGATCAACAATTTCCTCCCAACCAAACAAAGCAAATTCTCCATTAGAAACCATCCAAATGGACAAGATAAGTTGAGAACTGAAACACCAATTTGGCATTTGCTCTTGCCAAATTGATGATGGACAGTGAAGTTCATGTAAAGCCCAGTACTAAGAAAGTTGCACAGAAGCAGCAGCTGCTAGCTAGAAAAGAGTAAGGACTGTCAGTGCAGAAAACAAACACACATAAACTTCCCTGCAACTTATGATTTTTGACAAGTCTAGGACCACCCTATGTTCTTTGTTTATTACATCAAACCTAGTGTGGTCCAAATTAGGGTCTGCAATAATCATATGGTAGTTGGCATATAGTGTAGAGAGAGAGAAGGGAGTGAACCATTGAATTTGTTAAAATAAACACAATTTTAGATTCATGTACTCTCCAGTTGCAATATTAAAAAAAAAAATCTTCGACCCTAAAACCCAAATTTCATTGTGTTTTCTAAAATTTTATCTAAATTCATAATTTATGAAGATTTTAGATAGGGTAAGAAAATATATTAGAAAATTGAAGCCATATAAGTAACAGGATAGGAATGAGATGCACCCCCACAAGAAGTGGTCCCACAGTTAACACTTTTGCTTGAAAATATATGTGACTGCAATCACCCATCAGATCAAGGATCACATACACACACCCCACAAAAACTATTGTGGTCCTTATCTGAAGCTTAACAAAGAAAATAAAAAGAGACTACACTATCAGCTGAAAAATTGTGTACTTTGTTTGGGTGTTTGCTACTGAGGTCCCTCCAATCCAAGCAAAAAATATATCTGTTTGTTGGCAGAGATTTTCATCAGAACTCAGATCCCTAGGGAAACTCTTTTAGGTGTTATTGTCCCAACAGAAATGGTAGAAGTCATTCAATTTTTTCATTGATTCTTACATCTAAACAGCCAAAGCAATTTCAAAATTTTTCTTGCAGTTTCTCAGAGATCCAAACACTATTTCTTATTGTCCTTGCTTCAATTACTTCAAGTTCATCTTCTTCACTAGTTGTTATATGCTCAAGCTTCTTTCTTTTTTTCTTTGAGTTAATCAATGTCTATTTACATTTCAATCTTCTTTCTTTCTTTTTCAGGCCAATCCCAAAGAAAATTTTATACTTCCTTTTTCATGAATATATGAATAAATCCAACAGCAAATATAACCCTTTTTTTTTTAAAAAAAATGAATTTCATTCAACTAGCCAAAAGGGTAAATGAATGTGTTTCAAATTAGGGTGAGCATTGGAATAAACTGAAAATCGAATCGAATTGATTTTAGTTAAAAATCAAATCGAACCGATTTAATTCAGTTCGATTTGATTGTTTTGAATTTTTAATAATTTTTTATTTTTTACACTTTATTTTTAGTATTTTAAAATTTAATTAGAATATTTTAACCTTAATATAACCTAATCTCTATATTATTGAAAATAATATACTATTATCACTAATCGGTTTAGTTCGATTTTTTCGATTTTTTTATTAAAATCAAACCAAACTGAAATAATCAAATTTTTTAAAATTAAAAATTGAACCGAATCGAATCGAAATAAATAAAAAATCGAATCAAAATTTCAAATTAATTTGGTTCAGTCGATTTTTTTGATTTGAACCGAATACTGCTCACTCCTATTTCAAATTCAAAGTTGTAGTGTCTTCAAGTTATTCATTATTTTCAATTGGATCCGAAACTTCATATATCTCATAGGGGTGAGCATTCGGTCGGTTCGGTTTAAAATTAAATCGAACCGAATAAACCAAAAACTAAAATTTTAGTGTTTATAAAAATCGAATCGAACCGATTTTGGTCAGAAATCGAATCGAACCGAACCGGTCTGATTCGATTTGGTTTGATCGATTTTGATTTTTAATAATTTTTTAATTTTTTACACTTTATTTTTAATATTTTAAAATTTAATTAAAATATTTTAATTTTAATATAATTTAATTTCTCTATATTATTGAAAAAATATATTATTATCACTAATCGGTTCGGTTTGGTTTTTTCAATTTTTTCTGATCAAAACCAAACCGAACCGAAATAACCGAAATTTTTGAAATTAAAAACCGAACCGAATCGAAATGTATAAAAAACCAAACTAAAATTTTAAATCAATTTGATTCGATCAATTTTTTTGATTTGAACCGAATACTGCTAACCCCTAATATCTCATATTTTTTCTTTTTTAAATACAAACGCTTTACGATATAAATAATGACCGACACCTTTAATTTTGAACATTAAACATTTTGTATTATGAACTAAAAGATCATAAAAACTCTAGTCCTATAAAAAAATTTATAGGAAGTGTAATTGAGTTGACAACCATGATTGAATTTAACAATATGCAATTAAATCCTATCACTGCCAACATTGAATTGGTTGGCTTACAACAATAAAAAGAGAGAAAAGAAAAGTGAAGAGGGTAATGTGTGTAAAAACAAAGAGAAGTGGGAAGTGGGTACCCATACTAATAAACACTATTCAGAGATATGTAGCCATCAAAGACCCATCCCTTCCCTTCCCTTCCCTTTCCTTCCCCTCCAGCTTGTTTGGTGGAAATTGTCTTCATAGCCATAACCCTCCCCCTCACTTTCATTTTTTAATTTTCTTAAACATCTATTGGATGATGATGATGATTAGGGGTGAGCATTCGGTCGGTTTGGTTCAAAACCGAACCGAACCGAATAAACCGAAAACTGAAATTTTAGTGTTTATAAAAACCGAACCGAACTGATTTTGGTCAGAAATCGAATCGAACCTAACCGGTCTGATTCGGTTCGATTCAGTTCGGTTTGATCGGTTTTGAGTTTTACTAACTTTTTTTATTTTTTACACTTTATTTTTAATATTTTAAAATTTAATTAAAATATTTTAATTTTAATATGATTTAATTTCTCTATATTATTGAAAAAATATATTATTATCACTAATTAGTTCGGTTCGGTTTTTTCGGTTTTTTTCTGATTAAAATCGAACCGAACAGAAATAACCGAGATTTTTAAAATTAAAAATCGAACAGAACTGAAATGTATAAAAAACCGAATTAAAATTTTAAATCAGTTCTGTTCGGTCGATTTTTTCGGTTTGAACCGAATACTGCTCACCCTCACCCTAATGATGATGATGATGGGAGGAGGAGGACCATCAACACAAGTATCAATATCATGCATATTAAAATCTTCTTCTTCTATCCATAATTGTTGACTTCAACTTCAATTTCAACCCTCCCTCAATACAATTACTTATATTTTTAAAAATTAAACTATTCAATTCTATTAGAAAAATAGTTAGCAATTTTATAATTTTATATATTTTTTTATAATTAGGATTTAAATTCAAGAATTTTTAGATTTATAAAAATGATTTCAATATCAATAAAGTAAAAAGAAAAATTACTACTTAATTTTTATGATATAGAAAAATTCATTAGTTAGTTCTTCAATTTTAGAAAATACATTAAAACGTCTCTAATATTTTAAAAAATCTACTAGTTAGTCACTATAATTTCCAAAAATTTATTAGTTAATTTCTCATATTTATAAAAAATTTACTAATTAATTTTTTTTGTATTAGGAGTATTTTAGATTTTTTTATAATATTTAACGACTAAATCTAATGAAAGTATTAACTAGTAAACCTTTTAAAATTTTAAAAATATTTTAATATATTTTTTAAAATCAATAAACTAACTAGTAAATTTCTTTATACCAAAGAAACTAAATAATAATTTTTCTTAAAATAAAACCAATTATTAATTTCACTGCAATATATACTAAATTTGTTACCAAAAATATAAAATTTGTTGCTAAAAGTAAGGATTGTTGCATGTTAATGATATAGGATTGTGTTTATTAGAGATATACATCGGGTCGGTTGGATTCTGTTTAAACTGAAAATTAAAATTTTAGCATTTATAAAAATTAAACTAAATTAATTTTGGATAGAAACTAAACTAAATCAAATCAGTCTGATTCAGTTTGATCAATTTATCTTTTTAATAGATTTTTTATTTTTACACCTTATTTTTATATTTTAAAATTTAACTAAAATATTTCAATCTTAATTTTGATATAATCTCTCTATATTATTAAAAATAATATACTATTATCATTAATAAATTCAGTTCAATTTTTTAATTTTTTCTGATCAAAATCGAACCGAATCAAAATAATTTAAATTTTTAAAATTATAAATCGAATTAAATAAAAAATAAATAAAAAATTAAATTAAAATTTCAAATTAAATCGATTCAGTTATTTTTTTTATTTAAACGAAATAATGCTCGGCCTGGTATTTATAGATATTTTACAATAAAATTATTTTTATTGCTAAAAAAATTATTATCAATAAATATTTTTATTAAAAATAAAATTTTATTAATATTTATAATTTTTAGTATTATTATATTTTTTTATGTATTACTAACAACTATTGTTATTATATATTAAGAATTAATTTTAATATTTATTATAATATTTATATATTATTTAATCTATTTAATTTTAACTATACATAGTATTTAATTTTAATAATATTAAATATTTATATTATTTAGCTTTTCTTATTAAAATTAAAGAAAATAACTAGCGTTTTCTTTAATAGAAAAAAAAAATAATTTTACAAAATAAAAAAAATTAATGGGAGTGATTTTCAAATAAAAATAAATTAGTAAATTTCTCAATTTAAATAAGTTCTTAAATTTAACCTCCAAACTTCAATGCGAAAATAAATATTTTTCTCAATTTAAATAAATTCTTAAATTTAATTATTTATTTTTTCTTTTAAAACAAAGAAAACAATTTTCTCATTTTCTAAGTGGTTGTTCAGCATTGTTTTTAATACTTTGAAAAAAAAAGTTCCTTTTTACATTTTTATTGCTGTTTAATTATTTGTAATTTTTATATTTAAAATATTTAGTGAATTTTCATATTATAAAAAATTAATTAATTAATTTTTTATTCTAACCGACTCACCGTACTTATAGCTATAATCTAGTGAATCTTCATATTATAAAAAATTAATTAATTAATTTATCATTCTAACATATTCAAAACACTCACAGATTTAATCTGATAATAAATATATTTTAATAAATCTAAAAAGTCACATATTTTTATATTTAAAATATTTAGTAAATTTTTCTATTATAAAAAATTAATTAATTAATTTATCATTCTAACCGACTCACAGTACTTATAGGTATAATTTAGTGAATCTTCGTATTATAAAAAATTAATTAATTAATTTATCATTTTAACAGATTCAAAACACTCACAGATTTAGTCTGATAATAAATATATTTTAATAAATCTAAAAGATCACATATTTCTACTCTCTATCCTCAATTCTCATTAAAAAAAAAAAAAAAACTCAAATATGCATCTTTGCTTGTAACTTTTTTCCTATTTTTAGGCTTTATGAAATGATATTTTAAATTTTTAAAATTTTACATAAACTTACGATTAAATTAAGATATTTTAATTTTAACAATTATAGTTAAATTAACTATCTAAGTTAATTTCATTAAATTGATGAAAATTAATTTAAAAAAATATTAGTATTCTTTCAAATATTTTTTCTTTTACTGTATTAATTATTTTAATTTTTTTTTCTCACTCTCTCTTTCCATATTCAATTACATACTGTCATTTATTAAGAGATTTATAATTTTTATTTTATATTAAACTATTTTATTTGGAATTATTAATTAATTAATCTAACTTTAACCACGTGAAGCATATAATAAGATGAAAAGTTAAAAAGGCTTGAAACATATTTATAAGTAAACTTTGCATTCAATATTATATCTTCTTTTGAATCCCTAGAAAATTGACAGATTTGGGGATTTGTTATTCCGGTAGTTTAGTTTGTGAATATTTTTTTCAATCCATCATTATAATATTTTTTATATTGATATTATAAATAATTTTAATAACATATATTAATTATTTATAATCTTTTTATTATTAATAATTAAATTATTTTTTTATAATATGAGATTAATTAAAATTACACATTATTATAAACATATAATTAAAAAAATTATATTTCTCTTTCCCTCTTCCGCTAAGCAGAATTGAAATATCTTGTGATCCGGATTTGATTATCATTCCCTTTTCTTTTCTTAATTTTATGTCTTAGTTATCCTAATCCCTTAAAATCGGACCAATAATCCGACCAATAGATATGAAATACTGCGATTATAGCTATAATGATAATTTGTTGATTTACCGTGAAATTTAATGACCGTTAGATTTCTTACACTTCAGAAGAGGCCGAATCCTGAAGAAAGACATAATCCCAAAACCTATTAAAATCTCCTAAAACAGATCGATCCAATATTATATACTCCCGTCCGTGATCAAGGTAGACCGGACTGACCCACGCGCGGGTCCATCAGGAGATGGCCTAGTCAGGTGATGTAATGGAAGGTACGAGAGCAGAGCAGGTCCAGTCGCCTCACAACTCTATCAGCATACGTACCAGGAGAAATTAAACGGTCATCTGACAGAGAAGAATACGTTAATATGTCCGTTTGTACGCGTCTGAGTGATAAAAACAGGTGGCACGAGTCTTGATAAAGAGAGGGAAAGACGTGATCTTTCCTAACTAAGTTTATTCTCATACTGTAAATTCTATTTTCTGGATTTCAGAACATCAGAATTTAATCTTATGATTAAGTGGACGAGTCTTGATAAAGAGCTGAAATCTGAAATATGATGATCTTCTTTTCTTTCAATGAAATCGAGTATCATCTCGTCAAACGCTTGTCACATGTCATTATCTTTAAATGCAAGTAAATATTCTAGTTTAGAAAAAAAAATTTTCATATTTTTATTTATATTTCTGTAATTGTATGTAAAAATTTTGCATTAGAAGAATAAAAATGATAAATTCAACTCATTGAATTTCATGGATAGAAAAAACATAAGACAAAATATAAACTTTTTAATTTTGAATTAAAATAATTAGATTCTTTCATGCATGCATATAATTAATTTATAGTATCACAAGATTAGGTAAAGGATTGATGAATTGTTGGCCAAAATCATCAATCAAAGGTGACATTAGGGTTATAGTGATTGAAAATTAATATAATTAATTTCCAACATACCCACCAAACTTAATTAATAATCTTTAATCATGTGGCCCCAATAACCTATGCATGAACTCAAATTATTTATTTATTTATTTGGGACACAAAAGGAGAGGTGCATCCTCTATTGCTATCTTTTCTCTTTACCAACCTACAACTTTTTTAACTTTTAATTTACCCCCCCAAATTTCTCCATGATTCAAGAACCAATGGGGGATTAATTAAATTAATATCACCTTTAATTAGCTCAACTGGTGGGTTTTTCACTTTTTTTTATAAAAGAATTAAAGTTTATTTTATTGCAAAATAAAAATAAAACATAAATATTTAATTTTATATTTTATAATATTAATTCATTAATTGGTATTGAATTCCATATTAGTTCGTGATATATGTAAATTTTAAATCCCTTAAATTAGTTTTTTAGATGAGTTAGACTGTCTCAAATTTAACATGATAATAAAATTTTCTATTGATATTGAGTTTTGTGTAAATATGCCACATTTCAATATAATTCTGTACTCCAGAAAAATATGTTGAATCACACGTCAATTTAAAATAGGGGTCATGTGTCACTTATAAAAGTTTAAACACTCCTTTCTATTCAATTAGGGGTGAACATTCGGTCGGTTCAGTTTAAAAATAAAATAAATTGAATAAATCAAAAATTAAAATTTTAATATTTATAAAAATAAACCAATCGATTTTGATCAGAAATCAAATCGAACTAATCTGATTAGATTCGATTCAGTTTGATGAATTTAAATTTTTAATAATTTTTTTACTTTTTATACTTTATTTTTATTATTTTAAAATTTAATTGAAATATTTTAATCTAATCTTTTTATATTGTTGAAAATAATATATTATTATTATTAATCAGTTCGGTTTGATTTTTTTAATTTTTTCTAATCAAAATCGAACCGAATCGAAATAATAAAAAAATTTTAAAATTAAAAATCAAATCAAATCGAAATGAATAAAAATTAAACTCAATGTTTTAAATTAATTCAGTTCGGTATATTCACAATATTAATTATTTTAATCTTATTAACTGTTTTACTATAAGTTAATTAAATGAATATAAAGTAATGGAAGCAATATAAATCCATATATATATATATATATATATATATATATATATACTTTGGGGCCCACAATCTGAAGGGATGTGAGAAAGCAATGTGATGAAAATAAATAAGAAGAGAAGGTGGTGAATGAGAATCTGGTGCTGTTTCTAAACCCTACAAGAATGGCAAATGCAAAACCATCAAACTCTTAAGAAATTATTAAGCCTAGAATCTTGGGTGTACGAGTTGTTTGCTTTTTCCATAGAATGATTTCTAGCTTTAGAAATAGGCAACCATATATATTTAATTAATAAAATTATTTATTTATTAAAATATGTTATTATAAATAGTAAAAAATTAATTTTTTTGTAATAATTGTATATCGCTACAAAATTGTTATTTTAATAATATTAAGTAATAATTTTACAAAATTATTTAAATTTTAAAATATAAGAATCATAACTAAAATTAGGAGAGAGCATAAATCGGTCTGAATCGAAAAACCGAACCGAACCGATTAATTTCGGTTTAATAGTTCGGTTAATTGGAAGGTTCGGTTCGGTTCGGTTAGTATTTTTCAATTTATTCGATTTTTGATTTGTTTCGGTTTAAACATATTAAATAATTAAAAAACTGAAAAATCGATTTATATATAGAAATACTGATTTTATATATATTTTTAAATTTTATATGGATTTTTAGGGACTTTTTAAATATTATTATTATGTATTCAAACAATATTTATTGATAAATTTATGTAAAATATTTATTAAATTATTCTACTGAAATTAAAAGTAGAAAATTACCAAAAAATTACAGATTTCAGTTTGTATCGAATCGAATCGAACTGATTTTTATCGGTTCGATTTGGTTCGGTTATATTTTTATAATCGATTTTTTCGGTTTTTAATATTTTTATAATTTGATTTTTGGTTTTTTCGATTCAATTCGGTTCGAAACCGAACCGACCGATTGCACAACCCTAACTAAAATCAAATAAATAAATTTAAAAAAATCATAAATTTGAATTTTATATAAGTGAAAGAGTCTAATATTGAGAGTTTGGCGCACCAAGTTTTAGGCTTTGTTCAAAGGTTATTATAAAGAGAGAGCAAAAGGCCACATGGCAACCAAATATGCAAATATTCTCATCGCTATTTCCACACTTAACATAAATTATGGAATGCTGTTTTTTTAATACTAATTCTTTTACACTTTCAAATTTGCTATGTAATTAGAGCCAGTCATTCATTCGTTCTTAACCTTTAAGCAACTTTTTTGCTCATGCATGACGATAATACGTAGATTTTTAATGGGTTAAAAGCTAAATTTATTATGTAAATTATAAACATTAAGAATTAAAATTATTCACCTAATTATCGATCAGAATAGTTTCATTCGTCTTTCTTTTTTTTTTACTTTTAACGCATAGTAAATAATAAGATTTTAAATTCGAGTTTCTCAATTACTTATTAGGAAATTATTCACTATTGATGATCTGAAATTCAAAAAATAGAATTTTACAAGTATTTTGTAAATTTAGAAAAAATTTAGCCATAGAGAAGAGTGTTTCCTCTCTTTTATCCTCTTTTTTCTCCCTCAAGCGAGATGGCCTTTCTGCTATAGGACCACCTACCTCTTAGTGCAAGTCCGTACGTACAGATAACCCCATGACCCTCCTGTGTTAGGCAAGTATTTAATTACCTTCGGCACGCGAGTGGACATGACTACGAAATAACTGGACCCGCAGTCTTTTCTTCTTGTGACCGGGTTTGAGGAAAAAGGACCGGAACTTAGAAAAAGGCTGGCTTTAAAGCTGAAATGGACCGGGCCGGTCTGATTGAGTGACTTAAATAGGAGTCCGATCAGGAGGATGAACGGGTTGGGTCTGACTTATTCGGGGGCTTAGGAGCCTCCATATTGTGGACTGCTACTATCGGCCCAGCCTCGTAATGGGATGGAGAAATTCCGCGGTCATCAACTTTCATGAAAAGTTCTTTCGTTATACAATCAATTAATTATTTTTTAGTCACATTGTTCTTTTGTTCTTAAAGTATAAACTATGGATATAGATCAAATACATAATTTATTCATTTAAAAGTTATTTTACTTCTTTAATTTTTAATGTATTGAATGATTTAATCTTGATAGCGCGTAAATATTATATATTAATTATAGAGATTAAATTACTTTATCATTTGAAAGTTGAAAAAGAGTTAGGCAAAGAAAAGATTGGTGTAAAATTAGCCGCAAACATTAATGTATTATTAGTGTCTTCTTGTCTTACCAACAAAGTTGATCAAACAAATCATTCATGTTTCTTTTTTTCTTTTTCACCTTTCTTTTTTTTTTTAAAAAAAATCTAGAACAATGAGGGGTGTTTTTTCAATTACTAATCATTTCAATGAATAGGAGAACATGAACTAATTTTCGATTTTAATTTTTTTTAATTAAAAAAATATTTTGGATCAAACAAACAGAATTTTAATTAATTAAGTAATGGAAATCATAGTTACCCTTTTCACCAAAGTTAATTAAACAATCTTTTAGGACACAATCACCTAATACTTTCAAAGACATAATAATTTGGTCGGTTGGTTTATTGCCAATGTTAGTTTTAAAAAAATAGTGATTAAAATTTATTTATTAATCATAATTTTTTAATATATTTTTTCATAACATTTATAATCATGATGATTCTAAATTGCTGAGCAATTAGGAAGCAATGCCTACTTTCTACTTTTGGACTTTTTAGGGTTTGTATGGATATAATGAAGACATAAACCTAATAAAAGTTGACCTACTAGTTACTAGCATCTTCATGTGTAATTTTGAGTCTAAATTAATAATATTATTATTAATATACCGTGCTTAATAATATATTATAAATTGTACATTATAGTTATGATGGTAGATTCAATTAATATATTATAAGATTTTTTTTTATTTTTTTAAATATATTTTAATTGAAAACTCATAGAAAAATATAAAAAAAAACTCTAATATATCTATTATTTATTTTTGATACTTAATTTTTAATGGTGTAATTATTCGATTTTTAATAATTGTCACTTTTTAAATGATAAATAGTTAAAAGTAAGATGCTCAAGTGATGTTATTTTGATCAATAGCTTAATAATTTAGTTTCAATGTTTATTGATATTTGATATTTTAAAATAATAAAATGAAAAAATTATTAGTTAGTATTTTTATTTTAAAAAATATATTAAAACATTCATATTAATTATTTAATTATTTTATTAATTTTAATCATTAAAAGTTTTACTATTTAATTTATTAATTAATTCCTTAATTTTGTTAAAATATTTACTAATTACTATTTTCATATGAAAGTAAATATATTTTAAATTTTTCTACATTTCTTAACGGTTAAACTTTCATATGAAAGTAAATATATTTTAAATTTTTTTATAATTTTTAACGGTTAAAATTAGAGTAGAGATGAACAGTATTTCGATTAAACTAAAAAAATTGACCGAACTGAATTAATTTAAAATTTTAATTGGATTTTTTATTTATTTCAGTTCGATTTGATTTTTAATTTTAAAAATTTTAATTATTTCGCTTCGCTTCGGTTTTGATTAAAAAAAATCAAACTGAACCGATGAGTAATAATAGTATATTATTTTTAATAATATAGAGAGATTAGATTAGATTAAGGTTAAAATATTTCAATTAAATTTTAAAATATTAAAAATAAAGTATAAAAAATAAAAAAATTATTAAAAATTTAAATCAATTAAACCGAACCGAATTGAACTGAATCAGACTGATTTAATTCAATTCGATTTCTGACTAAAATCGATTCGATTTTTATAAATACCTAAATTTTGATTTTGAATTTATTCGATTCAGTTCGATTTTGAATTGAACCGATTGAATGCTCACCCTAATTAAAATTAATCGATAAATTAATTTATAAAATTATAATATATGATTTAAAATTAAACAAATATTTAAAATATAATAAGACCTATATATTAATATAAAATAATCATCTTTCATTAGTTGGATATACAATTGAAGTAGTAAAATTTTCCAAATTTATGATTGAGAAAACATTTACATATTGTAGCTAATAGAAATAGATGAAAAAAAAAAAAGAACAATGAAGATATGTATATTAGAAATGGTAGGTTATTCTAACAAATTAATTATAAAGTCACCTTCTAATTATTGACAATATTATAATATGTATATTTCACTTTTGCAATGGCACAAGAATCAGCATTTCCTGATCTCAAATCTTATAATATAATCAATTATTAAGAACAATAATTAATTAATCATCAACATTAAAATAATAAATCACAATAATAATAATAATAATAATAATTAAATGATAGAAAATTGATTGGCATATTCACAATCCAACTCATATCCTGCCAGTTAGAGCTGTTTGATATTGAGGGTTAATTTTTTTTTTTTTGGAAAATAATATTTGAAATGTGATTAAGAAAATTATATAATCATCTAGAGTATTTATGAAAAAAATTTATTAAATTTAAATATTAAAATTAATTTTAGTAATGTTAATTAAATATATTTATTGCAATAATATTTTTAGTAATTCTTAAATAGTAATTTCAAACAAAATTTTAAGCAATTTTAAATAGGGGTGAGTATTCGATCGGTTCAGTTTAAAATTAAACTGAATCGAATAAATTAAAAATTAAAATTTTAGTATTTATAAAAATTGAACCGCACTGATTTTAGTAAGAAACTGAACCGGTTGAATTCAGTTTAATTCAATTTGATCTGGTTGGTTTAGACTTTTAATAAATTTTATATTTTTTAATTTTAAAATTTATTTAAAATATTTTAATTTTGATATGATTTAATTTTTTATATTATTGAAAATAATATACTATTATTACTAATTAGTTCGATTTGAAAAATCAAACCAAAATAATAAAAAATTTTAAAATTAAAAATCAAACCGAACCAAAATAAATAAAAATTCGATTTTTTAATTTAAACCAAATATTACACGACTCTAATTTTAGGCATTTTTCACACCAGAAAGTAAAGTCGTTTTATATATATGTATTGAGAATTATATCAAAGTAAATTCAAATTTAAAAAATATTTAAATTTATTAGAGTTATAATTTAATGATAATAAATAAATTAATTTAATTTTGAATAATAATTAAATATAGACTAATTCAAATATATTTTTTTATTAAATTAAGTTTGAAAATTAAAAAAAAAAAAATCAGTCCAACTTCAAGTTTTGATTTTTCTTTAAAGAATATTGACTACATCCAACTCGATTGAATTATGACCTCAGAATTTTAATCTTTTTTTTTTAAATATTTACATTTTATTTGAAATAAAAAAAATCAATTGGAATGATATAATTCAATTTTTTTTAATTCAAAAATTTTTTAAAAATTAAAATTATTCATAATTTTATTAAAAAAAGTCAAATGAAAGATTAAGGTCAATTAAATATTGTTATTAGATTTATTAGTAAAAATAAATACTTTAATTATAAAACTCTAAAATGATTAAATAATTTCAAATTTAAACAGCAGTGAGTCAGAGTCAAATGAAAAGAAAAATCAAATATTAATAAGAAGAATAAGAATTTACAAAGGAAATAAATTAAGAAAGTGATATATACATACAAAAATACAAAGGTTAATCATTGAAATGCCTTTAGTAAATGAAAAAGACGTAATATTATATTTATTTATATAATTCCATGAAAAAAATTATTAATTTTTAAAAATATATTTTGACGATCGCTTGATTTTTTCACCCCGGTTTAGAGCCAGACCCATGACAATAACCCATCATTTGAAGCCCTTAAAGTCTTCCGCGTGAAGTGAACCAGGTCCAACCTGTTCTACCTTGAGATCGGACTCCATCTAAATTTCTCAATTAGACCCGCCCAGTCCGTACGGCTCATCAAACAGATTCTCTTTGGACTCAGTTTTAATCTTATCCTCCGGTCCAGCTCGGAACCTAGAAGAAGACCAACTCATCCGTCTGGTGAGTTCCTCAGCTTACATGCCATGGAGAATCGGAGACCGTTACGCATGTAACAAGAATATAATATTTTCATACATCCAAATCAACATGGCAGAGACAGGTGGCACAATGATAGATAGTTCGTTATACACGTAACTAGCAGACAAAAGAAAAGAGATAAAAAGAGGATTGCCTTTTTTTTGCTAAATTTACAGAACTCTTATAAAATCTTATTTTCTGGATATCAGATCATCACATTTAAATATTTTTAAAATAAATAAATAAATTAATAAAATTTTATATATTTGGTCAAGAGTTGAGGGCAGAGCATACCAAATGACTGTCATGCTGTTGTTTTCAAATCTATTAATTTAGTGTTGTAAAGACTAATCAAAATCAATGTCTCATTCTCACCTTCTCACTTCTTTCTTTCTCTTTGGCTCTGCAAAATCAAGTATTTATTTCAATTATTTTTTTATAAAATAAATTATGTCAAACCAAAAATATATAATATTCAATAATAATTTACTCTACTTTTAAAATAATTTATTTTAATTTAAAAAATAAAATATATTAATAAATTTTAATATATATATAGAGATAGTTGGCAAATGGCTTTATCTTGGAGAAAAAAAAGCTTTGACTGGTGACGATAGCAAAAATACTAAAGTTGGCCATTGGCCGGTGTGAGTTGGCCTACTGTGGTGGTCGCCGGCGGAGCATTGGCAGTAGAATAAATATATATATATAATTATTAAAAAAATCCAATTAATGGTTTGTATATTCATCTAAATTTACATATAAGAAATAATAATGTGTCCTTAAAATTACAATCTCATCCTTTTATAATTAAATTTAATTGTTGCAAAAATTAATGATTATAATTAAAAATATATTACAACATATTATATTAATTAAAATAATAATAATAATGCACATAATTTTATTATTTTACATAAAATACATGATTATTGAACAGTTCTATTTAGATTTATGATTAGTACTATATAAATAATAATTATTATTAAGTAAAGTTTTATTCGAAATTTGATTACAAAATTAAAAAAAATAAAAATTTAGTAAATACTTTTGTAATAAACGCTGCAAAATATTGGTATTTTATTGTCATTTTAAATATAAATTATAATTTTTACAATAATAAGTAACAAAGTATTTTGAGTTAAAATATAATATAACAGTTACCGTATTCGGTTTAAATTGGAAAATTAATTAAATTAAATTAATTTAAAAATTTAATTTATTTATTTATTTATTTTATTTTATTTAATTTTTAATTTTAAAAATTTTAATTATTTCAATTTCATTTTATTGTAATAAAAAAATTAAAAAAATTAAATCAAATTGATTAGTGATAATAATATATTTTTATTAATAATATAAAGAAATTAAATCATATTAAAATTAAAATATTTTAATTAAATTTTAAAATATTAATATTAAAGTGTAAAAAATAAAAATTTTATTAAAAATTTAAATTGATCAAATCAAATCGAATTAAATTGAATTAGATCGATTTGATTCAATTGAATTTCTAATTAAAATCGATTTGATTTAATTTTTATAAATATTAAAATTTTAATTTATTTAATTTATTTTATTTTTAAATCAAACCAATTGAATATTCGCAAGAAAATAATTAAAAAGAATAATAAAAAAATTCACTATGTTTTTTAATTTAAGAAATTATAGTAATGAAGTCAAACGGAAAATTTAAAAATTTATTAACTAATGCACATGAGCAATTACGTGTGGTGTGTAATAGCACAGAAGAGAAAACAACGGGTAAAAAATTGAAAAAGTTTTAAAAAGAAGGGCCAATTTGAAAAATGTACTCTTTAAACGAGGAAATTAACTGTAAGAACCGTATAAAAGATTGGCTTCCATTTGAGGTTAGAGAAACAAATCCTACTCTCGAAATCTCGTTTCTCGGGCCATCAGTTCGCGACTATCAAGGAAATCATTCCTCTTCCTGTTTTACCCTTTTCTTCCTGTTTTTTTTTAATAATTAAATTAATTAATTAATTATTTATATTATAGTATTATTATATCTGGTTTTTGTTGGTGTGTTCCTCTGCTTTCTCTTTCTCTGTGTGTTAGAGGGAGAGAGGGGAGGGAGAGAGAGCGAGCGAGAGAGTCCAAAAAGCTACGAATTTTAATGGATGCTTCGATCTATGCCCTCTTCAGTGTCAAAGATAATATTATCTCCTAGAAACAAGCCCATGTAAGCATTTTGTTTTTTAATTTGGCAAATGTTTTTGTTAATCTCATTTGTGAAAAGGGGCAAAAGAAAAATGATTTTACGTATTTGTAATTCATAATTTTGATTCATTTCTTCCAATGCAATCCAAAGATCTTCAATTTCTGGTTAATGGGTTTTTGTTTCTGTCCACTGGTTTCGTTTTTGAAGCCCTTTATTTGCTGCAAAATTTTTGGGGGGATTCATTTTTCATTATTTTAGAAGTTTGAGTAATTTTTTGTTTTTTAAATTCTGGGTTTGGATTTTTTTATTATTAAATTCTGGAGTTTTTGTTAATTTGAGGACCAGGTTCGATGGGTTTAGATTGGGATCCATGTTGGATCTCATTGTTTTGTTTTATCGTTATTGTTATCATTGCTGTCTGATTTAATATTGATATTTCTGTTTTACTGATCTTGGATTTTGTGTTTTGTGTTCTTTCTTTTCATTTTTTTTTAGTTCATTGGGATTGCTTGTGTTGAAGGAATTTAGATTTTAGCACATTGCCTTGGGCTTAAAAAGTTGGTTTCTTGAGGTGGGATTTCATGGGTTGAACCCAAAGAATAATGGGTAGCACTCAAAGAATAATGGGTAGCTTGATTGAAGAGGAACATCGGTTTTTTGATGCATACGATGACATTGCATCAATTTCTGATGGAAAGTCCGATGTTATTCAGACATTTGATTCCCATTCTACTTCTGATGATTCAATTCCAAGTAGTCCTCCTTATGAAGTATGGATGAGAAGCCCCATTAGTGTTGTTGAGCGGCGAAGCAAGTTCTTAAATTGGATGAGGGTGGGATTAGATCAAAGTGGAAATGAGAATTTAATCGCAGTACATAATGTGGAAGGGGAGACTGATAGAATTAGAGAGAGCAGTGGGGCTGTGTTGAGAAAATCAGTTTTTGAGGATGAGTTCTGTTCAACTCGGTCTACAATGTCATGTTGGTCTAATGATAGCTCCAATTTGATAGAGGAGTTGGGTTCAAAGGCTGATTTCATATGTAGGGAGGGGAGTTCTGGTGGGGGAATTGTGTGCAATGATGAAGTGAGCTTTGAACACTCTCTAACAGCTGAGGAATCTGAGAACACTTCTAGATCATCTTCCTCATTCAAGCAACTTATACAGAAGGAAGTTGAGGAACCGAGTACTCCTATGGGTACCCCAAGAAGTGCGAAGAAGCGGTGGTTGAGTCTATTGCGCTCCATAGCATGTGTTGTGGATAAGCAACGAGAAGCTGAAAAATTGAGGCATGACGGTGTCGATTCGCTGTTAGAATACAGGGTACAGAGAGTTAAGGTTCGCCAATGTGGGAAGCGGACAAAGGAACTTTCAGCTCTTTATAAAGGACAAGATATCCAGGCTCATGAGGGTTCAATTCTCACAATGAAATTTAGTCCTGATGGCCAATACCTTGCAAGCGCTGGAGAAGATAGAATTGTGAGAGTGTGGAAAGTCCTGGAAGATGAGAGATCAAATGAACTTGATATTCCAGAAATAGATCCATCCTGCATATATTTCACTGTCAATCAACTGTCTGAGTTGAAACCCCTCTTTACTGATAAAGAGAAAACAGCAAAATTGAGGAACCTGAGGAAGACATCAGATTCTGCTTGTGTCATTTTCCCTCCAAAAATTTTCCGGATATTGGAGAAACCATTGCATGAATTCCGTGGACACAACAGGGAGATCTTGGATCTCTCCTGGTCAAAGGATCATGTGAGTATCTTTACTAAAGCTTTTAATTTATTTTTTTCTGAACTGCCTAAAGGAAATGTAACATCGACAGAAAATTAAATTTCTAGTTTGTGTTGTTTATGCAGCATTTGCTGTCAGCTTCGGAGGATAAATCAGTTCGTCTATGGCGAGTAGGAACTGACCATTGCCTCAGAGTCTTTTCACATAGTAATTATGGTGAGCTTCTGGCTGGATTTTGCATTTCTTGTAAATATATTATCATTAGTTGCTCTATTAGCCAAGGTTTTTGATATTTTTGGGCTTGTTTTTGGCCTCATCTATTATCTTTTAGGAAATTATCTTCTCCTGATTTTTCCTTTTCTTTTTGTCCCTAATTATGATGCAGTAACATGTGTTCAGTTTAACCCTGTGAACAATAATTATTTCATGAGCGGTTCCATAGATGGAAAAGTTCGCATTTGGGCAATTCCCAGTTGCCAAGTTGTCGATTGGACTGATATCAAAGAAATAGTTACTGCGGTGTGTTATCATCCAAATGGACAGGTTTGGTGATTTCTTGTTCTTTCATCTTGTGGCTGTAAGGATTATTCTGGTTAAGTAGATTGATAGTAAAGATTACTTTTCTGTTTGTGCAGGGAGGGATTGTAGGCTCCATAGGAGGCAACTGTCACTTTTATAATATGTCAGGTATATTTACTCAGATAATTAGCATCTAGCAGTATTTAGGGCATTACATTGTTATGTTTTCCTTATAAACCAAATATTTTGACTGTATACATCATGTAGACAAAAGAATAAATTTATTAATCCAAGTAGTTTCATTAATTTTGTGAGGAATGCTTACATTGCAAGTTTCGTGGGTTTATTCATGGTTTACTGGTTTGAAGGAGGTCTAGATTTATGCAAGTGGAGTGTGGCATATCCGTTTCCTCAAGGAACTACATATGGATAAGAGTATATAATAAATAAAGAGAAATGAAATCATCTGGTAGGGTAGGCAGTCTATAAATTGGATATACATTAAATCTGATGGTTTAGATCTAGCATGTTGTTGTTTACCTTCAACAAAGGTAGCTGCTGTTAAAGGAAAATGTGAACACTAATGACTAAACTGCAAGTTTTTTATTTGCTTGGTTCAGACAGTCACTTGCAACTGGATGCTCAGATATCTTTACATGGTAAAAAGAAGTCACCTTGCAAAAGGATAACCAGCTTCCAAGTAATTATCTTCTATTAAGCCTCGTTTCCTTTTGTTTTTTCTGCTTTCTCTGTATGTGCTTTGATTTCAGTTTAATCTCATTAAATTTCTTTGACCCCAGTTTTTCCCACAAGACTCAACCAAAGTAATGGTGACCTGTGCTGATTCACAAGTTAGAATTCTTCAAGGTCTTAATGTGATTGGCAAATACAGGGGTATGTGTCCATTTATTTCTTTTTTCTTAACTATTCATGACTGACTTCTAGTGTTTTTGTTTTGGACAACTCAGATACTTAAGCAGCAAGAATTTATTGATTATGATAATGCATATATTTTGAAAATTCTTGTTGTCAAACCTCAGTGGACACATTCAAGTAGCAAGTTTTGTATATTATGCTTTGTTTGATACAATTTCTAAATTTTTCAGTTTTCTCTTTAGGTCTGAAAAATGCAGCAAACCAGATATCTGCGTGTTTTACTTCAGATGGAAAGCATATTATCTCAGCCTGTGAAGATTCCAATATATATGTGTGGAGTTGTGTTAATCAGGAAGAACATGTTCCTGCACAAGCAAAAAGCACAAGGTCTTGCGAGCGTTTCTCTACAAATGCATCCGTTGCAATACCTTGGTGTGGCTTTCAACATGGGAACTCCGAAAATGGAGGGGGATTTTATGTCTCAAATGATGATCCACCAGAAGCTGTGCCATTTTCTTCACCAGCTGGTTTCTCTCTGAGCCAAGAATATTTTCTAGAACCCTTTCCCAAGGGCTCTGCAACTTGGCCAGAGGAAACACTTCCTTCCTCAAGCCCGTTGTCCACATCATCAGCAATGCACAAATCACAGTACAAGTTTCTGAAAGCTTCATGTCAGAGTGCAGCCACTTCTCATGCATGGGGTCTAGTCATTGTGACTGCAGGATGGGATGGACGAATTAGATCATTCCACAATTACGGGTTACCAGTATATGTCTAATATTTTATCGGTTTGACAGTGCTTCAGAGAATCACAGTTATCCCTTTGGTTGGGATCTATAGTACCCCTTCCAAAGTTATTCAGCAAATCTGGTGATGCATGGGCCATCAAGTAGACAAGTACCGTTGAATATGGCAGCATGAACAGTAGCAGCATGTCCATATTTGAATGATTTATGCAGTATTGCAATATTGGTTGAGATTCGGGGCTGGGCCCTTTTTAGATATCAGAGGTGTATGGAAAGAAGTGGCAAAAATTCTGAGGTTACAACGTAATCCAGCTCGGGAGGAGCAAATGGTTGAGGTTAGCTTGTCTGGATTGCCCATTTTAATCTTACAATTTTTTTGATTTGTTACTTTGAGAAATCTTTGTTTGCCAGTCCAGAAAAAGAATTGCAAGTCATGTGTTAAGGGATAGCAATTAGAGATATTATATCTTTATAATGGAGGTGGTAGTGGGACCTTTGCAGAACTTGTTTCTCTGGCTTTGCTAAAATGGGAGGATAGAATCCAGAGCTGGTGGTTTGAGTTAATTTGGGGGAAAATGGTGGGGGAACTTCTCCATTATAACATATTGGCTGATCTGAATGATTGAATTTTTTGTCTGCCATTTGGACCTCATGGTAGGGTCATATTGGAACCCTGTTCTTCATCCAAATGGCTTGTTTAGTTAGCCTATTGCTCAAACCATCTGCAAGCCATCCCCATTTTTATTTGGTGAACACATTTCCATTGTAAAGCTTGTGGCTTTCGCTCATGGGTGCCGCGGGGCAGTTGACTAACCTTCGGTTATCGTCTGGGTTAACGACCGGAGTGCTGATAACAGCCTTTTTGTCTTGCTAACAGAATTTTGTACATGAACTCTTTAAATTTATTCTAACATTACCTGGATTAGTTTTGAGTTGCTAGGTTTTTATCTTTTTCTGTTTGGCCTTGGGGAAAGTTTTGGGAGGAAAATCCTTCTGGGTTTAGCATACAGCAATTGTAGTTATGTAAATAAAACCTTTTCAGAGGTTATTTTTCCATGTATACTGATTTGGCTATGGCTTGGAAATTGAAAAAGGAAGCCAGATATATTTGATGAGCATTTGTTTGTGAAGCTTGTGTTCAAGACAATGAAGTCTGTCAACTCCTTGAATTCTTGTGGCTTGGCATGTGTGAATTTTTCTCTATTATTATCTCTTTTGTGAGGTCTATTAGGGTGGATGGTCTCATATTTGTGACCTTAGAATTAACATCTTTGTCCATAAATGATAATTTGGGCTATTTTGGATAGCCATGCATGGCCCATTTGCTGAATCAATTTGGATTGATTGCATTTTATTTTTCAAAATTTTTTATTAATAATTTACAATCAATAAGAGATTTGTCAAGTGTTCTAGTGGGTGGGTAGTGTTTTCAAGTCTCATCTCTCCTTTTTCATTCCTTTAACAGATTAAAATAATAATAATAATGTTCATTTTTAGAATAGCCTTGTCTTTATTATCAAATTAAGACATACTATCCACTAAATAGATGACAAGACATGTTTGAAAATTCTATCAAATTTTGATTTCCCTTCCATCCCTCTAATTACTTGCAGAATAAAAAAAAAACTAATTATTGATTTTTTTTTAAAAAAAAAAAGATTATTGGTGAAAATGATTGATACTTAAGTTTGGCAAATCAAAAGAAACTAAGAGAAAAAGAATAGTAAAAAAACAAAAGATTAGAAAGGTGATAGTGATTCTATGCTTTGGCATCTTAGTTGTGAAAATTATTAACCAAAGAATAAGCTTAACCCTTGTGTTTGTAGTGTATATTCTTTATATATTGGGTTTATTACCAAAAAACCACAATTATCAATTTTCTTTAATTTTTATAATAAAAAATATTAACGTTTAAATTTATTATAATTGTAAAAAATTCTTAAATTAATTTTGACTATATTTAAATTAGTTTATGTATCATTATTTTTACTATATAAATAATTTAATTAACTTAAATTAAATTTTAGTTAAAATTCTATACCTTCAATTATTTGAAATTCTTATTTAAACAATAAAGAATTATGAATTTTAATTACATAATTTGAAAATTTTAAATAATAAAGAATTTAAGGTATTAATTAAGGTTTAACTCTAGTTAATTAAATTATTTATATGATAAAAAATAATGATGGCACCTATGTAATATAATTTAAATTTAATTAAAATTAATTTTAAAAAGTTATTATAATTATAATAAATTTTTTTATTCAAAAAACTATAAATATAAAAAAATGGTAAAAATTATAATTTTTTTTTTAAATTAACATAAATACCAATAAATCCATTCATTGGATTCTTTTAAAACAGGTAATGCATTAATGAGGCAATCCATAGGTAAGAAGTGTTGTAGAAGAAAGGGACAAAACAAAGCTATTAGGGTTTTTTTTTATGGATTTGATTTGATTTGATTTGATAGGATTAAAGTAAATAATTAATATTTTGTAAGTTAGTATTTGTTTGGAGACAAAAACCTATTATTATTGATTAGTTTTTTGAGGGACAAATCAATGTATCATTCAACTTAGCTGTAAATGTAGCACCAACATCCCATCCAATGCTCAACCAATAAAATGGGAGTTTTCTTTCAATTCTTTTTTTTTTTTTATTTAAATGTGAATTAAAATCCAAATTGATAAATTTATAATCATGATTTTATGGTTGGAGCATTGATGAATTACTAATTTAATTTTTTTATAAAAAAAATCCAATTTCTTTAAGAATAATTTATTTTTTTTATAAAAAAAATATTTTTTATTAACCCATTTTTCTAACTGTCTAAAATGTTAAAAAATTTAAAAATATTTTCTAGCAAATAAATGAAAGCTAAATTAAAATTTGATATTTCTATTATTAATTTATTTTTAAAAAGAAGTCAATTTCCCTTTATTGAGTATATCATAGCTTATCATTTTCTTTAACATTCTAGGTAAAGGGATATTAATTACTTTTTGATAAGTTAAATTATTGTTAAAAAAGGTAAGTTATTTAAACTAAATTATTACAACTCCTCTTATCTTCATCTCTCACAATCACAAGGTATGTCAAAGGGGAGCAGCAAGATGACCCTTTTCCTCTCACAAGGATATTTGTTTATAATAAAATTTTACTTGTTGACTTAAACATTAATTATTTAATGGCGAAAGAGATACCCAATAAAGAAGAGAAGGAAAATGTTGACAAGGAGACTGCTGGCAATTGCATGTTCAACAGTGGTGGCATTATTGCTATTGCTAGATGATGACCGCTATACTTCCTCTATTCTGAACAGTTCTTTGACTGGACAACAAATAAGCGAGATCGGACTAAAATTTCAGGTCAGATAGGACACGATTCATTTCCAATTGACATTGAAGTAAAGTACACATAAAATTGCCGTCTGTTTGTCATTTGTCATTTGTCATTAGCATAAATTATGCTCCAGCTCTTATCTTGCCTTAGAATTTCGAGACTGCCTTTGATTACCACAATTGTTTTTGATTAATTATTGTTGAATACAAAGGGTTTCATAGATTATTAAAAGATATAATGATAACGCTAAATTTAATTAAAGTATACTTACTTGAATTTAGATATATTGACAATTACTTCCATAACATCAAAATTCAAGTATTGTTATGAAAATTTTATTATTAATTAATATTAGCACAGACATTTCTAAGAGAAAGAGCATGTATTTTATAAATTGAAAAATCTTGAAAAAATCTACACATGCAAAATATTATTTATTGAGTCTCATTTGCATGTTATTTATTGAGTCTCTGAATTACATGAGTTAATATTGTTGATCAAAACTGATATTTACATTCATCTTAAATATGAAACTAAGTGCCATGTGCAACATATTATTTATTGATGAATATTATTAAATTAACAACGAGCATTCTCATTATATACACTCTGTGCAAGCTCTTATTTTGCAGAAAAAATTCAGAAGAAAGAGTAAGGCCAAAGAGCCTGAATCTTGCGCAAGATTTCAGTGAGATAGGTGATCGGTCTTGGAAAATGACCCCTGACACCACAAAACTGGCTGAGATGACGAAGCGACAGTAAGGTCAATGAGCCTGAATCCTATGCAAGGCTAAAGAGCCTGGAAGCGACAGTAAGGCCTAAGAGCCTGAATCTTGCGCAAGACCTCAGTGAGGTAGGTGACCAGCCTCGGAAAATGACCCCCGGCACCACAAAACCGGCTGAGATGACGAAGCGACAGTAAGGCCTAAGAGCCTGAATCTTGCACAAGACCTCAGTGAGGTAGGTGACCGGCCTCGAAAAATGACCCCCGACACCACAAAACCGGCTGAGATGACGAAGCGACAGTAAGGCCAATGAGTCTGAATCCCATGCAAGGCTAAAGAGCGTGGAAGCGACAGTAAGGCCTAAGAACCTGAATCTTGCGCAAGACCTTAGTGAGGTAGGTGATCGGCCTCGGAAAATGACCCCGGCACCACAAAACCGACTGAGATGACGAAGCGACAGTAATGCCAATGAGCCTGAATCTCATGCAAGGCTAAAGCGCCTGGAAGCGACAGTAAGGCCTAAGAGCCTAAATCTTGCGCAAGATCTCAGTGAGGTAGGTGACCGGCCTCGGAAAATGACCACCGGCACCACAAAACCGGCTGAGATGATGAAGCGACAGTAAGGCCAAAGAGCCTGAATCTTGCGCAAGACCTCAGTGAGGTAGGTGACCCGCCTCGGAAAATGACTCCCGGCACCACAAAACAGGCTGAGATGATGAAGCGACAGTAAGGCTAAAGAGCCTAAATCTTGCGCAAGACCTTAGTGAGGTAGGTGACTGGCCTCGGAAAAAGACCTTCAGCACTACAAAACCGAGCTGAGAGGACGAAGGGAACTATTCTTTCGCTTTTTATTAAAAAATACCATATGCTCACAACAGACATCGGCATACGATGACAGCACACAAAAACAACACATAAGAACATAGTTCCGACCTCACATAAAAAATTGGGGCACTGGACCATAAATGAAAAGTTAAACTCCGACCTCCCAAAGGAGCTCGGGTCATAAGGTAAAGAGACTTTGATCTCACACAACAGCCAAAAGCACCAAAGCGCCATACTAACCTCAAGAGGGTGCTGAAACAGAAATAAAATTTATGAATCCGACCTCTCGAAAGAGCTCGGATTACAGGCTAATAAGACCTCGATCTCGCAAAATAGCCAGCATATATCGAAATTAAACTAAGGCTCCCCAACGCCTGTATCATGTAGCAATGCGACCTACTAAAGGCCAATGCAAGGCTCACGGCGCCAAAGCACCATGCCAATCTCAAGAAAATGAGCTCGGTACTGGTAAATCCAATAGGCAGACCAAATTAAGGCAAGGCGAATCTTAAGCAAAATGTATACCAAGATAGAGAACCAAACAAAGGACCAGGGGCAATCATAGGAGGAACTGACCTTGAGAATTGACCGCTAGCACTAAACTAGCTCGGCTAGCCTAGAGAAAGGTCTAAGTAGCAAAGAGCTCGCAAAACGCTTGAGGGAAGATAGCTCGGAAAGCACTCGGGGGCAAAAAACCCAAACTATCGAGACATACTCAAGGACCAAATGCTTAGATAAAGAATCAAGGGGACAGGAGCAATGTAAAAGGCCAAATGAACTATTCTGAATGATTGGACGGGGCAGTGGAAAGTCTTGACTCATTAGATACAAAAGAATCGAACCCCAGTATGGTCAAACCCAAAATAGATAGTCCAACCTCTTCGACCCGGGGTCGATCTTCCTAAAAGCCCAGAGGGGCCAGACATACCTCCCTACTGAGCCTTATGTCTGTGCTGGCGAGGCTATAAACCTATAAAAGAAAGGTTAAAAGATGAACAAACAAGCAGTCAGGTTTAAACATAGCCTGTGTAAAGCTAGACAAGAAAGTAAGAAATTAAGTCCGACTTCACAAAAGAGCTCGGGGCACCAAAGTAAAGAAAACGAAATCACGAACTCTCGAGCTCAGAGCACAAGCAGCATCACGGGCTATAGGAATAAAAGCCTAAGCAAAGAACAAAAATCCAAGCTCCCGAACTCGTAGTACGGACGGACTCACAACAAGTAACAATCAAGCTGAATAAAGCTAAGTATAGAAGATATACCAGAGAGCCGAGCTCCCTATATGAAAAGGCTTGCAAATGCAGGAACGCACAAAAGGATAAACGAAAGCGAAAGGCCGTGCTCATGGCTCGGATTAACTCACAGTAAACAAACACTTAGCAAAGATGACCTAGGAAGAGGAAAACGACAAAAGGCCAAACTCCCTATCCCAATGGAGCACACAGCTCAGACCGCACTGACTGCCAGAAGGTTACATCTAGAGGGACAAGATTCCGAGCTCGTAACAAGAACAAGATTTAAAATCGTCTAATGCGGGGCACTCATGCAAATAAGACATTCCTCTAGGTATTATATATCCGAGCTCGCAGCATTGACGAGGTCATGAGCCAAAAACAGAAATGCCCTCATGAAAATAAGAAAAGCTCGCAAGTCAGAAGCTTAGCCAGACGTCGAGCTCTTAGCCCGGGTCAGTTCGACTAGCAAAGTCCCAGTAGAGATAGCCTGGTCCATCAATTAAGTAAAATTGACAAAGCCAGAAGACAATCTGAGTAAAAAATAATAATGAGGTACAGGCCGATGTGAAATATCATTCATCATCAAATACACATCTCCAGATCGCCATACATTCAAACATCAAAGTAAAGAGATAAAGAAATAAAAAGGCAAGGAAAGGACGTTCTTGACAAGACCAGTTCTCGGGTTGCGTGGTCATAAATGGAGTCTAGGGATTTACCCCATCGCCACTCATGTAATAACTGCCGAGGAGGTAAATGGGCAATTGATGACCGCCGGGCTTCCTCTACCCTGGGCGAGGCCGGGCCCAAGAGGAGAACAATGGTCCAAAGCCCATCAAGCCCTCCCTAGGCTGACCAACTCAGCATCTCAGGCCTCGATCCAGACACGCCGGGCCAGATGGATTACCTGCGAACCCAGACCCAACAGGAAGAAGTCCAGTCCGGTGATGTGATGTGAGGGAGAGGAGCTGGTCTAGTCACTTCATTGCCCAACCCACACGCGTGCCGGGGGAATTAAATGGCCGCCTGGCATGGAGAGAGGTCTGACACGTCCGTATGTACGGGCCTGAGTGACATAGACAGGTAGCACAATAGCAGGGAGACGGAAGGCGTCAGGGGCAGGTAAAAAAAAGGAGGGAGGTCTTCCTTCTTCTTCCGGCTTCTTCCTCGGCTCCATATTCTTTTACTTTATTTTTATCTGCAACTGTGGCCTATCCATATTACAGTAGTCATGAACCTGACTTGAACGTCAGAGGGTCTTCACCGTCAGAGGGTCTTCACCGGGAGCATCCCCGGTAGACCTCTGACCATGTTTCCTTATTTTGCAGGTCCTTTCATCAAATCGAAAATTGAGAGACCTATATAATGGACTCATATGATGGATCCAAAAGAAAACCAGATCTATCATGGAGTAAGAGGAAAATCAGATTCATCACTAGATTTGTGATATTGTTGAATTTTGGAGGATGTTTGAACTGTTTACCAACTGTAATTTTAAAAACAAATACTGGGAGAGGAGCTTTTTATTTTTATTCTTTATAAGATAATTTTATTTTATTTTAAAATTCATTAAGTATTTACTTCCCCTTATTAATTCAAATATTATTTACATTATTTTTAACTTCTCTATTATTTATTTTAAAATTTAATTAAATCATACTCTTATATGATTTTTTTTTTTTAAAAATAAAAATTAAAAATTAGAGAAGTAAAATATGAAATCTCTTAGATTTATTCAGACCATCAAACTAAGACCGTGAACACTACTATTATATGATTAGAATATTCTTTGATAATAATATTATAAAAAATCAATTAAAACAACAACTAATAATTAAAAAAATGTATAAAACATATTAATTATTTATTAGTTGTACTCATAAATTTAGTTTGATAGTAAATATATTTGAATAAATTTGAAATCTCATATTTACTCCCAATCCAGATTTCAAAAATAAAAAATTATTTATTAGTTATTTAATCATATTATTATTTTAACTTATAAGCAAACAAAGGAAGGTGATTTGGTAAATTATTATATACTCCTCAACCACCACCTTATCATACTAAATTAATAAAATTACAATAATTCATTAAAAAATTTAAAAATAAATTATGACCAGTTCAAAAATATCATATATATTAAAATCAAAATAAATTCCATTTACAAATTATATACGGCCAAGAATTCCTCTTTGTCAAATTTCAATAGAAATACCATACTCTATTCTATATCTCTTGTCTCAGAATTCTTGCCTCCAGTGACCTATTCTGCCAATAAACGGATAATTCTTGCATAATATATTTTTTTTTTTAATTTTTATTTTTTAATATATAGCAAATAAAAATATAAAACTCCATTTCAGTTTATATAGATTTCAATTGATGCTGAATTTAGATTTATGATTCAATACACCTCAAATATAAAGCCAAAATTTTAAATGCGACTTTATTTGCTACTTTGCTACTTTCTATTCTACCCAAGGTTTCCAGCATTTGAACCGGTGAAGGCAGGATTAAAAGTTTAAGATTCAATGGGATCAAAACCTAAGAAAAGAAATTCAATACCAATGAATTGAGTTTAAATACCCAGAAATGTAAGTGTAGAAATTTAAAATAAAAGTGCAGACTTTGAAATTAGAAGGCAGAAAATCAGTACATAAATAGCAGAATTTAAAATTACAAGTGCAGAAACTCATTAAAGGAAGTGCTGAAATTCAATTCAGAATGTACAGATGGTTTTAAATTAAAAGTGCAGAAATTTAATTCAAAAACTGCAGGATTTAAATCTGGAAGTTCAGAAATTCAATATGAAAATTGTGGAAAAGGTGCAGAATCATAATTACACAAAGAAATGTAGAACCAGAAATTTATTACTTCAAAGTGCAGGATTGAAAAAGTTAAAAGGGTGCAGAAGTATAGAAAATGCAGAATTAAAGACCAATAGCAGAGAGAGCAGAAATGAACATGTAAGATCTTAAGATGATACCTCACCAAAAACGGATCCTTAAAAGAAAGGAGAATGTAACCAAACTTGACTGTGTAAACATAAAAATCATTCCAACAAATGCTAAACATAAATTCAATACGAAAATAGCAGAAATTCAACACAAAAGGTGCAGAATCATAATTACGCACACAAAATGTAGAAATAAAAATCTATTACTTCAAAGTGCAGAATTGAAAAAGTAAGTACAGAGCAGTAGAGAATAAGAAATTTGGTGCAGAGGTATAGAACATACAGAATTGAAGACCAATAGCAGAAAGAGAAGAAATGAAAATGCAAGAACTTTAGATGATACCTCACCAAAAAGGATCCTTAAAAGAAAGGAGAATGTAACCAGACTCGGACAGTGTAAACATAAACATTGTGTAATTTGTTTTTATGCAAATGAAATGTTGGAATGGCGACTAAAAAACTGTGTAGAGGTTTCTATTTCTCTGTTTTCCATTTTTCAATTTTAGAGTATACTTGATTTCCTTCCATACAAATAGTGAAGTAGGTCCTTTTTTTCCTCCTACTTTCCTTTTTCAATCATACTCAAAATTCATACAATGTTTTTATTTCCCAGCAAGTCAATAGAAGACATTATGATGATCTCTACAATTGCATATAATACAATTGATAGGAGCATTCAAATCAACCAAGTCACTTCCTCTCTTATCCAAGACACAAACATATAAGGCTAAAAAATCCGAATTTTAATCCGAAATATTTTTTAGGTTATGTTAAAACATTTACTTTAAATTTATCTTCTTCTTTTTTTTTATACAATAATCTATAATTATTTTTCATTTGTTAGCCTTGAATTTTGAAGTTATTTCCTAATATAAAAGCCATCACTTTAACTATGTAAAACAAATTTGCTTACTAATATAAAAATTATATAAAAGTTAGAAACATAATCGCCAAATATTGCAAATTACTACTGGCTACAGCTACACTGATTTGCTTTAAAAATCTAAAGTGTCTCAGTCCTTATAAGCTAATAATATTAGATTATTGATCTCAGTATCAACAAATTATATATGACCATATGTGAAATATTAGATCAAGTGTTTAAATATAGGATCTTTGAATTAAAATTTGATTTGACTTGTTGAAGAGTTATCAAAACTAGAAATAATTTGTATCTTCATTTGCATAACATCATCAACTTTTTTTTGGATCTTATTGTTTCTAGTGTCATCTTAAATTTTTGTTAATCTGAAAATAGTTTGTTTTTGTTGATCTTTTTTTGTTTTGTTTTGTTTTGAGAATAATTTTTGTTAGTCTACTTGATGAGAGGTTTTTTATTCTTCTCCCATGAAAACTTCAAATCCACCTTTCATTGAAAACTATTTTGATCCCTTCAACAGGCTATTTTGCATTGGCATAAGGAAAAGATTTCTGAAACAACCAACACAACTGGTTTATTGGTTTCTGGGAATTTTTCATTTATTCATAAAGAAATTTGTGATAATTTACAACCTAGATTACACACACACACAAAAAAGGGAAACAAATCAAAATTGTTTTAAAAATCATATAACAAAAGGGAAAACCCAAATGGATTGACAATCTCACAAATCTAACAAAAAGACAAAAAGGAAATCTTCCCAAATACCAAATTCATACCAAGAAAATTAACACATGGAGAATTAATCAAAATCTCATTTAACATTTATCCCGTCCACACATCAAAATGAATGAAAATTTTGGGGTTGATATCTTCTTACGCGGAGTAAGAGACGACCCCGTTTGGATTGTTGTGGCGGCCTATGGAAACAGAAGAAACAGAGGAATTGGAGATTGAATTGCAGAACATGAGCGGTCGATCCTGGGCTTCCTCCGCATCATCTGCGTCATCGGAGGTGGAGAGATTAATACAGGCGCAACGTTCCAAGGAGGCGAAGAACGCCGACGCTACGCTCATCCCCACCCACTTGAGCTTCTCGTATGACCAGCAATTCATGTTATTGTCCATAGCTTGTGGATCGATTTCGATGGAGAAATCAAGAGATGAGAGGATTTTGGTTTCTGGGTTGTCAAGATTCTTGGAAAAGGAATAAGAAATGGGAATTTATCGTTAGATCTCAAAATTAGGCATCAAACTGCAAATGGGTATATCGGGGATGGCAACTCAGTTTTTTTTTCTTAAATTAGTTAATCACATTTAATTATCATTAAAGAAATCATTTGAAAGATACCATTAATAATAATAGGGCTCATGTCCGAAAAACAAAGGACTAAGGCCCAAAACGCTTAGCTCTATTGTTTAGATCTAGACCTGGCCAAGGGCATGTTCAATTCTATTTGTGGATCGAACCAGAATCGATTCGATTTATAATGGTTCAAAAATATTTTTGTTCCGATTTTACAGTAGTTACAGTTACTATTACAGTTATAGTTACGATTTCTATTATTTTAATTTTGATTTCCATTAAGTTAAAATTTTAAGTGGTCAAATTAATTTTGATTTGAAAAAGTTTCAATAAAATTAATTTATTATTCATATTAAAATTTAAATTATAAGTGTAATTTATCTTTTTAATAAAAAATTAATTTTATTTACGCTTAGAGACATTTTAAAAGAAATATATAATTATATTGTTCTTTAATATGATATATTTAGGTTGTGATACGTGTATTATGATTTCTCCTCTTCTCGTCGCGTAACGGCCTCAACGGATAACGATCAGCTGACAGATAAAGAGAACTGGAAGAAACTGCTTTTCATCTTCCTGAAACAAAAAATGGCGACACTTTCACTTCCACTCTCCCAAAACACTCGCTTTCTTCCCTACTCTTCTTCAAAACGCCGCCATTTTCTCTCTCAAGGCCTTCTTCACCCACCCATCAAGATCATCACTTGTTCTGCTAAGAGAGACCAAGTTGATTTCGTTTCTTTTACGCCATTGAAGGAGCTTCAAACTGTGGCTTGTGGTCTTCTTGCTGCTTGGGCTGTCACCGCTGCTTCACCTGTAATTGCTGCTAGCCAGGTTAAAGATCATCACTTACCCATTAGAATTCCTAATTTTTTTTTTCTCAAATCCTGCTGATAAAACTATTCTATCCCTTGTAATTGGTCTAGCTGTTCAAGAAATTGGGTGAAATTTCACTAAGATAATTGTTAGGCGTTACATGCCTGTAGTTTAATTACAAGCCCAAACGTTTCCTAGAAGGGCCTTTTCTAGAAGTCACTATTAGTGAAGTAGGAAAAGGAAAGAAAAGCTTGTGAGCTTATACTTGTGTTTGCCTCACCATTCAGTTACGCTAAGGCTGCATGGAGAAATTTCGAGATTTAGAGTAGTTATTGTACAGTTAAAGCTCTAGATAAGGAGAAGAAGCTTTTACTCTTGCAGGGGCATTTAGATTTGAAACTGGGTGAACTTTCATTATAGCGGATTACTTTGGAAATTGCATCTTTTTTTCCTGGAATTTTTCTAACAGGAGCTCCATCATTATAAACCAAACTGTTGTAGCGCAGTCTTACTATACCTTGTTTGTTATCTTTTAATAATGAGAAGCAAGAGTTGCTTATTAAGTTTACTGGATAGATTTGAGTGTATCAGGCCTCTGTGAGAATCATAACTTTTCACATTTTCACTATGAAAATTTTGCTTAATCTTCTATAGTTTTACTAGTGAACCACATCAATCCTGTGTCTTCTGTTATCTTCCCGGTGAATGGCTCTCCATGCTGTGAATGAGTCTGGCTTTGTTTTGCATTGCAAACTTAAGTCCTTTACCTTCAAAATATTTATTCAATGAAGTTTTTAAGAGAGTAAGGAGTTTTTGATTCTGCTTACAAAAACCTTTTTCATTCTTTTACAAGATCTCCATAGGCATTGATATCTTTCCATACCAATATATGAGGTGCAAAGATTTTAGGTTTATTCGTGTACAATTACTCAGATTAATACATGCATTAGTGCTGACTGCAGACTCAATGGATCATTTTTATGGTACCTTGTAGATTTTCTTGAAATCCTGCATATTTGATCACTTCATTGACGTGGCTAAGTGATGGAACTGATGAGAGTTTTTCCCTTAGTTTGTCAATAGTTTGAGCAGAGGTAGAACTAGACTCTTAACATCAGAAGAAAACAAACTCAAAAGATAAGAATCAGAATGCAAAAGATTTAATATTGTAGTTTCATATGAAGAATTTTCAAATGTTTTAGACGTGATGTTGATACTTCTGAAATAGTTTTGTAAAATAGATAGGCAAGAAAACAAAATTCCCTGCATAAGTAACTTTTCTTTTTGGCATCTCTTTTTCTCTTTCTGTACTTTAGGGGAGTATTTTCCCTTTGCTGTTCAAGATTAAAAGACTATAGATTGTAATATATTTTATTCTTACAATATATGGACTATAACCCTTTGTTTGGGATGAAAGATTTCATAAGAATTCAATTCAATTCATTTCATTTCTTTTCTATCAAATTTCATATTTGGAATGTAGGAAGTCGTTTCTTTTTTAACTTATAAAATTTGCATTTTCAAAGAATTTATGCCAAATGGAGGGTAAATGTTTCCTTTGCAGAGGCTACCCCCACTGTCGACTGAGCCTAACCGTTGTGAAAAGGCATTTGTTGGGAACACAATAGGTCAAGCAAATGGTGTTTACGACAAGCCAATTGATCTTCGCTTTTGTGATTATACAAATGAAAAATCCAATCTAAAGGGGAAGTCTCTTGCTGCAGCACTAATGTCAGATGCTAAGTTTGATGGTGCTGATATGTCAGAAGTGGTGATGTCAAAGGCTTATGCTGTTGGAGCTAGCTTCAAAGGTGACTTCTAAATCCATCTCTATATTCATCAAAGTTATGTGATAATACTATAAGATTGTCATTTCTTTTTCTAAGTAGTTCTTTGTCTATTGTTGAGTGTCAAACCACTTTCAGTACAGTGACATTATCTTCTCATTTTTGTTATTGATATTTGCTAGTCTTTGTAATGCTTATTTAAAAAAGCATCGAGTCATTAAATCTGGAGTACGACGGATTGAAATCTCTGAATAAAATCTTCAGTTCCAAAATCCATATTGTTAGTTTTTGTTAGTTTTTTAATTATTTAGTTTTCCCTTATGTTATCTAATTTCAATATCGTCCTTAGTTAGATAACTAATTTTATCCTACGTTATCTTAATCCCCTTTCCCTGAGAAATCCAACTATATGCATGCCAGGTGTGGACTTCTCAAATGCAGTTTTAGATAGGGTTAATTTTGGGAAAGCCAATCTGCAAGGAGCTGTGTTTAAGAACGCTGTACTATCAGGCTCCACTTTTGATGAAGCTCAATTGGCAGATGCTGTTTTTGAGGACACCATAATAGGATACATTGATCTTCAGAAGCTATGTACAAATAAAACTATTGATCCTGAAGGAAGAGCTAATCTCGGGTGCCGGTGATTTCTGTTTGTTTTCTTCTCTCTATTTCATTAATCTCTATGTTGCCTATTATCATATATTGACAACTATAGAGTGATTTTCCAATGATATAGATAATCATGTTCATTTAAAGTTTATCAGTGATTCATATGGTCAAATACTAACTAGTGGGACTGGCAACTGGTATCTGATGATTCAGTTATGGAAAAATCTCTGAAATTGACTATTTGCTAGAGGCTGATGTTTTGGCACAGGAGCAAGTTGGGCTCTTAACAGTTGCTCCATGGCTGGGACATAATGAAATTGCCATGGGGGGACTTCCTCCCTGCTTGTGGTTAATGTCAAGTCTGAATGGTATGTTCATGAGAGAGCTGTGTTTCTAGGTTTCTTGACGTGTCTTTGGGCTTTCTGGCGGTACTACCACCTCGTAGTTGCTAGCACTGGGGAAAGTTCTTTCCGATGTCGCGTTTTGGTTCCTTGTTTTCCCTGGACATGCATATTGTGGGACTGATTTTGATCCCCTCCTCTGGATTGGGTAGAACAACTGATTCCAACAGCCGAAACAACATCTTTTGGATTCTTTTACGATGTTGGGGATGTGGGTTCTGAACTCTTTAGATCAGTAGGCTTGGGCTTGTGCGTGATGGGCCTTGACATTACTTCTTAGTTTGTTGGGTCAAGGTTTGTAATTTGCCCTTTTTGGGCTTTAATGCAATAAAGTTTGCAGGTAAAAAAGAAAAAAGAAAAGAATTAGGCTAATTATTGAAAACTCCAACATTATACAAAAATCATACTCCTATTCTCGTATCATGGGAAGTACATTGATTTTTTCAAAAAACAATATTTTATTATTTAGAAAAATTTTGGGAACCGATGAACAGAAGGGCGCATCTGGTGTAGTGGTATCATAGTACCCTCCCACGGTACTGACCGGGGTTCGATTCCCCGGATGCGCAAACAAAAATTCTCTTTCAGAAAATTGAATTTTAAATATACAAATAAAATACTTACTTTTATCCTAATTTTTATAAGTAGCACTGGGTGTTGGAGTGGAGTTTACTGTTGTTTGATTGGATGTAAAAATTGATTGGTGTCGACGGAATATTAAGATAGAGTTTACTGTAGTTTGATTGGATGTGAAAAATGATTGGTGTCCACGGAATATTAAGACAGAGTTTACTGTAGTTTGATTGGATGTGAAAAATGATTGGTGTATGCATGGTTGTTGGGTATTAAAAATCACTTGAACTGCCATTCTATCAACAACTAAAATTCTTTATCACTCTTAAACCAACAGTCGTTTCTCAACCAACCGTGCATCTTCACAATCCATTTGTTTTCAACCATTCTCAAGCAATGCCTAATTTACCCTTTGGAAGCATAACTACCTTGAGGGTAGTTTAGTCCTTTTCCATCAAGTTATCTTATACATCATCTTCCAACCCATTTAGTGAGAACGAGTGAAATATTTTTTTATATATATATTTTCTTATTTTAAAGTTTAAAAATTGAAAAAATAAATAGAATAATTATATGTTTAATTGAATAAAACAAATTTTTGCAAAGATATGAAAGGGTTAAAAATGCAGTGAACCATAAAAAGAGAATACAATTATTTAATCAAGTCTGAAAATTTGTCAAAATTTTGAGAAAGGGCAAAGATATTATGGTAATTTTGGTTGAGCAAAACTAGACTGACATGTGATGGCTTTGGGAATCCTATTTTATTTGTGAGAAAGAAGCCTTGGTTTTTGTGGGCATAAGCTAGCAAAGCAGTTAGCATTTCCTGCCAAAAAAATGAAAGGATTCCAGAGAAAGAAAGAATCAAAGATGAAGTTGGAGACCTCCTTGTAATGTTTCTTGCTCAAATGAGTATTCCAATCACAGTTGCATTTTGCATACACAATCTCCTTTGCTTTTCTTTCAGTATCTCCACTGTAAATTTTGTGGTTGCTGATGCTGCTGTGTCTCTGAGATGCTCATTTGAGCAAGTAATGTTATAATGGGAGGCTGTTTTTGACCTATTTTCTCACACTTTTAACAATAAATGAGATGAGTTCTTCCAAGAAGTCTTTCTTTTTTCCCATATATGGCAACATTCTGGTATGTATTTTGCTTTTTTTTTTTGCCCACTTCAATTTTAGCTAATTCCGCTTTGTTCTTTTATATAATTATATTATTGACACCCATTTCACCGAAAAACTAAATTCGACCATTTAGATTTGAGTATATCCTTTAATAGTAAAAAAATTTTCGATTATTGAAAATTGAAATGGACAATCTATACGGATGAATTCTATTTTACCAAAAATATATTTTTAGAAAACATGTCTTAGACTAAATACTGACTAATTACTATAATAAAATATGCATTTTAAAAAAATATTTGCTATTAAAATCTTATATATATTTTGTAAAAAATTAGTCATAAAATAAAATTTCACTTAAAAAATATTTTAGTGGTAAAATTTTATTTTCTAGTGATCATTAATTTTTTTTTCATTAAAAATAATTTTATGTTAATAATATTTACATCAATAAATATTTAATTTCGGCACAAAAATATATACTATGATAAAATTAAATTTCTAAAAAAATTAATATTGCATTTAATACATGTATATTTGTAAAATTTTAAAAAATTTTATTTATAAAATAAAGTTGGTAGATAAAATAAGGATAAGATTCACTTATTTAATAATTCTAATAATTAAAAAAAATCCTTTTGGCGATGTAACTAGCTTTTATTTTGATGTTTATATTTTTCTATTTGTATTTTATTTCTGTTATTTATGTTTATTTAAAAAAAAAAAAAAAAACTTCAAGTCCAAGGAAAGCCTTTCCTAATTTGTAATTTCTTATTAACCATGGAAAGAAAAGATTATTTCCAACTAAAGCAATTTCTGGCATGGCGTAACTCATTGGTCTAACTGAAGAGATAATATAGCTAAATCAAATGATGTTGTAGAAAGAAAGAAACGCGAGGACAAGGGAAGAAACGACGCCGTAGAAAAGAATTCAAAACAATATCAAAATGATGTCATTTTATTTATAAATATAGTACATCCTAGATTCTTCTAGAATAATGTAGAGAACACTCAAGATTGTTAATGGTTTGTTAGTTTGTTAAATTTCTATTTTCCTTCCCAAACATGTATATAAACACACTCTCAATCAATTGAAAATATATCTTTTTTCCAAATTACAATTACTTTCTTATGGTATTAAAGCTCATCTTGTGTGAGTTATTCCTCTAGAACCAGATCTAGATCTAAAAAAATTCATTCTTCACCCTTTTCTGTACATCTTACCTTACCTAACAAGCATAATGGCTGAAATCATCGAAGAAACCATACCAAGAACAGATGACAAAGAAGACAAGATGATCAAACTGTTGAACTCTGACTCTCCTAGCATGATTCTTGTCAACTCACCCTTGAATGGAAACAATTACCTAACATGGAGTGATTCTTGTCAGCTCACCCCTGAATGGAAACAATTACCTAACATGGAGCAGATCAATAATAATCGCGTTAAAGGCAAAGGATAAGCTAGGGTTCATAAATGGCAAATGCAAAATGTCAGAGCAGAATGACAAAAATTATGAAGAATGGCAGAGAGCCGATAATATCGTAATGTCCTGGATTCTGAATGCTCTTTTTAAAGATCTAGTTGAAACTTTTTTTTATGCTACAAATGCTTATGAACTGTGGGAAGAATTAAAGGAAAGATTTGAGGATAGTAACGACCCCTTAATATACCAGTTAATGAAAGAAATTAGTAATATTATTCAAGCAAACAACAATCTCATGATGTATTACACAAAACTGAAGAAATTGTGGAATGAGTATGCATGTTTATAACCAATCCCTGTATGTGATTGTGATGCAGCAAAGTTATTCGCTGATATAGAAGGCAAACACAAATTGATACAATTTTTAATGGGCCTAAATGAGTCATATGACCATGTAAGAAATCAAATCCTCATTATGGAACCACTACCTAGTGTGAACAAGGCTTATTCTATGATTTTGAGAATTGAAAAACATAGAGAAGCTCAAAATGAAGAATCTGGAAACAGTGCAATGATAGCAAAAGTTCCAGAGAACAATAGAGACAGGGCATGGAAAACTCAATATAAGAAGAAAGATGACAGAGTATGCACTTATTGCAAGGTTACAGGACATGTGAAGGAGACCTATTTCAAGCATAATGGATATCCAGACTGGTTTAACGAACTCAAACAAAAAAAAGCTAAAGGAAAGAATACTGTTGCAGCTCATGTGTATGAAACCCTCCTGAACTGTGATGACAACTATGTTCAGAACAAAACAGACTAGAATATGGAATCATTGATGTAGGAAATGATGAAGTACATAAAGAATCATGGCCAAGGTACTATTGGCGGCAGTGTTGCTAATTGCATGAATTACACGGGCTTTGCAGGTATGTCATCCTATTGCTACTCTAATGCTTATAAGGTTAAAACTATGAGAGAATGGATTATAGATACCGGTGCCACAGCTCATATGTGCAATGACTTATCTTTCTTTTCAAACCACGGAACTCTAATTAGATCGAATCTTGTCACCTTACCCGATGGTAGCATGAAGACCATTACCAAAATCGAAACAATTTTCCTTAACCATAACATGCAGCTATCAAATGTACTCTATATACCTACCTTTAAGTATAATTTGTTGTCTGTAAGTCAAATTACACAAGCAGACAAAATCTCTATACAATTTTTTCATGACCAATGCATCTTGTAGGACCTAGCGATTAAATGCCTATTGGCTAATGGGAGGATGCACCAAGGATTATACAAATTAGATAAAGAATCATTTAGCCATAAAGAAAGCAGATTGAAGACAATCACCATAACATTAGCATCTCAGCAATATCTAAATAAATATGAAGTATGACATGGAAGATTGGGCCATGTATCCAAAAACAAGCTGTTGCATCTAAATGTAATAGAAGCTAGTGATTGTGATCCCTTTGTGTGCACCATTTGTCCCATTGCAAAACAATAAATGCTAAGTTTCAATAAAAGCAAGATTACTACTGCAACATCTTTTGAACTAATTCATATGGATCTTTTGGGGACCATACTCAATCATTTCAATCTTAAAGGCAAGATATGTGTTAACTACAGTTGATGACTATACTAGAGCGACCTAGACATACTTATTGCAGCATAAACAATCTTTATTTTCTGTATTAAAAGAATTCATTGTCATGATCCACAACCAGTTTCATAAAACGGTGAAGCACTTAAGAACAGATAATGGAATAGAATTTGTGAATCAAGACTACAACAAATGGTTGAAAGAAAGGGGCATTATTCACCAGAAATCATGTCTATACACTCCACAATAAAACATAGTAGTAGAAAGAAAGCACAAACACTTACTGCAAGTTGTAAGAGCTCTGATGTTTCAGTCAAATTTACCATAAAGGTTTTAGGGTGAATCCATACTTACAGCCACTCACATTATCAACAGACTCCCTAGCTCAGTTTTAAACTAGAAAACCCCTTATGCTCGTCTACATAAGGAAATCCCTAACCTTAACCTACTTAAAACTTTTAGTTACCTATACTTTACAACCAATACTCTATCTCATAAAATAAAATTTGCAGAAAGAGCTTTTAAGAGTGTCTTCCTTGGTTATGTCCCTAGAATGAAAGCTTACAAAGTCTATGCTTTGGACCTTAACAAAATCTTAGTTTCTAGGGATGTCATTTTTCATGAAACTATATTTCCCTTCCAATCCCAACAGTCCCATAACCCTCACAAAGCAGTGCTACCAAATACAATGCTAGAACCTGACTCACCAACCCTACCTCAAATAAACACTTACCACAACCCTTCCCATGAATCCCCAAGGGTAACAAAACCTTCTGCTTCTTCTTCTTCTTCATATGAAGAGGAAGCACCCATTACATCTGAACCAACAGGCATCTCAACAGAAGATACTGAAGAAATGACTACTTCAACACTAACAAGGAGAAGCACAAGACTCTCCACAAGTCCTAGATGGCTAAATGATTTTGTGACAACCTCTATATGTCATGATAATCCTGGTGCATCCCCTAATATTGCCACAAGTAATTTTTCTAACACATTGCCTTGTTTCACTTCTGAACCTATCTTTACACCTCACTATTTGAGCTTTGTGGCAAATTTATCTATGAATCATGAACCAAAGTCTTATCTTCAAGCAAAGGGGGACAACAAATGAGTACACGCCATGCAAGATGAACTAAGTGCCTTAAAATTAAACAATACTTGGTACCTAACTAATCTACCAAAAGGAAAAGAGCTATTGCCTCTAAATGGGTTTACAGAATCAAACATAAGTCGGATGAATCTGTTGACAGATTTAAAGCATGATTAGTGGCAAAGGGATTCAACCAACTATCTGGGGTTGATTACATTGACAATTTCTCTCCAGTACCCAAACTAGTTACTGTAAGAATGTTTATGGCTATAGCCACTGCCAATAACTGGCCAATACATTAATTAGATATTAACGTCTATTTACATGGTCATGTCGAGGAAGACCTATATATGCTTGTAACGACCCGAAAATCGGACCGCTACCGGCGCTAGGATCCAGATCGGCTTAAGGCCGCCGGGACCCGTAGCAAGCCTGACATATACCTGTAAACCTGTATAATCCCATACATGATCAACAACATACATAAAAATTTAAAACTTTTCCTTCAAACATCCAACTCAACCTGAACATACATGTACATAGTCATGATCATAATCGTGATCCCTCTGTGGGATCTCATCAATGCCCCAACAGGCGATTCAACATGAGATGAGTTGGCTTTCATGAACATTATAAAACATTTTTGATCATGTAATAAAAGGGATACCTTATACACAATGTCAAGCACAATATCTAATCCTCAATATCATTACATGACTGAAACTGTACTTTTACATAACATTAATACATTTATCATGTCCACACTATCTATTACATAAATCAGACTTCATTACTCTTGTAAACCTCCTGGTCTACCCTGTACCTGCAATCCTGGGGAAATGGGAGAGGGGTGAGCTACTAGAGCCCAGTGAGCAGAATAATAAAAACATTTAAATCATATGGATCATGGAATGCATCACATCACATCTAATCACATCAAGGATGAATTTGTCACCAATAGCCCTCTACATGGTCCAACTGTGCCAGAACGTAGAATGGGTCCTGGTCTTTCCCTTACATATCATAACATAACAGTGTCCAACTGTGCCAGAACGTAGAATGGGTCCTGGTCTTTCCCTTACATAGTGCCAGCGAACGTAGAATGGGTCCCACTGGTCTTACATTCCGTACCGTACATATCACATCGTCATATCATAGATCGAGGGCTATGGATCATCCAACATTCATCCACATCAACATAAAAATATGCAATGCAACATATTCATGAATTCTAATGCAAGCAACCTAATTCATCACATGGCATTCATGATGCGTGAAACATGCTGAAAAGTTCATTCTTTTCTTTAAAACATAATAAGTTATTCCACTCACCTCTGGGTAGCTCCGACCAGACACTGGGGCAACAGACTCACTGCTGGGGTCCTCGGTTCCTCGGGTCCGAACCTACACAGGTGGACTCAAATGAGGGACCAAACATACATGAACATAACTCTAAAATATTCCCCAAAAACCCCCTAAAACATCATAGAAAAACATGCAAGAAAAGGCTGAACAGGGCACTTTCGGCGGCAGGTTCGGCGGCTGAAAGTCCCTCAAGAGCCGAAAGTCAGGCAGGTTCGGCGGCACCTTCGGCGGCCGAAACTCCCAGACAGAGGCGAAACTCATGCATGTTCGGCGGCACTTTCGGCGACCGAAAGTCCCAGACAGAGACGAAAGTCTCCTTTCGGGGGCAAGCTTCGGCAGCCGAAGGCTGCCTCCACAAGCACGTTCGGCGGCCGAAAGTTCCTTCGGCTGCCGAACCTGGTTTCTCCCAGAATGGCAGAAACTCAGCTCCCTTATGCATTTGTGCCTCCAATCTCATCCAAACATGCATAAACCTATTCTACAACATTCCCAAACATACACAAGTAAACATACAAGTTCCTAGGGGCATCAAACCATCAAAAACCCCAACTACAACACACAAACAACTCATATTGTTCAAAAATCACACCAAAAACCCATAAACATAACTATGACCTAAACATGCATTCTACCCCCATGAACTTCATAAAACTTACTTAAAACATAACATAAGCTAGAGATCGACTCTTACCTCTTGAAGATCGAGAGTAGAGGCGACCAAACTTGGAGTTGGAAGAGATTCGAGTCCTTGAACCTCAAATCTCCAAAACTTTGCTCAAAAGCTCAAATCTTCAAAACGAAGTTAAAACAAGTGAAAAACTTGAAAGATCTAGAGGAAAAACATCAAAGATCGGTGAGGGGCGGCGGAAAGCTCACCTTGGCCGAAAATGGGGAAAAGCTCGCCCGTTTTCGGCTAAGGGACCCTTTTATAGTGGCTGGCCAGGCCACGTTCGGGGGCCGAATATGCCTCCGCATGCATGCCATGTTCGGTGGCCGAACTTGAGGTTCGGCGGCCGAACCTGAGTTTTCCTCCAAGGTTGTTTTAATGCAAAAACTCATTTCCATTTTACTTAAAACCATGAAATACCTTAAAACATTTTATGAAAACATGTTTCTACCCTAATAGAGGCTTCCGACATCCGAGATTCCACCGGACGGTAGGAATTCCGATACCGGAGTCTAGCCGGGTATTACATTCTCCCCCTCTTAAGAACATTCGTCCCCGAATGTACCTCAACTAGCACACGTAGCATGGCATAAAACATAACATACATACATAGCACATAAACACATCGAGATCTAACCTTAAAAGAGATGAGGGTACTGCTGGAGCATAGACTCCCGTGTCTCCCAAGTGCATTCCTCCAAATTGTGGTGGTTCCACAGGACTTTCACCATCGGGATTTCCTTGTTTCTTAGCTTTCTGATCTGGGTGTCTATGATCCGTACTGGCTGTTCAACATAGGTGAGATCCTCTTGGACCTCCACATCAGGCTTACTAAGAACCTTGCTCGGATCTGACACAAACTTCCTCAACATTGAAACATGGAAAATCGGATGGATTCTTTCCATTGAAGCAGGTAAGTCCAGCTTGTACGACACATTCCCGATCTTTTGCAAGATTTCAAAGGGTCCGATGTATCGTGGGGCTAGTTTACCCTTCTTCCCGAAGCGAACCACTCCTTTCATAGGAGACACCTTGAGCAATACCAGATCCCCCTCCTGAAAATCTAACTGTCTTCTGCGGACGTCTGCATAACTCTTCTGCCTGCTTACAGCAGTCTTGATTCTTTCTCTGATTATGGGTACTACCCTGCTGGTAATCTCTACAAGCTCAGGCCCTGCCAAGGCCTTTTCTCCAACCTCTTCCCAGCAAACAGGTGATCTGCACTTCCTTCCATATAAAGCTTCATATGGAGCCATCCCGATGCTAGCATGATGGCTGTTATTGTAGGCAAACTCCACCAAAGGTAGATGCTGCCTCCAAGAACCGCCAAAGTCCAGCACACACATTCTGAGCATATCCTCTATGGTCTGGATGGTCCTTTCTGACTGTCCGTCCGTCTGTGGATGGAAAGCAGTGCTAAAATCCAACCTAGTACCCATGGCATTCTGCAGACTCCGCCAAAATCTGGAGGTGAACTGGGGCCCTCTATCTGACACTATCGAAACAGGAACCCCATGCAGCCTGACGATCTCGTCCACATATACCTGCGCCAACTTGTCCACAGAGTAGCCACTCCTGACAGAAATGAAGTGAGCAGATTTGGTGAGTCTGTCCACAATCACCCATATGGAGTACACTCTGTTGGACGCCGCCGGTAACCCCACTACGAAGTCCATAGCTATATTTTCCCATTTCCATTTTGGAATAGGTAGCGGGTTAAGCATTCCAGCCGGCTTCTGATGTTCCAGCTTCACCCTCTGACACACTTCGCAGGCTGACACGAACTGTGCCACTTCTTTCTTCATAGCTGGCCACCAATAAACCTTCTTTAGATCTTGATACATCTTGGTGGCTCCGGGGTGAATGCTGTATCTTGCATTATGAGCCTCCCTCATAATGTCTCCTTTTAGCCCTATGTCATCTGGTACACATAGTCTGCTCCCATAGCGGAGGATCCCCTTGCTGTCGAATCTGAACTCACTATCATTGCCTGACTGAACAGTCTTGGCAATCTTCACTAACTCTGGGTCCTCATGCTGTTTCTGAGCCACCTGCTCCAGAAACACGGGTGCCACTCTCATCTGGGCCACCAAGGCACCTGTACCAGACAACTCCATCTGTAGACCTTCCTCAATGAGCTTGTAAAACTCTTTCACCACTGGCCTCCTCTCTGCCGATATGTGGGATAAACTGCCTAGTGACTTCCGGCTTAGGGCGTCTGCCACGACATTCGCCTTATCCGGATGATACTGAATCTTGCAATCATAGTCACTCAGCAGCTCCACCCATCTCCTCTGTCTCAAATTCAAATCTCTTTGACTCAGGATGTACTGCAGGCTTTTATGATCTGTAAAGATCTCACATTTAACCCCATAGAGGTAGTGCCTCCACATCTTGAGTGCAAAGATTACTGCCGCCATCTCCAGGTCATGTGTGGGGTAATTCAACTCATGCTTCTTCAGCTGCCTAGAAGCATAAGCGATCACCCTCTCATTCTGCATTAGTACACAATCCAGTCCCACACGGGACGCATCACAAAAGACTGTAAAGTCCTTATCACTATATGGCAGAGCTAAAACTGGTGCTGAAGTCAACCTCTTCTTAAGCTCTTCAAAACTCTCCTCGCACTGGTCGGTCCACAGAAATTTCTGATTCTTCCTGGTTAGTCTGGTCAGAGGAGCTGCTATCTTTGAGAAGTCCTGAACGAACCTCCTGTAGTAACCTGCCAAACCCAAGAAACTCCTGATCTCCGTCACTGAAGTGGGTCTAGGCCAGTTAGCCACAGTTTCTGTCTTCTTGGGGTCCACCTCAATCCCATTCTCTGACACTACATGCCCCAAGAACGAAATGCTCCTCAGCCAGAACTCACACTTAGAGAACTTGGCATACAAGCCATGTTCCCTCAAAGTCTGCAGAACCAACCTCAGATGATGGGCATGCTCCTCTGCGTTCCTGGAATACACTAAGATATCATCTATGAAGACAATAACAAAGTGATCCAGGTATTGGCTAAATACTCTGTTCATGAGATCCATGAATGCTGCAGGGGCGTTGGTTAACCCGAACGGCATCACAAGGAACTCAAAATGCCCATATCTGGTCCTGAAAGCTGTCTTCGGCACATCTTCATCCCTTATCCTTAACTGATGGTACCCCGATCTTAGATCTATTTTGGAGAAACAATTCGCTCCTGCTAGCTGGTCGAATAGATCATCGATCCTTGGTAGAGGGTACCTATTTTTGGTAGTGACTTTGTTCAACTGCCTGTAGTCGATACAAAGTCTAAGGGATCCATCCTTCTTCCTCACAAACAAGACCGGAGCACCCCAAGGCGAGGTACTCTGTCGGATGAAGCCCTTCTCTACCAGCTCTTGCAACTGTTCTTTCAACTCTTTCAACTCGGCTGGGGCCATCCTGTAGGGAGGGATAGAGATCGGTCTAGTTCCAGGCACCAACTCTATTTCGAACTCTATCTCCCTAGCAGGTGGTAAACCTGGAAGCTCATCAGGAAAGACATCCTGAAACTCTCTGACAACTGGCACTGAGGCTGGCTCCCTGACCTGACTGACTAGTTCTCTCACATGAGCTAAGTACCCCTGACATCCCTTCCTAAGCAACCTACGAGCCTGAAGAGCTGATATCAGACCTCTAGGTGTGCCCCTCTTGTCTCCTCTGAAGACGACCTCTGACCCGTCCTGATCTCTGAACTTGACTACCTTGTCTCTGCAGTCCAAGGTAGCACCATGGGTAGATAGCCAATCCATCCCTAGAATGACGTCAAAGTCTGTCAAATCTAGAACCACAAGGTCGGCGGAGAGGCATCTTCCCTCAACAAAAACTAGACTGTACTGATAGACTGACACTGCCACTGACGGGTCACACTTGGGTCCACTGACTCATAGGGGACACTCTAACCCAGAGACTATCAGACCCAACCTCTCAACGGCTCTCGGAGCAATAAATGAATGAGATGCACCCGGGTCCATTAATGCATACACATCAGAACACCCAATGACGAGATTACCTGACACCACGGTGTTGGATGTGTTAGCCTCCTGCTGAGTCATGGTGAAGATCCTGGCTGGGGCTGATGGACCTTCACCTCGGGAACCAGAAGAAGAGGCTGCCCCTCTCCCTCTACCTCTGCCACTGCCCTGAGTTGTGGCTGGAGCTGCTGGCTGTGCCACACTACCAGAAGCTGTCTGCTGGGGCTGACCCATAAAAGGTGCTCTAGGACACTCCCGAGCTATGTGTCCCTCCTGTCCACATCTGAAACATGTATTAGTCCCAGCTCGACACACTCCCCTGTGCGGCCTTCCACATCTCTGGCATTCTGTACCATCTGAGCTTGAGCTCGAGCCACCGCCAAATCCCAGACCGGATTTCAACTTATTCCAAAACTTATTCTTCTTCGGCTTCTTGGTGGTGTTATCCCACCTCTTCTTACTTGAGCTCTGAGAAGAGAAACCTGGTCCTCCTCTGCCTGGGGTCTTAACCCCTGAAGACTGGGTCACTGACTGCTTCACTGACCCCTCAACTATAGCACTCGCCTCCATCCTTCGAGCCATATCCACCACAGTGTGGAAACTTTCTCTCTCAGCTGACTGAATCAACGAGGAGTACCTAGAATGCAGCTTCATAACATATCTTTTGGCTTTCTTCGTATCTGTATCTAGAGCTTGCCCTGAAAAAGGCAATAGCTCCAAGAATTTATCCGTGAACTCCTCTACACCCATGTGCTCTGACTGCCTCAGTTGCTCAAACTCAATCATCTTCAGTTCTCTGGAACTATCTGGAAAAGCCCATCCCGCGAACTCATTCGCGAATTCCTCCCATGTCATACCGTCTAGTCTCGGGTCCACATAACACTTGAACCATTCCCGTGCCTTCTTGCACTTTAAAGTGAACCCTGCCATCTGAATGGCCCTACTGTCACTTGCCCCTAGCTCATCAGTTATTGTCTTCACCACTCTCAGATACTCAAAGGGGTCATCCCCTGACTTGTATTTGGGAGCATCCAGCTTGAGGTAATCTGTCATCTTTACCTTGCTCCCATCGACTGAGCTAGGTCTAGGAGGTTGAGTAACTGGGGCTGCTGGTTCTGTAGATGGTGGAGGTGCAGCATTCCCCGAGGTGGGGTTCGCCGGGTTAGGATAGAAGGGTGAGGGTGGATAAGCTGGGTATTGTGTATAAGGTGGATAGAAAGGTGGATAAGGCATGTAGGTAGGGTAGGGGTTAAAGCTGGAGTAATCTGATGTACCTCCCATCGGATACCCTGAACCCTGTGGGAAGGGTGGATAATGGGGTGGAAAACCATACCCCGAGGCCTGAACGCCTCCCTGAGACTCCCCTGTCCCTTCTTCCTCCATGCTCACATCCAGGTTCCCATCCCTCCTCTGCTCCTCTTCCATAACCTCCCTCACATTTGAAGAACTTCCTCCTCTATCTGTCCCCCTTCTGCTAGCATCAAAAGACCTTCTAGGGTCCCTTGACACTCTTTCTCTGTTTGCTCTACAAGACATTGCCCTAGGCAATGTAGGAGGACGAACGCTCGTGCCCTCATCCTCAGGTGGCACTCCAGTCAATCGTGCAGATCGACGAGTTCCTCTCATCCTGTTTTCTGAAAAACAGTACACATCATACAAACATTAGCATCATATGGTTCATGTGCGCACACATGAACCCTCATCACATATACATCATTCATATCATAGCATCAATGCACATGTATATAATCATGGCATTTCACATCATCATACAAGACAGGACTCCACATCCTATCCTAGTGGACATGATCTTTCCTATTGTGCTTGACCTTCTAGAACATCTATGAGCCCGACACTCTAGGTCCGATTCTATGAACCTAGGGCTCTGATACCATTCTGTAACGATCCGAAAATCGGACCGCTACCGGTGCTAGGATCCAGATCGGCTTAAGGCCGCCGGGACCCGTAGCAAGCCTGACATATAACCTGTAAACCTGTATAATCCCATACATGATCAACAACATACATAAAAATTAAAACTTTTCCTTCAAACATCCAACTCAACCTGAACATACATGTACATAGTCATGATCATAATCGTGATCCCTCTGTGGGATCTCATCAATGCCCCAACAGGCGATACAACATGAGATGAGTTGGCTTTCATGAACATTATAAAACATTTTTGATCATGTAATAAAAGGGATACCTCATACACAATGTCAAGCACAATATCTAATCCTCAATATCATTACATGACTGAAACTGTACTTTTACATAACATTAATACATTTATCATGTCCACACTATCTATTACATATATCAGACTTCATTACTCTTATAAACCTCCTGGTCTACCCTGTACCTGCAATCTTGGGGAAATGGGAGAGGGGTGAGCTACTAGAGCCCAGTGAGCAGAATAATAAAAACATTTAAATCATATGGATCATGGAATGCATCACATCACATCTAATCACATCAAGGATGAATTTGTCACCAATAGCCCTCTACATGGTCCAACTGTGCCAGAACGTAGAATGGGTCCTGGTCTTTCCCTTACATAGTGCCAGCGAACGTAGAATGGGTCCCACTGGTCTTACATTCCGTACCGTACATATCACATCGTCATATCATAGATCGAGGGCTATGGATCATCCAACATTCATCCACATCAACATAAAAATATGCAATGCAACATATTCGTGAATTCTAATGCAAGCAACCTAATTCATCACATGGCATTCATGATGCGTGAAACATGCTGAAAAGTTCATTCTTTTCTTTAAAACATAATAAGTTATTCCACTCACTTCTGGGTAGCTCTGACCAGACACTGGGGCAACAGACTCACTGCTGGGGTCCTCGGTTCCTCGGGTCCGAACCTACACAGGTGGACTCAAATGAGGGACCAAACATACATGAACATAACTCTAAAATATTTCCCAAAAACCCCCTAAAACATCATAGAAAAACATGCAAGAAAAGGCTGAACAGGGCACTTTCGGCGGCAGGTTCGGCGGCCGAAAGTCCCTCCAGAGCCGAAAGTCAGGCAGGTTCGGCGGCGCCTTCGGCGGCCGAAACTCCCAGACAGAGGCAAAACTCATGCATGTTCGGCGGCACTTTCGGCGACCAAAAGTCCCAGACAGAGACGAAAGTCTCCTTTCGGGGGCAAGCTTCGGCAGCCGAAGGCTGCCTCCACAAGCACGTTCGGCGGCCGAAAGTTCCTTCGGCTGCCGAACCTGGTTTCTCCCAGAATGGCAGAAACTCAGCTCCCTTATGCATTTGTGCCTCCAATCTCATCCAAACATGCATAAACCTATTCTACAACATTCCCAAACATACACAAGTAAACATACAAGTTCCTAGGGGCATCAAACCATCAAAAACCCCAACTACAACACACAAACAACTCACATTGTTCAAAAATCACACCAAAAACCCATAAACATAACTATGACCTAAACATGCATTCTACCCCCATGAACTTCATAAAACTTACTTAAAACATAACATAAGCTAGAGATCGACTCTTACCTCTTGAAGATCGAGAGTAGAGGCGACCAAACTTGGAGTTGGAAGAGATTCGAGTCCTTGAACCTCAAAGCTCCAAAACTTTGCTCAAAAGCTCAAATCTTCAAAACGAAGTTAAAACAAGTGAAAAACTTGAAAGATCTAGAGGAAAAACATCAAAGATCGGTGAGGGGCGGCGGAAAGCTCACCTTGGCCGAAAATGGGGAAAAGCTCGCCCGTTTTCGGCTAAGGGACCCTTTTATAGTGGCTGGCCAGGCCACGTTCGGGGGCCGAATGTGCCTCCGCATGCATGCCATGTTCGGCGGCCGAACTTGAGGTTCGGCGGCCGAACCTGAGGTTCGGCGGCCGAACCTGGACTTCCCTCACTTGTGCTTTCGGGGGCCTAAAGGCGCTCCCGAAGGCATGCATGTTCGGCGGCCGAACTTGAGGTTCGGCGGCCGAACCTGAGTTTTCCTCCAAGGTTGTTTTAATGCAAAAACTCATTTCCATTTTACTTAAAACCATGAAATACCTTAAAAATTTTTATGAAAACATATTTCTACCCTACTAGAGGCTTCCGACATCCGAGATTCCACCGGACGGTAGGAATTCCGATACCGGAGTCTAGCCGGGTATTATAATGCTACCCCCAGAAGGCTATGACAAAGCTCAACTAGGACAAGTGTGCAAGCTTATTAAGAGCATCTACGACCTAAAACAAGCAGAGAGAATGTGGAATAAAAAACTTACCAATTGTTTGAAGCAATATGGGTTTAGCCAATCCTTCTTTGATAACTGCCTGTTTGTAAAATCACAAAAGGATAATTTTTTAGCCTTGCTTGTTTATGTTGACGACATACTCATAGCAGGACAATTAGAAGAAGACATATCAGATGTGAAAACTTACCTAGATAAACTCTTCACCATCAAAGATTTGGGATATGTTAAATATTTCCTGCGACTGGAAGTCGCACGTTCTGAAGCTAGTCTTTTCCTTCACTAAAAAAAATATGTGTTAGACATCCTTTAAGAAACCAGATTCATGCATGCTAAGATATCTGATTTCCCTTTACCACAAGGGCTTAAACTCAATAATGAAACTGGACTAATTTTGATAGACCCAAATAGATATCGAAAATTAATAGGCAAACTACTTTACCTTAGAGTTACCAAGCCGGATATATCTTATGCAACACAGCATCTTAGTCAGATCATGCAGCAGTCACGACAACAAAACTGGGATGCAGCTCTTCATGTACTTCATTATTTGAAAGGCTGTCTAACATGAGGCCTATTTTTCCTAGCCCAAAATAATTTCAAGATCCGAGATTTCTCTGACGCAGACTGGGCTTCTTGTTCAATGACCAGAAAATCACTCACCGGATACTGCATCTTTCTTGGTAAATCACTGATATCCTGGAAAACAAAAAAATAAAACACTGTTAGCAGGTCATCCGCAGAAGCCGAATACAAAAGTATGGTGATTACAGTATGTAAACTTAAATGGGTAACTTATTTGTTAAAGGAATTTCACATAGAACTAATGCTTTCTATCCCTCTGCATTGCAACAACCAAGTAGCTCAATATATAGCAGCCAACCCCGAATTCCATGAAAGGACAAAGCATCTGGATATCAACTGCCATATTGTATGTGATGAACTCTCCAGAGTCTTCATTTCAATAGTGCATGTGCCATCCCGACAGGAGATCGCCGATCTGTTCACCAAATCTCTCGGCCCAGCGCAGTTCCAAAAGCTCCCGTCCAATATGGGATTACCCAAAACTGGGGCATCTCCATCTTGCGGGGGGCTGAAGAGATAATATAGCTAATCCAAACGATGTCGTAGAAAAAAAGAAGCGCGAGGACAAGGGAAGAAACACCGCCGTAGAAAAGAATCCAAAACATTATCAAAACGATGCCGTTTTATTTATAAATATAGTGCATCCTAGATTCTTCCAAAATAGTGTAGAGAATATTCAAGATTGTTAATGGTTTGTTAGTTTGTTGAATTTTTGTTTTCCTTCTCAAACGTGTATATAAACACAACTCTCAATCAATGCAAAATATATCTCTTTTCCAAAGTATATATCTTTTCCAAACTACAGTTACTTTCTCACTAATTGATTTTATTTTTATAAAAATTGATCAAGTAAAATCGTGAACACTAAATATATTTAATCTAAGTGCCCTTATTATTTTATATTAAATTTAAATTTTCTTTTTACCGATGCATTAAGAACCGTATTTAACATAACTCTAAAGTAAGAGTACAAACATAAATCTAAATCAATCCAGAAACACAAATCAACCTGTCTTAGACTAACCTGATAATGTTAAAATCCGTTAAAATCATGACATGTGTATACGAAATTTAAAAGGTTATGCGAATCTTTCCATCTAATTCGACTGGGCAGTAGAATGCCCGACTTATGGAATATGAAGATTAGACAACCAGTACCCTTGACTTCACCAAAATGCAGAATGGACAGGCCGATCACTTTAAAGTTAGTATTGCAGACGATAATTAAATAGGGGGACTATTGACCTTAGTGATCGAGGGAACCTCACCTCGGTACAGACTGGGTGAGCCGAGTACGACCTGATGAGACTGTGTTAGGTAGCCAATCTCCAACATGTTGATTGTCTTTTCGGTACATCACTAGGATCATAAATACACGTGTGGTAAGATAGACTGACGTAACGTACATGATGGACAAGGTATGAGCTAACCGACTCTATATTTATTAGTTGACTCCCAATCATTAAAAAGTTGCCTAACATACCATCACCGGATGTCCCTATCCAATGTGATGGGACGTAAGCCGGAGAGCACCAAGACAATGGGGGTATGGATATTCCTGAACCAGCCATATTTAGGAGACATTTAACTTCTCCTAAAATCTTTTTATTAAGTCTCTTCCCAAACCTTAACTTACCCGAACCAACAATTAGCGGTATTAATTTTCAACCACCTATCTATATTTATTGACTTTTCCGTGAGATCGAACCCTTATCCATGCGTCCACGCTCCATTGAGTCCAAGATATCTCAACTCATCATAACCCAATCAAATAAAATATCAAATTAAAGCCGGAATTAAAAAACCAACCAAACTCAAAGGAAAAAAATGAAACGGCAACCATCGAAGATTAGAAAATTTCCACCAAAACCAGCAACCACACTGCTAGTACCGTTCTTCCAAAATCCAACACAGATAATCCAAATACGAAAATCAGGTAAGCAACAAGAAGACCCACAACATGACTGTCTATATGTCAATTCAATTTATAATTAATTAATCATTTAAAATCGTGATGAATCTTGCAAAAAAAATTATTTTATAGAGTAAAAATTCCTTTTAATTGAATGTATAAATTAAGTTATGCATCAGATTTAATTACTCTTTCTACTACTAATTAATAGGTAAAGTATCAATAGATTTTAACTTATTTTTATTGAAATTGGAATTCAAATCAAAATCAATTAAAATAAAATAAATAATAATTAATGAATGCAACGATAAACCTTATTGCATTTTATAAAAGAAAACTCATATTGGATTCAATAATGGATTATTTACAGGGTCATGAAAGTATATCTATTGATAAGAATAAATAAATTAAATAAACAAAAGAACTCACAATCTTCTTTTATAAATAAAGAAATATTAATATGATATAAAAGATTCAAAGGGAAAGTTAAAACTCAAAGGTGAAGCAAGCAAACACACAGAACAAACTTCTTTTTACAATTTGTACAAAGAATTTTCCTACTAGCAAAGAAAGGCATCTCCAAGTTTTCACTTCTTCTTCAAACATTGCTCAAACTCCAATACTCTACCAATTCTCATCAACCTTCATCTCCCCAAATCAATCTTAATCATGGAGAAAAGCTTAGCTTCTCTCTGTGCTTCATTGGTGACCACCGTTCTTCTGCTTCTTGAAGCAACTCCAATTCAAGGTATGGCTATACAAATTCTCCTTTAGCCTCCACTTAAAAAAAGAAAGTTTATTATTTAAAATTTCAAAATATTTTAATATATTTTTCTAAATCAAGAGATTAATCGATCAATTTTTCTGTACCATCTAGATTAATTAGTAATTTTTCCTAAAAAAGTTGGTCTATTTCTATCATTACTTATCAAATGCTGCGGTATATTGTCTTAGGAGTTGAAGGTACTATCGGAGTCAATTATGGCACGGTGGCAAACAACCTTCCTCCGCCAGCAGAAGTTGCTAATTTTCTAGTAGAATCCACCATTATCAACCGTGTGAGGCTGTTTGATACCAACACCGAAATCTTGGAAGCATTTGCTCACACTGGGATTGCAGTCACAGTCACAGTCCCTAATGATCAAATCCTTCATCTTACCAAGCTCATCAATGCTCAACAATGGTTAAAATCCAACATCCAACCTTATGTTCCTGCAACTAATATCATCAGAATTTTAGTTGGCAATGAAGTTTTATCAACTGCAAATAAATTCATAATATCAAGCCTTGTTCCAGCAATGAAAACTCTTCACACAGCTCTTGTTGAAGCATCATTGGACTCTAAAATCGAAGTCTCTACACCTCATTCTTTAGGTATTCTCTCATCTTCAAGCCCGCCTTCGACTGGAAAATTTCGACGAGGCTATGATGTTCATGTGCTTAAACCGTTGCTTATCTTCCTTAGAGAAACAAATTCACCATTCATGATCAACCCATATCCATTTTTTGGATGTTCATCAGAAGAAACTCTTGATTATGCACTTTTCAAGCCTAATTCTGGGGTGGAAGATGAGAATACCAAGCTTGTTTACACAAACATGTTAGATGGGCAACTTGATGCAGTCTTTTCAGCTATGAAACTTCTGGGTTTTGCTGATATTGATATTGTTATAGCTGAAACTGGGTGGCCTTCCAATGGAGATTCATCACAAATTGGTGTTGATGCTGAGAGTGCAGCTCAGTACAATGGAAATCTCATGAAACATGTAACTTCTGGTTCCGGAACTCCTCTCATGCCAAACCGGACTTTTGAGACTTACATTTTCGCTCTCTTCAATGAAAATCTCAAGCCCGGACCTACTTGCGAGCGTAATTTCGGGTTGTTCCAGCCAGACATGACACCGGTGTATAACATCGGAGTCCTCCGGTCCACGGTATCCGCCGCTGCCACATACCATCATCTTACATATTTGTTAATCTTTACAATCGGCTTTCTTGTTGTTACTAAGAATGAATCAGGTCTCGTCAAGAATTGTCCGATATTATCAATGTTAAGTTTTGATTGTGGCTAGTTTATGGTTCTGGCAGGCTAGTTCATCATTTCCTAGGAACCCGAGCCCGGAGCCACCGGTGGTTGCGCCGGTGAGTCCAGAGCCTACAGGGGCACCGCAGCATGAGGAGAAAAGGTGGTGTCTTCCGAAAACAGGAGCAGATGTAGAGGCTTTGCAGAGGAATATTGATTATGTGTGTGGGATGGGAGTGGACTGTGGACCTATTGAAGATAGTGGTGAATGCTTCTTGCCTAACACAGTTAGGGCACATGCAGCATTTGCCATGAATGCTTATTATCAAGCCATGGGAAGGAATGATTATGATTGTGATTTTCAACAAACTGGAGCTATCAGCAGCTTGGATCCAAGTATGTTTTTTAGATGATTTTTTTTTTATTTGGTTAGTAATGGCTATAGAGTGATTCATCAGTTTTCTTTGTTGAGATTTTTTTTTCTTTTCCTTTTCAGGCTATGGAAAATGCAAGTACTGATTTAGTGCAATGGAGGCCAATAGAAAGAAATATTTTTTATTTTTGCATATTTTTCCCCTCTTGGTTTAGGGGATGAATAGAAAATAAGGACTATAGGTAACATTTATTGCTTTGACAACTTCAAGTTTATAATGATAAACCTACATAGGAAATTGCTCTTTCTCTTGATCATCTTACATTTGTGACAATGAAATTATATGTTAAACGAAGAGTGATGATTTGATCTCTAGAAAGAAAGAGGTAGGGTTTAGGTGTGTATGAGTAAGTTTAATCTGAATGGTCTTACTCTCCTCTTTTATTTATTTATTTTTTCTCTAATGACGCATAACCGTCATCCTACTATAGTGTTATCTGTTGCTGTCACACAGAACCGTACATACGGACGTACTTATCTGTCTGTCCTCCATCGTCAACAACCGTTTAATCCTCTTCTGATGCTTGTGCTGATAGAGTCGCAATATAGCCGAGCTTGCTCTCCTACTCTCCGTTACGTCAAAGGAGCTGAGTTTCTCTCTGATGAGTTTAGACTCTCGGTCAGTCCTCCTACTTCGACCGCGAATTGGGTGGTGTGTTGATAATTCAGTTTACATAGTAGGTTCTAATGAATTTGAGTATGCCTTTTCTAAGGTTATACCTCAGTCTGAATGCCGGCGGTCGTCAAATAATATAAACTTATTATGTTGATTTCACTTTTATAAAGTTAGATAAATAGTATTTTAATTTTATTTTAATTTTTTAATATTTTTATAATTAAAAATATTAAATTTAATATTATATTAATTGTTAATATCCTCTTATTAATATATTTAATTTTTTTATAAATCTAAACCAACCTTTTATTTATTAAAATAAATTAAATAAAATCTTAATTTTTTAGAAAAAAAAAAGTCATTACTATAAGCACTTCAACTTAATATACCTACAACTATAAATAATTTGAACATAATATATTTTGCATTCAAATTTTTTCTAATAATAACATAATAATATATATTCGATATATATAGTTAAATGTTACTTTTTAAAAAATTAAAATAAATATATTTTAGATTTTTTGAAGAAATTTAATAAATAAAATAAATAATGATTTTAATAAAATAAATATATAAAATAATAAAAAATGACATTTTGTATATTTAATTTTAAAGCAATAAATTTTTTAAACATTCATATTAAGCTAAACAACTTAATTTGATTTTTAGTTTACATATATATATATATATATTTATATGTTGTCGAAAGTATTTTTCATGTGATTTTGAGAATATGTAATAGAGAAAAGTGAGATTGCTGGTATCTTAAATCAATCACTTTAATATTTAAATCAGAAAAATACTTTAAATCGATGAATAAAATAAGTATTGTAAATAGTATTTAGTGAATAGTGAGATGCATATATTGAATTTATATTTTGATTTGCTTTTATATTATAAAAAAATAAATTAATTAATAATTTTTTTGCTGAGAATCTAATTTATATTGACTGATAAATAAAAAATTACGTGATAATTGAGATGCTGAAAAATAATAATCTTTAACGGTAAAAATTAAAATTCTTAAAAATTTTGTCAATATACTTTGATGGGTTTTTATCGTAACCAAATACTTAATATTTCGGTTATAAGAGTCTTAAACTCCACGTCATGTTTTTAAATTTAGGCGTTTGAGCTTTTAAATTATATATATGCTATCGCTTGAATCGATAAAAAATACCATCATTTAATACATTTTAAACGAGTATTCAGTTGTATATATATATATTAATCTTTTTTTATTCGCTGCATGAATTGATTATTAATTTATTTTAATAATTTATATTTTATGGCTTTCAAAACAGGAGAGGAAAAAAATATTTTAAAATATTTCTATTTTTTTTTGAAATGGTAAAATATTTATAATTTAACATTAATTTTTCAGCAAATATAATATTTTTTAAAAATACATAGAGTGTAATTTTGTAATTTTGTAATATATCAAAACTGAATTAAAATTCGATATAATTTCAGTTTAATTTTTTTATTGTTTCGCTTTTAATTCTATATAATTCTTATTTTTTAATTTTGATTTGGTTTAATATGATTTTAATTCAATTTAAATTAATATTATATATTTTTTCATGAAAAGTTATACTTATATTATTATTTAAATTTTAAAGTTAGTTATTATAATATAAATTATATTATAGAATACACAATTAAATTATTTACAATTTATGTAAATCAAGATATATACATATATAATTAACCATGAAGGATAATATACATTTTAATTATCTTTTTACTAGATAACATGTAATTATAGAATATATATACATATCGTGATACAGCATAATTAAAAATATTAAATGATTTAGTATTTTTTATAAATAAACTTACTAAGAAATAAAAGATAAATAAATAATAATAATAGTATATAAATTATCCGTAATCATAATATATGCTATAATGATAATTATAATATATTTATTTTATTATAATATTAATTAATAGATATATATATATATATATATATATATATATATATATATATATATATATATATATATATATATATATATATATATATATATTTTATATGATTATGTTTATAATATATAATATACTTAATAATTATAGAAAAAATAAATACATAGTTTCAGTTTTTAATATTTTAATACAGTTTTTTGGCTGGATTCATAACTCCAAACAACATACCAGGTGTAGGTAAATATTTTTCTTAAACAATTGATTCACATTTTTATTTATCTTGCGAGTTGGACGTTTATATTTACTTAATATGTGAAAGATAATAAATAAATTTATTAATACGATCGTTGAATTTTACATCGATTAGATATAAAGGTCATACGCCATTAGTTTAATATAAGTTTCCCTCTATGGTCCTTTTGTGACTCGATACTCTCGCTTTTTCCTCTTCCTTGAATCTAATTTTTTCTTCCCCTTTGTCCATGGAAGACGATCTACGTCAATTGACTATCGATAAAGAAAATATTGTTGTCCTTATTAAGAATTTCAAAGATATTCCGATCGTCACTTATGATTTTTGTATGGTGGGGATATTTCTCACATACAATCCAATCAATTTTCAGAATATGCAGACTTTTTTTACAGATTTATAGCGTCAATCCTCAGATAGTTATTGTATTGAAGGATTTGGTTCCTAGTTACAAGCTGGACATTTTATTTTTTATGAAAACAAAAACTCTTAGTTCTTATATGAAATTTTTTCGTAATTTTTTACATTTTGATGGTGGCTTCTCAGTCAATAGACAAGGATTAGGAGGAGGCCTTTCGTTAATGTGGAAAAGTCATGAGTCTGTTTCTATAGTTAACTTTTTTTCAAATTTTATTGATTCGGTTATTTCGGAAGGTAATATTTAATGGAGATTTACTAGTTATTATGGGTTTCCGGAATCGCAACGACGACGTCAGTCTTGGAACCTTATTCGAGTTTTATCTCATAGAAGCTCTCTTCCCTTCCCTGACTTTGTTCAGAAGATTTTAATAATTTATGCTCGAGAGATGAGAAAGAAGAAGGAGTATATTTGCCAAATTATCTTATGTAGGGGTTTAGACAGGCACTTGATGAACATTTTTGCCAAATTATCTTATGCAGGGGTTTGATTTTAAATAATTGTAAATCTTTGTTAGACTCTACTGATATTTTTGTTAGATGGGTTCGTCGTAATGTTACTCTGGCTGCTTATACTTTGGTTAGAGTATCTATTAGACATAATTGTCTCTCTGTTTGGGATGATATCCCTCTTTATTTGATGAAATTTTATTAATACAATCAGTAGCTTTACTTTTAAAAAAATAAAAAAGATAATACGCCATTTAAGAGTTTTAATGAATTTAATTAGTATAATTTTTTTAAAATTTTAGACTTTTTTTTTAAATTAACAAATTATAATGCGGTCGTTAAATGCTTTTAACTTAATCAATTTCAACTTTAATTTTTCTTTTTGTCATAAGGTATAGTTCATTGCTAGAGGCCATCAAGTGGCAAGGAGAAGACAAAGTTCATCTAATACAAGGGATTAACTCTGAATAAATTATCTTTGATGAATTTTTTACAAAAGAGATATGAAGTCTGATTGTGAGTCCGACGTATCCAAGAAAAAGAGATAAACTGGAAGGAGTTAGCTATATCTAACGAGTCAGAAATAATATTTTGAATATTAAGGGGAGCTGGGTTACCTCTACAGGCTTGAACTGTGATAAGAAAATCTCCTTCTATAATAGAGCGAGAGAAGCCTCTACTTTTGACAAAAAAAAGTGCTTCTCGACAAGCAATGCTCTCTAATTGTAAGGGGTCTGAGATAGAGGCCCATGAACGACAGCACCAGTCAAGAACACTTCGGGAAGGATCACGAACAATAACTACAGTGGCTCCTGAATTCAAATTCTTGTCCCAAGTTGCATCGAAGTTAAGTTTTACGAAACCGAGAGGAGGGGGTTGCCAAGAGAGTTGAGATTGATGAACTAACAATTGTTGATCCACTTCTGATTGATGTGAGGGGAAAGGAGGGTTGGAGATGGCTTCTCTAAATTCATCTCGACTTCTGATTGCCAAACTAACAGATTTTTCAGCCGGTTTAGATATATGATTGAATGTGAATGTAATACCCGGCTAGATTCCGGCATCGGAATCCCTACCTTCCGGCGGAATCTCCGTTGGAATCTGGAATTTCTGAAGATGCCAGAGGTTTCTAGAGGGGTAAAATGTGTTTTCTAAAAGGTTTTTACTGATTTCATGGTTTTAAATGAAAAAGGATTGAGTTTTGAAAAGAAAAGACCAAGGAGGCATTTGCCAGGTTCGGCCGCCGAAAGTGAAGTTCGGCCGCCGAACATGGGAAGGCTTCGGGAGTGCTTTTGGCCTCCGAAAGTCTTGTTTGAACAAGCCAAGGTTCGGCCGCCGAACCTCAAGTTCGGCCGCTGAACATGCATGAGTTTAGGGGGCACGTTAGGCTGCCGAAGGTCTCTGACCAGGCCACCTATAAAGAGCCCTCAGATCGGAAATGGGCGAGTTTTCTCTCCTTTCTCAAGCTTAGGTGAGTTTTTGTCCTCCCTTGGCCATTTTCATGTTTTTCTTCATCTCTTTCATGTTTTCATGAGTTCCATGGTTATTTTGAAGAGTTTTAAAGTTTTGATCATGTATGGGATTTGACCAAGTGATAGGAGGTATGTTTGGCTTGCTACGGGTCCCGGCGGCCTTAAGCCGATCTGGATCCTAGCGCCGGTGGCGATTCGGGCCGTTACGGTAGGGTATCGGTTTCCGGGTCGTTACAGAGTGGTATCAGAGCTTTAGGCCTCGAGAGTACGGTGTGTTGCACATCGGAAAGAGGTTGGTTTAGAGGTCATAGAAGGGCAAGCACAATAGGAAGAATCATGTCCACTAGGATAGGATGTTGAGTCTTGTCTTGATTGATGATGTGAAATGCCATGATTTTATGCATGTGCATTAATGATATGTTATGTATGATATGCTATGTATGTATGTGGATTCATGTGTTTTCATATGAACCGTATGATGCTAATGATTGTTTGTATGCTTGTGTGTTGTTCTTCAGAGGAGCCAGAATGCGAGGTGCTCGTCGATCTGTGGAATCGACTGGAGTTCCATCTGAGAGGGAAGGTATGGACACCTTTCCCCCTGCTCTGCCAAGAGCGCAGTCGTGGGGAGTCAGCAGATGGGGAACATCAAGGGACCCTGGAAGGTCTTTTGATGCAAGCAGAGAAGCGATGGCTCCAAGAAGGATGTCAGCTAGTATGAGGGAAGTAGAGATGGATGTTCAGAGAAGGGATGTCAGTTTGGGAGTCAGAGTACCAGAAGAAGGGATGGGAGATTCTCAGGAGGATGTTCAGACTCAGGATTCCAGGATCTCAGGTTCAGGAGGGATTGATCCCTCCACCTTGAGTACAGCCTCCACAAAAAGTAAGAAGTGGGGCAGAGGCCTCAGAAGGTCGAAGAAGAAGTTTTGGCAGAATTTGAAGGCTAGTATGAGATTAGGTGGTGGTTCGAGCTCTGGCTCAGGCAGTTCAAGATGCTTGAGGTGCGGAAGGCCGCACAAGGGAGTCTGTCTGATTGGGACTAATCTATGTTTTAGGTGTGGACAAGAAGGACACATAGCACGTGAGTGTCCTACTGTGCCCCGAGTAGCACAGTCTCAGCCATCAGCTTCAGCCGTGTTTCAGGTTAGTGGTCAAGGCAGAGGAAGAGGGTCAGCCCCTCATTCCTCAGGTTTCCGTGGAGAAGGTCCGTCAGCTCCAGCTCGGATCTTCACCCAAGCTCAGCAGGAGGCAGACACATCGAACATGGTGGTGTCAGGTACGCTCACTTTCAAATGTTCTGATGTGTATGTTTTTGTGAACCCTAGTGTTTTTCTCTTTCTTTAGTTGCTCTAGGAGCCGTCGAGAGGTTGAGTTGATAGCTTCTGGGCTAGAGTGTTCTCTTTGGGTCAGTGGACTCGAGTGTGATCCATCTGGGGTAGAGCCAGTCTGCCGGTCCAGTTCTGTGTCAGTTGAGGGTAGATGCCTTCCAACCGACTTTGAGGTCCTAGACTTGACTGTCTGGACGTCAGTTTAGAGTTGGACTGGGTTTTTCTGCTCGTGGTGCTATCTGGGTCTGCAGAGACAAGGTAGTCAAGTTCAGAGGACAGAATGGGTCAGAGGTAGTCTTTTGAGGGAACACAGTAGGGATGCCTAGAGGTTTGATGTCAGCCTGTCAGACTCGTAGGGTGCATAGGAGGGGTTGTCAGAGGGTTCTAGCTCTTGTTTGAGGGTTTAGTAGTCGGGTCGGGGGAACCAGCCTCAGTGCCAGTTGTTAGAGAGAGTTCTTAGTTGTTTTCCCAGGCGAGTTGTCAGGTTTACCACCTGTCAGGGAGTTAGAGTTTGGAATGGAGGTGGTACTTGATACCAGGACCATTTCTTTCCTTCCCTATAGGATGGCGCCTGCGTAGAGAGAGGTAGTAGTGAGAGTAGAGGCGAGACTTGGTAGACGGGGGTTTTGTCCGACCTAGTACCTCACCCTGGATTATTCCAGTGTGGTGGTGGGAAAAGGAGGATGGATCCTTGAGACTTTGTAACAACTATAAGCAATTGACCAAGGTCACTACCAAGGGCAGGTATTCCCATGCAGGATTGATGATCTATTGGAACAGCTAGTAGGAGCTGTTTGTTTTCCAAGATAGATCTGAAATCTGGGTACTACCTGTGAGAGTTAGAGTTAGTTTTGGGTTAGCAGTGAGCAGAAGCCAGTTAGTGAAGATGAAGAGAAAAGAGTAAGGATCAAAGTAGCGCAGTGGAAGCGTGTCGAGTTTCAGGAGAAGGTTGGGTATTGCTAAGGTGTCTCCATTGGTAAGGGTGAATTCCTATGGAAAAGTCCATTCGGGTTTCCATGTTCCTGTGTTATGGAAGCTCGTGTCAGATCCAAGTGAGGTTCTTAAAGAACCAGAGGTGGAGATCTCAAGGGATCTCACCTGTGTTGAGCAGTTAGTGTGGATCATGGACACACAAGTCAAGAAGTTGAGGAACAAGGAAATCTTGATGGTGAAAAGTTTTGGAAATCACCACTGGTTGATAGTGAGTGTTTGGGAGACCCGGGAGTTTTACTCCAGCAGTGCCTGTGTCTCTCTTTCAGGAGAGAGATTTTTAGGTTTTGCTTGCTTGTTTACTTGCATGTTTATGTATGATTGATGCTGTGATTTGAGATGCCTGTTTGTTTGTGGAACATTCGGGGACGAATGTTCTTAAAGGGGGGAAGAATGTAATACCCGGCTAGATTCCGGCATCGGAATCCCTACCTTCCGGCGGAATCTCCGTTGGAATCTGGAATTTCTGAAGATGCCAGAGGCTTCTAGAGGGGTAAAATGTGTTTTCTAAAAGGTTTTTACTGATTTCATGGTTTTAAATGAAAAAGGATTGAGTTTTGAAAAGAAAAGACCAAAGAGGCATTTGCCAGGTTCGGCCGCCGAAAGTGAAGTTCAGCCGCCGAACATGGGAAGGCTTCGGGAGTGCTTTTGGCCTCCGAAAGTCTTGTTTGAACGAGCCAAGGTTCGGCCGCCGAACCTCAAGTTCGGCCGCTGAACCTCAAGTTCGGCCGCCGAACATGCATGAGTTTAGGGGGCACGTTAGGCTGCCGAAGGTCTCTGACCAGGCCACCTATAAAGAGCCCTCAGATCGGAAATGGGCGAGTTTTCTCTCCTTTCTCGAGCTCAGGTGAGTTTTTGTCCTCCCTTGGCCATTTTCATGTTTTTCTTCATCTCTTTCATGTTTTCATGAGTTCCATGGTTATTTTGAAGAGTTTTAAAGTTTTGATCATGTATGGGATTTGACCAGGTGATAGGAGGTATGTTTGGCTTGCTACGGGTCCCGGCGGCCTTAAGCCGATCTGGATCCTAGCGCCGGTGGCGGTTCGGGCCGTTACAATAGGGTATCGGTTTCCGGGTCGTTACAGTGAAAGCATTCCTATCTTTCCATATTTGCCAAAGAAGAAAGACAAAAAGTTGTATTAGACTATCTAAATCTGATTCTTGGAAAAGAGCATTACAAACTTCTGACCATTTGTCCATCATTGTTGAGCTCGAAAGATAAGAAGAACGAAGTTGCAATGGAGAATTAAACCAAATTGAGATAGCATGAGACCATGAGAAAAAAATGTGATCAATAGATTCCTTCCCTCCGCAAAAAGAACAGGCCGGGTCTATATGTTGGATCCGATGATGAAGGAGGTCTTTATTAGGTAGCCACTCTAAGCAAAAAAGCCATAGGAAAATCTGAAGTTTACTTGGAACATTAGTCTTCCAAAGAGACTTCCAGAAGCAAGAATTATGAGCTGAGAAACTCGGACTTGGATTACCATTAGATTCCATAGCTGCCCGTCTACTCAAATCTTTAGCCTTTCAATAATCAGACCTGACTGAATAAATGCCGCTTTTCTCAAAGTGCCATACCAACCGATCTTTCCTAGCAAAAATACTAAGAGGAATGGCTCTAATTTTCTCAACATCTGTTGGCTCAAAGTTTCAGGATAAAATAGTAGCATCCCAAAGCTTGAAAGATGGATTGATAAGCTGAGCCACCAGAGTTATATCTGTATCATGTCCCTCTTTAAGATGTGGCTTGCTTGGGAAAAGGAGTGGAACCTATACGTCTTCTTTACAGAAAATGTTCTCTCCATTACCAACATGCCAGCGAATGCCTTGATTGAGAATTTCTCTTCCTCATAGAACACTCCTCCATCCCCATGATCCCTGTTTTCTTGGGTTGCTTGAAGGAATGATGAATGTGGATAATATTTACCTTTTAAGACTTTAGCTAAAGGAGATTTAGGATTAGAGAGAATTCTCCAACCTTGTTTAGAAATTAAGGCCCTATTGAAGCTTTCCATATCTCTGAAACCTAAACCTCCTTCACCTTTTGACTCACAGAGTTTGGACCAGGCAACCTAATGGATCTTTTTTTCATTTTTCTCTTGACCCCACCGAAAATTGCTCACAATACTATTAATTTTATCGCATAAGACAGTGGAAAGTCGAAAACAGGATATGGTGTAAACAGGAATAGCCGAAGATACTGCTTTAATCAACACCTCTTTCCCGCCTTTGGATAGAAGCTTTTCCTTCCACCCCGCACATGTCTTCTCAATGTGTTATGTAAAAATGAGCAGGTAAACCTAGAAAACGATCATGGACCTCCATGTTATGAATATTCAGAGAAGAATAAATTTGCTGCTTCAAGATTGGAGAAGTATTGGGACTGAAGATGATAGTTCATTTAGCCAAGTTAACTAATTGCCCACTTGCTCTTGAATAGTTATGCAGAATGGATTGGATTATATTTGCTTGCTCCATAGTTACTTGTGTGAATAAGATGGAGTCATCTGCGACCAACAAATGCGATATAGATGGGCCATGTCGAGAAGTAGATAACCCTCTAATGGCCGATTATTTAAAGCATGAGAAAAATCTTTCGCTACTAAAAGAAAGAGGTAAGGGGATAGGGGGTCTCCCTATCGAATACCTCTTGTCAGAGTTAGATACCCAAAGCGATGGCCATTAACTTGAAGAGAGAAGGTTAATGAAGAAACACATTGCATAATCCAAGATATCTACTTCTCATGAAAGCCAAAGCAAAAGAGCATATGTTGTAAAAAAGACCACTCTACATATTCATATTCTTTACTCACATCTAGCTTGATTGCCATTCTCGCAAACTTGCCATGTTTTTTCAATTTAAGGCTATGCATGATTTCATGGCAAATAAGAACATTGTCGGAAATCAGGCAGCCTTTAATGAAGGCATTCTGTTTCGAACCCACAATAGAGTCCATACAAGGTTGTAGCCTCAAAGTAAGCAATTTAGCAATAATCTTATAGAAAACATTGCAATAATCTTATTTCTCCTGGGAGTAAGAGAAATAACCATGTGGTTGGCATTCTTCAGCATTCGACCACTGTTAAAGAACTCCATAATCCCTTGAAAAATATCTCTACCAATGAGGTTCCAGTATTTCTGAAAGAATAAGGCAGATAAACCATCTTCCCTTGGAGCTTTTGATGGGTTAATGGAAAAAATCGCCTTTGCACTTCTTTGAATGTGAAAGGGAAAATTAAGGAAGCATTCATCTCCTCCGAGACTCGTGGAGTAAATCATGCAGTAATACAATAAAAATCTCTTGGATTACAAGATGTGTAAATGTTCTAAAAATAACCGGTAATAATCCTTTGAATATCCTCCAGCTTCGATTTCCAAACTCCCTGTTCATCTTTAATCCCCGCTATGAAGTTCCTTTACGTCTTTGGATTACCCTTGTACGAAAGAAAGATGTATTTTTGTCCCTTGATTTCAGCAAGTTGATCCTTGCTTTCTGTTCCCAGTATTTCTCTTCATTTTTTATTTCAACAATCAGCTTTTTTTCAATGGCTTTGATGCAAGCTGAATCCCATATATGCATGTTAACTTTCAAGCTGTCAAGGTTCTGTTGGAGAGATTTAATCCGAGCCTTAGAATTGGATGGTTCTTCTTACTCCAAGCATTTATGGTCTATCTACAAGCTTTCAATTTTGAATATGTATTAAACATAGCAAAGCCTCTAAAGGATGCTTGCTCAATGATTCCAAAAATCTCTGGCTTGGATATCCAACGAGCATCAAAAGAGAATAATCTCTTTGCTTTTGGCATAGATGGAGAGATATTAACCAACAAGGGACGATGATCAGATCCCCTATCCTCTAAATGTTCAACAGTTGCACTAGGATAGAGATGAATCCAATTGATTGATGCTAGTGAGCGATCCAACCTCTCTTTGTAATACCGGCTAGACCCCGGCATCGAAATTCCTACCTTCTGGCGAAATCTTCGCTGGAATCTGAAACTCTAGGATGTCGGAGCCTTCTAGAAGGGTAAAATAAATGTTTTCTAAAATGTTTTTATATGTTTTTATGGTTTTAATGAAGAAAGAAAATTGAGTTTTGAAAGAAAAAGTCATGGAGGAAAAATCCAGGTTTGGCCGCCGAACCTCAAGTTCGACCGCCGAACATGGGGAGCTTGCGGAAGCTCTTTTGGCCCCCGAAGGTGGTCTGGCCAGCCACCTATAAAAGGCCCTTTGTCCGAAAATGGGCGAGTTTTCTCTCTCTATTTTCGGGCATAGGTGAGATTTCGCCCTCCTTTGGTTGATTTTGTGTTTTCCTTCAATCCCTTCGAGTTTTGATGAGTGTTTACTTTGTTTTGAAGATTTTTGAGCTAAGATCAAAGTTTTGAAGCTTGGAGACCCCCGGAGCTCGTTTTCTCCCCCTCTCCAAGTTTGGGTCACGCCTACCCTCGATCTTCAAGAGGTAAGTGTAGATCCACGCCTTTTATGATGTTTTAAGTAAGTTTTAAGAAGGGGTTAAGGGTTTTGATGTATGTTTAGGCTACTTGTAAAATGTTAGGATTTATGTTTGTTTAATGATAAATGTGATGCTATATTGATGTTTGTTGGGGTTTAGGCTAGTTTTATGCCCTTATATGCTTGAATAAGTGTTTATGCATGTTTTAGAATAGTTGAATGCATGTTGGAAAGTTGGGATGGCTGAGTGTGGGATGGCAGAATCGAGTTTTGCCACCCAGGAGGATCCAGGTTCGGCCGCCGAAGCCAGTTTCGGCCGCCGAACCTGCTAGAGGAGGCAGTTTTGGCCGCCTAAGCTCGCCCCCGAAAGTTTGGACTTTCGGCTCTGGAGTGGAGTTTCGGCCGCCGAACCTGCCCCCGAAAGTTTGGACTTTCGGATCTGGAGGGAGTTTCGGCAGCCGAACCTGCCCCCGAAAGTGCCTGACTTTCGAATCTGGAGGGACCTTTGGCCGCTGAACCTGCCGCCGAAAGTCCCCTGCCCAGCCTTCCTTTGCCTGTTTTCTATGCATGTTTTATGGTGTTTTAAGGGGTTTTTGGGGAGATGTTTAGAGTCCTTATAGTACATGTGTGGTCTCTCATTTGAGTCCACCTGTGTAGGATCGGACTTGAGGAACCGAGGTGATCAGCAGTGAGATAGCTGCTTCAGAGTTAGTTTAGAGTCAGCCAGAGGTGAGTAGAACATAACTCTTTTTATTTCAAAGCAATTAAACTTTTAAGCATGTTCATGCATCATGAATACCATGTATGTAATAGGTTGTATTGCATTAGAATTCACAAATATGACGCATTGCATAATATGATGTTGATGTGGATGGATGTTGGATGACCCATTGGCCCTTGATATGATATGATATGATATGATATGGTATGGAAGTCCAGGTCAAGGCCCATTCTACGCCCCTGGCATAGAGTAAGAGAAAGTCCAGGTCGAGGCCCATTCTACGCCCCTGGCACATATGGATATGTTATGTTATGATATGTTAAGCGAAAGTCCTGAGGAGCTCCCATTGTGGGCCGGACACATTGGATTATGTAGAAGGCCATTGGTGACAAGTCCATCCTTGATGTGATTTGTTTGTGATATGATGCATTCCATGAAAGCATATGTTAAATAAACTGTTTTTATTGTTCTGCTCACTGGGCTTTTGTAGCTCATCCCTTTCCCCTAACCCCCAGGTTGCAGGGCCAGAGATAGCTCAGGAAGTTAGCAAGGGTAAAGGCTATGTCTATGTAATAGATTAGTAGTGGACATGTAATGTAAAATAATGTAATGTGATGTACTGTACAGTGATGTAATGAGGATTAGTATTGTGCTTGGCCCTAATATATGGTTAATCCCTTTGGTACATGATCTTTATGAAATATTTTTGATGATGATATATGTTGAACCAAGCTTGATGTATGTAATGTTGACCCAACTAGAGCATTTGATGAGAGCTCTAGTATGGGGTTTTTATGTATACAGTTTTAGTGCATGCACAGGTCAAGCTTGGTGTATTCAAAGTTTAAAGTTTTTATGAAAATATATGATCATGTATGGGATTTTATCAGATGTACAGGATGTATGTTAGGCTTGCTACAAGTTCCGGCGACCTTAAGTCGATCTGAATCCTAGCGCCGGTAGCGGTCCGGTTTCCGGGTCGTTACAGAGTAGTATCAAAGCCAGGTTCATATGGTCGGACCTAGAGAGTGTCGGGCTCATAGATGTCATAGAAGGGCAAGCACAATAGGAAAAATCATGTCCACTAGGATAGGATATAAAGTCCTGTCTTGATGATGATGTGAAATGCTATGATTATATGCATGTGCATTAACGATATGCTATGTATGATGCAGGTTCATGTGTTTCCACATGAACCATATGATGCTATTGTTTCGTATGATGTGATGTTTTTCAGAAGCAGGATGCGAGGCACTCGTCGATCTGCACGATTGACTGGAGTCCCACCTGAGAATGAGGGCATGGATGCCCTTCCCCCTGCTTTGCCAAGGGCAATGTCTAGTAGGTCCAGCAGAGAAGGGACATCAAGGGACCCTAGAAGGTCTTTTGATGTAAACAGGAGGAGAACAGATCCGGGTAGAATGTCAGCTAATGTGAGGGGATCAGAGGAGGATGAACAGAGAAGAGATGGTAGTCTGAACGTGAGTATGTCAGAAGAGGGTATGGGAGAGTCTCAAGGAGGCGCTTAGGCCTCGGGTTATGCTTACCCACCTTAGTACCAACCCTTTCCACAGGGCCTAGGGTATCCGATGTCGGGTACATCGGATTACTCCAGCTTTAACCCATATCCCTCCTACATGCCTTATCCTCCTTTTTACCCACCATACCCACAGTACCCCATGTTTCCACCCTCACCTTTCTATCCAAATCCAGCAAACCCTAACCCAGGGAATGCTGCACCTCCTCCACCACTAGCAGAACCTATGGTCCCTGATATCCAAACACCCAAACCTAGCTTATCTGTGGGGAGCAAAGTAAAGATGACAGATTACCTGAAGCTGGATGCTCCCAAGTTGAAGACAGGTGATGATCCGTTTGAGTACCTCAAAATGGTGAAGATGATAACGGATGAGCTAGGAGCCAGTGATAGTAGAGCCATTCAGATGGCGGGGTTCACATTGAAATGTAAGAAAGCAAGGGAGTGGTTTAAAAACTATGTGGACCCGAGGTTGGAGAGCTTATCCTGGGAGCAGTTTACTAATGAGTTTGTCGGATGGGCTTTTCCGGATAGTTCAAGGAAGCTAAAAGTTGTTGAGTTTGAGCAGCTGAGACAAATAGATGAGATGAGTGTCGATGAGTACATAGATAAGTTCCTGGAGTTGCTGCAGTATGTGGGTCACCCATATGACGCAGATCAAAAGAAGGCTAGGAGGTATACCATGAAGCTCCATCCTAGGTATTCCTCCCTGATCCTAGCAGCAGAGAGAGAGAGCTTCCACACCATAGTGGATGCAGCACGGAAGATGGAGGCTAGTGCCATTATACAGGGGACAGTTACACAGCAGGTGGCACAGCCCTCGGGTTCCAAGACCCCAAACAAAGGAAAGTTTGATCTCTCATCTCTGAGTACAGCAGCCTCAGGAAGCAAAAAGTGGGGTAAAGCCAAGCCTAAGAAGAATAAGTTCTGGAACAGGTTAAAGTCTAGTCTGGGATTAGGAGGTGGTTCGAGCTCTGGTTCGGATGGCTTAGAATGCTTGAGGTGCGGTAAACCGCATAAGGGAGTCTGTCGATTTGGGACAATAGCATGTTTTAGATGCGGTCAGGAGGGACACATAGCTCGGGACTGTCCTAAGGCAACTTTTATGGCACCGTCCCAGCAGACAGCTTCGGGTAGTGTAGCTCAGCCAGTAGCTCCAGCCATGACTCAGGGCAGTGGTAGAGGTAGAGGGAGAGGGGCAGCCTCTTCTTCAGCAGGTTCCCGGGGTGAAGGTCCATCAGCTCCAGCTCAGATCTTCACTATGACACAATAGGAGGCTAACACGTCAAACACCGTGGTGTCAGGTAATCTCATCATTGGTTGTTCAGATGTGTACGCTTTAATGGACCCTGGTGCTTCTCATTCTTTTGTTGCTCCGAGAGCCGTAGAAAGGTTGGGTTTGATAGTCTCTGGGTTAGAGTGTCCCCTCTGGGTCAGTGGATCCAAGTGTGATCCATCAGTGGCAGAGTCAGTCTGCCGGTTTAGTCCAGTATTTGTTGAGGGTAGATGCCTTCCAGCTAAGCTTGTGTGTAACGACCCAAAAATCGGACCGCTACCGGCGCTAGGATCCAGATCGGCTTAAGGCCGCCGGGACCCGTAGCAAGCCTAACATATAACCTGTAAACCTGTATAATCCCATACATGATCAACAACATGCATAAAAATTTAAAACTTTTCCTTCAAACATCCAACTCAACCTGAACATACATGTACATAGTCATAATCATAATCGTGATCCCTCTGTGGGATCTCATCAATGCCCCAACGGGCGATACAACATGAGATGAGTTGGCTTTCATGAACATTGTAAAATATTTTTGATCATGTAATAAAAGGGATACCTCATACACAATGTCAAGCACAATATCTAATCCTCAATATCATTACATGACTGAAACTGTACTTTTACATAACATTAATACATTTATCATGTCCACACTATCTATTACATAAACCAGACTTCATTACTCTTGTAAACCTCCTGGTCTACCCTGTACCTGCAATCCTGGGGAAATGGGAGAGGGGTGAGCTACTAGAGCCCAGTGAGCAGAATAATAAAAACATTTAAATCATATGGATCATGGAATGCATCACATCACATCTAATCACATCAAGGATGAATTTGTCACCAATAGCCCTCTACATGGTCCAACTGTGCCAGAACGTAGAATGGGTCCTGGTCTTTCCCTTACATATCATAACATAACAGTGTCCAACTGTGCCAGAACGTAGAATGAGTCCTGGTCTTTCCCTTACATAGTGCCAGCGAACGTAGAATGGATCCCACTGGTCTTACATTCCATACCGTACATATCACATCGTCATATCATAGATCGAGGGCTATGGATCATCCAACATTCATCCACATTAACATTTAACATATGCAATGCAACATATTCGTGAATTCTAATGCAAGCAACCTAATTCATCACATGGCATTCATGATGCATGAAGCATGCTAAAAAGTACATTATTTGCTTTAAAACATAATAGGTTATTCCACTCACCTCTGGATAGCTCTGACCAAACACTGGGGCAACAGACTCACTGCGGGGGTCCTCGGTTCCTCGGGTCTGAACCTACACAGGTGGACTCAAATGAGGGACCAAACATACATGGACATAACTCCAAACTATTCCCCAAAAACCCCCTAAAACATCATGGAATAATCATAGAAAAACATGCAAGAAAGGACTGGACAGGGCACTTTCGGAGGCAGGTTCGGCGGCCGAAAGTCCCTCCAGAGCCGAAAGTCAGACAGGTTCGGCGGCACCTTCGGCGGCCGAAACTCCCAGACAGGGGCGAAACTCATGCATGTTCGGCGGCACTTTCGGCGGCCGAAACTCCCAGACAGAGACGAAAGTCTCCTTTCGGGGGCAAGCTTCGGCAGCCGAAGGCTGCCGAAAACAAGCACGTTCGGCGGCCGAAAGTTCCTTCGGCTGCCAAACCTGGTTTCTCCCAGAATGGCAGAAACTCAGCTCCCTTATGCATTTGTGCCTCCAAATTCATCCAAACATGCATAAACCTATTCTACAACATTCCCAAACATACACAAGCAAACATACAAGTTCCTAGGGGCATCAAACCATCAAAAACCCCAACTACAACACACAAACAACTCACATTGTTCAAAAATCACACCAAAAACCCATAAACATAACTATGACCTAAACATGCATTCTACCCCCATGAACTTCATAAAACTTACTTAAAACATAACATAAGCTAGAGATCGACTCTTACCTCTTGAAGATCGAGAGTAGAGGCGACCAAACTTGGAGTTGGAAGAGATTCGAGTTCTTGAACCTTAAAGCTCCAAAACTTTGCTCAAAAGCTCAAATCTTCAAAACGAAGTTAAAACAAGTGAAAAACTTGAAAGATCTAGAGGAAAAACATCAAAGATCGGTGAGGGGCGGCGGAAAGCTCACCTTGGCCGAAAATGGGGAAAAGCTCGCCCATTTTCGGCTAAGGGACCCTTTTATAGTGGCTGGCCAGGCCACGTTCGGGGGCCGAATGTGCCTCCGCATGCATGCCATGTTCGGCGGCCGAACTTGAGGTTCGGCGGCCGAACCTGGACTTCCCTCACTTGTGCTTTCGGGGGCCTAAAGGCGCTCCCGAAGGCATGCATGTTCGGCGGCCGAACCTGAGTTTTCCTCCAAGGTTGTTCTAATGCAAAAACTAATTTCCATTTTACTTAAAACCATGAAATACCTTAAAACATTTTATGAAAACATGTTTCTACCCTACTAGAGGCTTCCGACATCCGAGATTCCACCGGACGGTAGGAATTCCGATACCGGAGTCTAGCCGGGTATTACATTGTGGTTCTAGATTTGACTGATTTTGATGTCATTCTAGGGATGGATTGGCTATCTGCTCATAGTGCTACCTTGGACTGCAGAGACAAGGTAGTCAGGTTCAGAGGTCAGGATGGGTCAGAGGTTGTCTTCAGGGGAGACAGGAAGGGTACACCTAGAGGTTTGATATCAGCCCTACAGGCTCGTAGGTTGCTCAGGAGGGGTTGTCAGGGGTTTCTAGCTCATGTGAGAGAGCTTGATAGTCAGGTTAGGGAGTCCGCCTCAGTGCCCATAGTCAGAGAGTTTCCAGATGTCTTCCCAGACGAGCTTTCAAGACTACCACCTGCTAGAGAGATAGAGTTCGAAATAGAATTGATGCATGGAACCAGATCGATCTCTATCCCTCCCTACAGGATGGCACCAGTGAAGTTGAAGGAGCTAAAGGAGCAGTTGCAAGAGTTGGTAGACAAGGGTTTCATCCGACCGAGTACCTCACCTTGGGGTGCTCCAGTGCTGTTTGTAAAGAAGAAGGATGGATCCTTGAGACTTTGTATTGACTACAGGCAGTTGAACAAAGTCACTACCAAGAATAAGTATCCTCTACCCAGGATCGACGATCTATTTGACCAGCTAGCAGGAGCGAATTGTTTTTCCAAGATAGATCTGAGATCTGGGTACCACCAGCTAAGAATCAGAGAGGAAGATGTGCCGAAGATGGTGTTCAGGACCAGATGTGGGCATTATGAGTTCTAGTGATGCCGTTTGGGCTAACCAATGCCCCTACAACATTCATGGATCTCATGAACAGAGTTTTTAACCAGTATCTGGATCACTTTGTTATTGTCTTCATTGATGATATCTTAGTGTATTCTAGAAACGCAGAGGAGCATGCCCATCATCTGAGAATAGTTTTGCAAACCCTGAGGGAGCATGGCTTGTATGCCAAGTTCTCCAAGTGTGAATTCTGGTTGAGGAGCATTTCCTTCTTAGGACATATTGTGTCAGAAAAGGGAATTGAAGTGGACCCCAAGAAGGTGGAAGTTGTAGCTAACTGGCCTAGACTCGCTACAGTTACAGAGATTAAGAGTTTTCTGGGTTTGGCAGGTTACTACAGGTGGTTCGTTCAGGACTTCTCAAAAATTGCCGCTCCTATGACCAGATTGACCAAGAAGAATCAGAGGTTTGTGTGGTCTGATCAGTGCGAGGAAAGCTTTGAAGAGCTGAAGAAAAGGTTAACCTCAGCACCGGTGTTAGCTCTGCCTACCAGTAATGAAGACTTCACAGTGTTTTGTGATGCATCCCGAGTGGGACTAGGTTGTGTGTTGATGCAAAATGAGAGGGTAATTGCTTATGCTTCTAGACAGCTGAAGAAGCATGAGTTGAATTATCCTACACATGATCTAGAGATGGCAGCTGTGATCTTTGCACTCAAGATGTGAAGGCATTACCTTTATGGGGTAAGATGTGAGATCTTTACAAATCATAAGAGTTTGCAGTACATCTTGAGTTAGAGAGAGTTGAATCTGAGGCAGAGGAGATGGGTAGAACTGCTTAGTGACTATGATTGCAAAATTCAGCACCACCCGGGTAAGACAAATGTTGTGGCAGATGCCCTAAGCCGGAAATCACTTGGCAGTCTATCCCATATTACAGCAGAGAAGAGATCGGTGGTGAGGGAATTCTATAAGCTCATTGATGAAGGGCTACAGTTGGAGTTGTCTGGTACAGGTGCTTTGATAGCTCAGATGAGAGTGACACCCGTGTTTCTGGATCAAGTGGCGCAGAAACAGCATAAGGACCCCGAGTTGGTGAAAATTGCCAGGACTGTTCAGTCAGGCAAGAATGATGAGTTTAGATTTGACAACCAAGGGATCCTCCGCTATGAGACCAGGTTATGTGTACCAGACGATGTGAGTCTGAAAGGGGATATTATGAGGGAAGCTCATAATGCCAGATATAGTGTTCACCCTGGAGCCACCAAGATGTATCAGGATCTGAAGAGGGTTTATTGGTGGCCAGCTATGAAGAGAGAAGTGGCACAGTTTGTGTCCGCCTGTGAGGTATGTCAGAGGGTGAAGCTGAAACATAAGAAGCCGGCTAGAATGCTTAACCCACTGTCGATTCCAGAGTGGAAATGGGAGAATATAGCTATAGATTTTGTGGTGGGGTTACTGGCAACGTCCAACAGACTAGACTCCATATGGGTGATTGTGGACAGACTGACCAAATATGCTCACTTCATCCCTGTCAGGAGTGGCTATTCTGTGGACAAATTGGCACAAGTGTATGTCGAAGAGGTAGTGAGGCTACATGGGTCTCCCGTTTCAATAATGTCAGACAGGGGACCCCAGTTCACCTCCAGGTTTTGGCGGAGTCTGCAGAACGCTGTGGGTACCAGGCTAGACTTTAGCACGACCTTCCATCCATAGACTGACGGACAGTCAGAGAGGATCATCCAGACTATAGAAGATATGCTCAGAATGTGTGTGCTAGATTTTGGCGGTTCTTGGAGGCAGCATCTACCCTTGGTGGAGTTTGCCTACAATAACAGCTATCATGCTAGAATCGGGATGACTCCTTATGAAGCTCTTTATGGGAGGAAGTGCAGGTCACCTGTTTGCTGGGAAGAAGTGGGAGGAAGGGCCTTGGCAGGGCCTGAGCTAGTTGAGATTACCAGCAGGGTAGTGCCCATTATCAGAGAAAGGATCAGAACTGCTGTGAGCCGGCAGAAAAGCTATGCAGCTGTCCGCAGGAAGCATGTAGAGTTTCAGGAGGGAGATTGTAATACCCGGCTAATTCAGACATCGGAATTCCTACCGTCCGGTGGAATTCAGGGATGTCAGAGACTTCTAGTAAGGTATTAGAAAGAGTTGCTAAATGTTTTTAAGACTTTGTAAGGTTTGGCATAGAATAGGATTGAGTTTTGACAAGAAAAGGCTTTGGGGACAAAGGCCAGGTTCGGCCGCCGAAGGTAAGTTCGGCCGCCGAAAGTGCCCAATGTTCGGCCCCCGAAGTTCAAGTTCGGCCCCCGAATGTTGCATGGTTTTGCATGCGATTCGGCAACCGAAGCTGAGCTGGTCAGCCAGCTATTGTGCACTCCCTAGCCAGTGATTTGGACAGGTGTTGCCTCCAGATCATTGCCAGAGGTTAGGCCACGTCTCCCATGACTCATCTGCAAACTTTTATCAGCTTATGCAGAGGGTTGGTTGTGTCTAAGTGGGTTGAACGGTTTTGAGAGAAAAGAAGAGTGTTGGAGGTGTGGTGAAGGTGAAGTCGTGGTGGCCATAGTTCAGTGTTTAGGTTGTCCCAGCGTCTGGTTTCACGAGGTAAGGGAAGCTTTTAACTTGTTTTCATGGTTTATGAACAGCTTTTAAGGAGGTTAAGGGTAGAGTTGTTTATCTAGGTGTTAGGTATAGTTTTGATGTTTTAATGTTATGTGTATTGTTTTGTTGGCGTTTAAGTTGTTTGATGCTCCTTTATGCTTGTTAAAGTGTTTATGCATGTTTTAGAGGGGTTAACTGCATGTATTGAGGGCTGAGCAGGTGCTGGAGGGACTGGCAGGCGTCCTTGTGCACGAAACTGAGTTCTGGATGAACTCAGGTTCGGCCGCCGAAAGTCCAAGTTAGGCCGCCGAACATGCCTGACTTTCGTCTCTGGAGGAGACATTCGGCCGCCGAAGGTGCCGCCGAAGGTGCCCTGTCCAGCCTTCCTTTGCTTGTTTTGCATGCATATTTTGAGGTAGTCTAGAGGGGTTTTGGGGAGTTGTTTCTCAGTTGTATAGAGTATGTTTGGTGCCTCATTTGCGTCCTCCATTGTAGGATTGGACCCGAGGAACCGAGGTGTTTAGCAGTCGTCGTAGCTGTGTCAGAGTTAGAGGTAGCCCAGAGTTAGCCAAGCAGTGGCTACAGGTGAGTGGAACTAAACTGAATATTTATCTTAAGAAATGACATGATTCTAGCATGATCCATACATCATAAATTGCCATGTTATATATTAGGTTGTGTGCATTAGACTTCACGAATATGATGCATTGCATATGTTGTTGTTCCTGTGGATGAATGTTGGATGATCCTTAGCCCTTGACAGAGAGCAGATACAGAGTTATGGCATGAGATAGCCATACCAGGTTGCCCCTGGATAGTCCAGGTCGCTCCTGGTACTATGAGTGAGACAGCTGGGCTGTCAGATCAGAGTTAAGTGTAGACCAGGTGAGACCTCGTCTCCTTGGCACAGTTGGTCATGTTATGATATAGAGAGATAAGTGTAGACCAGGGGATGACATCGTCTCCTTGGCACAGTTGGTATTCTAACATGTAGTTGAGGGCTACTGGTGACAAGTTCATCTTTGAGCTGATATGATTGTGATGTGATGCATTTCATGAGAACATGTAATTAATGAATTGTTTTATTGTTCCTCCTCACTGGGCTCTAGAGCTCATCCCACTCCCTTAACCCCAGTTTTGCAGGTCCTGAGATAGCTATGGGAAATCAAAGTCAGCAAGAGTACAGAGGAAAGTTGTGTGTGAATGTATGCTGTAATAGTGTAGTGGACATGATGTAATTTGTAATTAAAAGATTAACTGTCATGTACTGTATAGATCTGTACTGTCATATACGGTTAGACTTGTGCTTTCCCTAGTGTTTTTGCTGTTGCGTGATGTATGCTTAATCCCCTGTACATGAATCCTGTTTTACGTTTCTTGATGAGAAATGTGTGAGTTAGGCTTAATGTATGGCTTCGATGAGATACCAGTGGAATGTGTTACAGATTAAAAGGGTTTCATTCCCATGACCCACAGCAGATAGTAGTCCCTGGTATAGGCCCTGAGGGCCATTTCAGATTGACATATCTGAGTAGCAGCAATTAAGCCTACAGAGTTTTACAGGATTGTTGAGTCTGTTTGTATCATGTCTGGGTTTTATCAGGTACACAGAGAGTATAGTCGGCTTGCTACGGGTCCCGGCGGCCTTAAGCCGATCTGGATCCTAGTGCCAGTAATGGTTCGGACAGTTACTGAGAGGTACCGGTTTCCGGGTCGTTACAGATTGGTATCAGAGCATAGGGCCTCAAGAGTACGGTGTGTTGAGCATCTTTGTTCAAGGACTAGAGATATCCCACATCGGAAAGAGGTGTTGTCTTGTATAGGAAGGGAAGCACAATAGGTCAAATCATGTCCACTAGGATAGGATGTGGAGTCCTGTCTTGCATGCTGATGTGAAATGCCATGATGAGCTGTATGTGCATTATTGCTATGGTGATATGTGATGCGGATTTATGTGTTCTCACATGGATCAGTTGCTGATATGTTTGTGTGATGTTGTGCTTTTCAGAGGCAGGATGAGAGGAACTCGTCGATCTGTTAGATTGACAGGAGCTCCGCCGGAGGATGAGGACATGGATGCTCACCTCCCCGTTCTGCAAAGGGCAACATCAGATAGCGTAAGTAGAGAAGGTACATCAAGGGACCCTAGAAGGTCTGTTGATGAGAGTAGAAGGGGAGTCGTTCAGAGTGGTGTGTCAGGGTTTATGAGAGACATAGAGGAGGATGAGCAGAGTAGAGATGGTAGCTTAGGCAGGAGTAGGGTGGGAGGAGATATGGGTGAGTCCCAAGAAGGCACTCAGGCCTCGAGAGTTGTTCCACCTCAGTATCCACCCTACCAGTGGGGGGCAGAGTACCCGATGAGAGGGACATCCGAGTTTCCCAGGTATAACCCATATCCCACCTTTATGCCCTATCCTTCCTTTTACCCGCCATATCCACCGCCACATTCACAGTATATCATGTTTCCACCCTTCTTTTGTTACCCAGGGTCAGTAAACCCTAACCCAGAGCATGTTGCACCTCCTCCAACATCAGTAGCCCCAGTTATCCAAACACCTAAGCCTAGGTCACCTAGAGGAAGTGAGGTAATGATGATGGATTATTTGAGGTTGGATGCTCCCACATTGGAGACTGGTGATGACCCTGTTGCATATCTTAGACTGGTCAAGATGATAGCTGATGAGTTGGGAGCCAGTGAGAGTAGAGCCATTCAGATGGCAGGGGTCACCTTACAGTGTAAAGAGGCAAGGGAATGGTTCAACCAGTATGTGAACCCGTGGGTAGAAAGCTTATCCTGGGAGCAGTTTACTACAGAGTTTGCAGGATGGGCTTGTCCAGATAGCTTAAGGGAGCAGCCAGGGCAGACAGAAAACAAGAGTATAGAACATGACCCAGAGAATAGTGACCGTTTCCCTTTGGGTGAGGCTGCTGCAAGGAATAAAAAGAAAGTGAGAGGCCTGAAAGGGTCAAAGAAAAGAGAGTTCTGGAATAGGGTAAAGTTTGGCATGGGTTTTCGCGAGGGTTCGAGTTCTGGTTGGGATAGTTCTGGATGTGCGACGTGTGGTAGGAGGCACAAAGGAGTCTGTCGGGCTGGGACAACAGCATATTTCAGGTGCGGACAGGAGGGGCACATGGCACGAGAGTGTCCCACTCCGATCGTGTCAGCACAGTTCCCACAGACATCCTCAAATAATCTAATTCCACCAGAAGCTCCAGCCTCGGTACAGGGCAGAGGTAGAGAAAGAGGGGTAGGCCCTTCTTCAGTCGGTGCCTTAAGTAAAGATCCGTCAGTTCCGGCTCAGATTTTCACCCAGGTTCAGCCAGAGACAGACACACCGAACACAGTGGTGCCAGGTAAGCTCACTTTTGAGTGTTCTGATGTGTATGGTTGACATTAGTAGACTATCAATTGATATGAAAATCGTAAAGTGTAATAGAGTTAGATGTTCAGAGACAAAAGTTTAGAGACGAGTGGGTCGTTACAGATTTAACTCTGTAAATGAGATAAGAGAGAGCAGAGAAAGAATAGAATAGAATAAAGGGAAAGTACGAAAGTGTAGAAGGAGAGTTCAGTTTGGTCTGGGATTAGATGGCGATGAACTCTGGTTCAGATAGTTCTGGATGCGTGAGGTGTGGAGTGTACACAAAAGTAGTCTGTTGGTATGGGACTACGGCATGTATAGATGCGAGCAGGAATGACTCATGTTCTGTGAGTGTCCTACTGCGGCCCTGATTGGCACAGTCCCAGCAGATGACTGCTAGTAGTGTACCTCAGCCTATAGCTATAGCCCTGTTTCAGGACAGTGGTTGAGGCAGGAGGAGAGAGTTCTCCTTTTCTTGGGTCGGTTCCCGAGGGAAGATTCGTTAGCTTTAGCTTGGATCTTCATCCTGACTCAGTCAGAGGCTAACACATCGAACACGGTGACGTCAGATACAGTCACTTGAGGGTGTTCAGATGTGTAGGTTAAGTGGACCCTGATATTTCTTTCCCTGTTGTTTTGAGAGCCGTAGATAGAGGGGGGTTTGATAACTTCTGGGCTTAGAGTGATCTCTTTGGGTTGGTAGACCCGAGTGTGATCCATCTGTGGCAGAGTCAGGCAGTCAGTTCAGTTCAGAGTTTGTTGTGAGTAGATGCGATCCAGCTGACCTTATGGTTCTAGAGTTGACTATGAGATGTCATTCTAGGGCGGATTGGCTAGCTACTCATAGTACTACCTAAGTCTGCAAAGACGAGGTAGGAAAGGTCAGAGTTCAGAGGCTCGGATGGGTCAGCGTTAGTCCTGAGAGGGGACAGTCTAGTATTCCCAGAAGTTTGATATCAGCCCTACAGGCTCGTAGATTGTTTAGGCAGGGTAGTCAGGGGTTTTCTTGCTCTTTTGCGCGAGCATACTAGTCAAGTCAGGGAACCAGCCTCAGTACGGATAGATAGAAAAAGAAAAGAGTGTTATATGTTATCCCAGACAAGCTCGGAGGTTTCTCATTGGTAAAACCAATAGAGTCTGGAAATGGTACCTGTAGCATGTAAGAGTTGACAAGCTGTGAGAGTTAGAACAGCAGTTGCATAAGTCAGAAAGATAGTAAAGCAGTGTGACCTTGGTAGCGAAGGCTTCTATCCGACTTAGTACCACACACCCTGGAATGTTCCAGTATTGTTGTGAGAACCGAAGGATGAAACCTTGAGATTTTGTCACAACTGTGAATAGTTGCACCAAAGCACTACCCAGAACAGGAACTATGTGTCCAAAGTGAGAGAAAAGTCAGTGTAGTAGAGATCAGGGCTTTATGAGAGTGAAGAGTCTAAACCAGAGGTAAGGGGTAACACTGCTCAGCGACTCTGGGTATACTCTTAGTATACAAGATAGTATTTACTGGGTAAGGCAGATGAGATGTTAGCTGCCCTCAGTCAAAAGTCGCGTATCAGTTCGAGTTAAAGAGCTAGAGAGCTATAGGGAGAAGGTTCAAAAGAGAAAAAGCTAGGATCATAAAGAAGAAGAAAAGCGGGCAAGGATCAGAGTGGCGCAGAAAAAGCATAGACTAGTTCAGAAAACATAGAGAAGCATGCCCATTATCTACTACACTTAGTAGATAAGAGAACACGGCATAGAGGCCAAGTTCTGTAATATGAGTTCGATTTCGGGGCATGTCTGTATGTATTGTGAAGTGTCACAAGACGATTTCTACAGGAAGTAGAGAGTTGAAGCTAGGCATCTAGCATGTCCTTAGAGTTATTGCTCCTCTGATCAGGTTGAGTAACGAGAAGCAAAGGTGAGTGTAACCAAAATAGTGTGAATAGAGCTGACAAAAAAAAAAAAAAAAAAAGGGTAAAGAGAAAGGAAAGTCAGTAGGTAGCAAAGAGAGTCAAATGGACTGTGTACAGACAGGATGGAGCAGTAATCAGTGTAGAGTGTGGACACAGATTAAGCAGTTAAGGGTCAGCAGAGTCAGAACGTATAGCCAACCCGGGAGTTTTACTCCAGGGGTATCTGTGTCTCTTCATAGAAAAAGGTGTTAGGCTTTCCGTACTTGCTTATTTGCATCTATGTTATTGGTATGGTATTGTAAACATTCGAGGACGAATATTTTTTTAAAGGGGGGAAGAATGTAATACCCGGCTAATTCAGACATCGGAATTCCTACCGTCCGGTGGAATTCGGGGATGTCAGAGACTTCTAGTAAGGTATTAGAAAGAGTTGCTAAATGTTTTTAAGACTTTGTAAGGTTTGGCATAGAATAGGATTGAGTTTTGACAAGAAAAGGCTTTGGGGACAAAGGCCAGGTTCGGCCGCCGAAGGTAAGTTCGGCCGCCGAAAGTGCCCAATGTTCGGGCCCCGAAGTTCAAGTTCGGCCCCCGAATGTTGCATGGTTTTGCATGCGATTCAGCAGCCGAAGCTGAGCTGGTCAGCCAGCTATTGTGCACTCCCTAGCCAGTGATTTGGACAGGTGTTGCCTCCAGATCATTGCCAGAGGTTAGGCCACGTCTCCCATGACTCATCTGCAAACTTTTATCAGCTTATGCAGAGGGTTGGTTGTGTCTAAGTGGGTTGAACGGTTTTGAGAGAAAAGAAGAGTGTTGGAGGTGTGGTGAAGGTGAAGTCGTGGTGGCCATAGTTCAGTGTTTAGGTTGTCCCAGCGTCTGGTTTCACGAGGTAAGGGAAGCTTTTAACTTGTTTTCATGGTTTATGAACAGATTTTAAGGAGGTTAAGGGTAGAGTTGTTTATCTAGGTGTTAGGTATAGTTTTGATGTTTTAATGTTATGTGTATTGTTTTGTTGGCGTTTAAGTTGTTTGATGCTCCTTTATGCTTGTTAAAGTGTTTATGCATGTTTTAGAGGGGTTAACTGCATATATTGAGGGCTGAGCAGGTGCTGGAGGGACTGGCAGGCGTCCTTGTGCACGAAACTGAGTTCTGGATGAACTCAGGTTCGGCCGCCGAAAGTCCAAGTTAGGCCGCCGAACATGCCTGACTTTCGTCTCTGGAGGAGACATTCGGCCGCCGAAGGTGCCGCCGAAGGTGCCCTGTCCAGCCTTCCTTTGCTTGTTTTGCATGCATATTTTGAGGTAGTCTAGAGGGGTTTTGGGGAGTTGTTTCTCAGTTGTATAGAGTATGTTTGGTGCCTCATTTGCGTCCTCCATTGTAGGATTGGACCCGAGGAACCGAGGTGTTTAGCAGTCGTCGTAGCTGTGTCAGAGTTAGAGGTAGCCCAGAGTTAGCCAAGCAGTGGCTACAGGTGAGTGGAACTAAACTGAATATTTATCTTAAGAAATGACATGATTCTAGCATGATCCATACATCATAAATTGCCATGTTATATATTAGGTTGTGTGCATTAGACTTCACGAATATGATGCATTGCATATGTTGTTGTTCCTGTGGATGAATGTTGGATGATCCTTAGCCCTTGACAGAGAGCAGATACAGAGTTATGGCATGAGATAGCCATACCAGGTTGCCCCTGGATAGTCCAGGTCGCTCCTGGTACTATGAGTGAGACAGCTGGGCTGTCAGATCAGAGTTAAGTGTAGACCAGGTGAGACCTCGTCTCCTTGGCACAGTTGGTCATGTTATGATATCAGAGAGATAAGTGTAGACCAGGTGATGACATCGTCTCCTTGGCACAGTTGGTATTCTAATATGTAGTTGAGGGCTACTGGTGACAAGTTCATCTTTGAGCTGATATGATTGTGATGTGATGCATTTCATGAGAACATGTAATTAATGAATTGTTTTATTGTTCCTCCTCACTGGGCTCTAGAGCTCATCCCACTCCCTTAACCCCAGTTTTGCAAGTCCTGAGATAGCTATGGGAAATCAAAGTCAGCAAGAGTACAGAGGAAAGTTGTGCGTGAATGTATGCTGTAATAGTGTAGTGGACATGATGTAATTTGTAATTAAAAGATTAACTGTCATGTACTGTATAGATCTGTACTGTCATATACGGTTAGACTTGTGCTTTCCCTAGTGTTTTTGCTGTTGCGTGATGTATGCTTAATCCCCTGTACATGAATCCTGTTTTACGTTTCTTGATGAGAAATGTGTGAGTTAGGCTTAATGTATGGCTTCGATGAGATACCAGTGGAATGTGTTACAGATTAAAAGGGTTTCATTCCCATGACCCACAGCAGATAGTAGTCCCTGGTATAGGCCCTGAGAGCCATTTCAGATTGACATATCTGAGTAGCAGCAATTAAGCCTACAGAGTTTTACAGGATTGTTGAGTCTGTTTGTATCATGTCTGGGTTTTATCAGGTACACAGAGAGTATAGTCGGCTTGCTACGGGTCCCGGCGGCCTTAAGCCGATCTGGATCCTAGTGCCAGTAATGGTTCGGACCGTTACTGAGGGGTACCGGTTTCCGGGTCGTTACAGAGATATGGTGTTGCTCAAGGTGTCTCCCATGAAAGGGGTGATTTGTTTTGGGAAGAAAGGTAAGCTAGCTCCACGGTACATCACTTTGAAATCTTGCAGAAGATTGGGAATGTATCATATAAGTTGGACTTACCTACTTCAATGGAGAGAATCCATCCGGTTTTCTATGTTTCCATGTTACGAAAGTTCGTGTCAGATTCGGGCAAGGTTCTTAATGAGCCTGATGTAGAGATCCTAGGAGATCTCACCTATGTAGAGCAGCCAGTGCGGATCATAGACACGCATATTAGAAAGCTGAGGAACAAGGAAATCCCGATGGTGAAAGTCCTTTAGAATCACCACAATATTGAAGAATGTACCTGGGAGACACGGGAGTCTATGCTCCAGCAATACCCCTATCTCTTTTAAGGTTAGTGCTTTTGTGGTTATGTGCTTCCTTGTTGATATGTGTGTTTATGTTTATGCTATGCATGTGTTTGTTTGTTGAACATTCGGGGACGAATGTTCTTAAGGGGGGAAGAATGTAATACCCGGCTAGACCCCGGCATCGGAATTCCTACCTTTCGGCGGAATCTCCGATGGAATCCGGAACTCTAGGATGTCGGAGCCTTCTAGAAGGGTAAAATAAAGGTTTTCTAAAATTTTTTTATATGTTTTAATGGTTTTAATGAAGAAAGAAAATTGAGTTTTGAAAGAAAAAGCCATGGAGGAAAAATCCAGGTTCGGCCACCGAACCTCAAGTTCAGCCGCCGAACATGGGGAGCTTGCGGAAGCTCTTTTGGCCCCCGAAGGTGGTCTGGCCAGCCACCTATAAAAGGCCCCTTGTCCGAAAATGGGCGAGTTTTCTCTCTCTATTTTCGAGAATAGGTGAGATTCTGCCCTCCTTTGGTTGATTTTGTATTTTCCTTCAATCCCTTCGAGTTTTGATGAGTTTTTACTTTGTTTTGAATATTTTTGAGCTAAGATCAAAGTTTTGAAGCTTGGAGACCCCCGGAGCTCGTTTTCTCCCCCTCTCCAAGTTTGGGTCATGCCTACCCTCGATATTCAAGAGGTAAGTATAGATCCACGCCTTTTATGATGTTTTAAGTAAGTTTTAAGAAGGGGTTAAGGGTTTTGATGTATGTTTAGGCTAGTTGTAAAATGTTAGGGTTTATGTTTGTTTAATGATAAATGTGATGCTATGTTAATGTTTGTTGGGGTTTAGGCTAGTTTTATGCCCCTATATACTTGAATAAGTGTTTATGCATGTTTTAGAATAGTTGAATGCATGTTGGGAAGTTGGGATGGCTGAGTGTGGGATGGCAGAATCGGGTTCTGCCACCCAGGAGGATCCAGGTTCGGCCGCCGAAGCCAGTTTCGGCCGCCGAACCTGCCAAAGGAGGCATTTTTGGCCGCTAAAGCTCGCCCCCGAAAGTTTGGACTTTCGACTCTGGAGTGGAGTTTCGGTCGCCTAACTTGCCCCTGAAAGTTTGGACTTTCGGATCAGGAGGGAGTTTCGGCTGCCGAACCTGCCCCCGAAAGTGCCTGACTTTCAGATCTGGAGGGACCTTTGGCCGCCGAACCTGCCGCCGAAAGTCCCCTGCCCAGCCTTCCTTTGCTTGTTTTCTATGCATGTTTTATGGTGTTTTAGGGGGTTTTTGGGGAGATGTTTAGAGTCCTTATAGTATATGTGTGGTCCCTCATTTGAGTCCACCTGTGTAGGATCGGACCTGAGGAACCGAGGTGTTCATCAGTGAGATACTGCTTCAGAGTTAGTTCAGAGTCAGCCAGAGGTGAGTAGAACATAACTCTTTTTATTTCAAAGCAATTAAACTTTTAAGCATGTTCATGCATCATGAATGTCATGTATGTAATAGGTTGTATTGCATTAGAATTCACGAATATGACGCATTGCATAATATGATGTTGATGTGGATGGATGTTGGATGACCCATTGGCCCTTGATATGATATGATATGATATGACATGGTATGGAAGTCTAGGTCGTGGCCCATTCTACGCCCCTGGCATAGAGTAAGAGAAAGTCCAGTTCGAGGCCCATTCTACGCCCCTGGCACATATGGATATGTTATGTTATGATATGTTAAGCAAAAGTCCTGAGGAGCTCCCGTTGTGGGTCGAGCACATTGGATTATGTGGAGTGCTATTGGTGACAAGTCCATCCTTGATGTGATTTGTTTGTGATGTGATGCATTCCATGAAAGCATATGTTAAATAAACTGTTTTTATTGTTTTGCTCACTGGGCTTTTGTAGCTCACCTCTTTCCCCTAACCCCCAGGTTGCAGGGCCAGAGATAGCTCAGGAAGTCAGCAAGGGTAAAGGCTATGTCTATGTAATAGATTAGTAGTGGACATGTAATGTAAAATAATGTAATGTGATATACTATACAGTGATGTAATGAGGATTAGTATTGTGCTTGGCCCTAATATATGGTTAATCCCTTTGGTACATGATCTTTATGAAATGTTTTTGATGATGATATATGTTGAACCAAGCTTGATGTATGTAATGTTGACCCAACTAGACCATTTGATGAGGGCTCTAGTATGGGGTTTTTATGTATACAGTTTTAGTACATGCACAGGTCAAGCTTGGTGCATTCAAAGTTTAAAGTTTTTATGAAAATGTATGATCATGTATGGGATTTTATCAGATGTACAGGATGTATGTTAGGCTTGCTACGAGTTCCGGCGACCTTAAGTCGATCTGACTCCTAGCGCCGATAGCGGTCCGATTTTCGGATCGTTATACTCTTGAATATTAAGTGAGCCATCATGACGGTTATTCCAGGTGAAAATGGGACCTCTAAAGCCCAAATCAGTAAGTCTCAGAGAATTAATGAGAAAACAAAAAGAATCAGCAACATTCCAGTTAACAACATTCCCTCCCTTCTTCTCCTAAGAATTCAACACATAGTTAAAATCACCAACTAATAAGGTAGCTTCTAGAAGATTGTGACTGTAATACCCGGCTCGAGTCCGGCCTCGGAATTCCTGCCGTCTGGTGGAATCTCGGGTGTCGGAACCCTCGAGAAGGGTAAGACATATGTTTTCATGTGTGTTTTCAGAGTTTTGACTGTTTTCAAGTGTGAAAGGAAAGGAGTTTTGAAAGAAAAGCAATAAGGGAGAAATGCAAAGGTTCGGCCACCGAAGGTCACTTTCGGCCGCCGAACATTGCATGGTTTCGGATTCACGTTCGGCTGCCGAAGGTGGTCTGGCCAGCCACCTATTTAAGGGCCAAAGGTCGGTGGAAGGAGGATATTTCTCCTCCACTTGCAGCCAGAGGTGAGTTCCAGCCTCTCCCAAGTTGACTTTCATGTTTTTCATGTTTTTCACCAAATCTTTCAAGAGTTTTACAAGTCTTGGTGTGTTTTGAAGGTTTTGAGCAAAACTAGCAAGTTTGGACGTTTGGAGCTTTGGAAGAGGTTTTCTTTATATCTCCACGTTAGGATCACTTGATCTCTTGTTTGGAAGAGGTAAGTCAAGATCCAGAACCTCTTTTACTGATTTTTGATGGTTTTATGGGAGTTGTATAGATAGTATGCATGAATAGGGTTTTGGTTGAGGTTTTGCATGATTTTGTGTTTAAGCATGTTTAAGTGTTGTTTGTATGTTTCTTGGGGTGATAAGTGAGTTTTAGACCCTTTTATGCATGGTTTATGGTATGTGCTAGTTGGGAGTAGTTGATATGCATGTTGGGTAAGTTTGGGGGAAAGGTTTGCATGAAACAGAGCAGGGTTCTGCCCAACGGGCAAAACCAGGTTCGGCCGCCGAACCCCTTGTGGAGGCAGTTTCGGCTGCCAAAGCTTGCCCCCGAAACTTGGGACTTTCTTCTCTGGAGGCAAGGTTCGGCCGCCGAAACTGCCGCCGAAGGTTGAGTTTCGTCTTTGGACGAGACTTTCGGCTACCGACGGTGCCGCCGAACATGCATGAGTTTCGTCTCTGGAGAGGGGTTTCGGCCGCCGAACCTACCGCCGAAAGTGCCCTGTCCAGCTTTCTTTTGCATGTTTTATGTGTTTTTTTAGGGATCGTTTAGAGGGTTTTGGGGGAGTTTCTTAGAGATGTTCTTGAGTTCGTTTGGTCCCTCATTTGAGTCCACATGTGTAGGTACGGACCAGAGGAACCCCAGAGAGCAGCAGTGAGCACTGTTTCAGAACCTGCCGAGTCAGCCAGAGGTGAGTGGAACTTCTCTTTTCAGAACTAAACTATTTTGAGCATATGTCATACATCATACGAGTATAGTAGGGTGTTTGCATTAGTTTCACGAAGTTGACGCATTGCATAATACGATGTGTATGAGGCTGTGGATAGACCAAAGCGACTCCAATAGCCCAAACTCTGTTATAAGACCTGGCCGGGCCAGGCAGCCATCTGTAGGTAAGACCTGACTAGATCAGGCAGCAGAGATAGTAAGACCTGGTTGGGCCAGGCAGGCAGAATAGTAAGACCTGGCCGGGCCAGGCAGATTGAGGTTGTAAGACCTGGCTAGGCCAGGCATCCTTTGAGTGGGATTGTTGGTGGTCATGTCTATCCCTGAGATGATGTGATGTAGTGCATTCCATGAGATCATGTTTCTCTAGTTCTGCTCATTGGGCTTGTATAGCTCATCCCTCTCCCCTATCCTCCAGGTTTGCAGGTTCAGAGTCCAGAGGGAGTCCAGCAGGGTGTGCAAAAAGAAGAGTTATGTAATAACTAGTGTGGACATGTATATGTAAAGAGATAATGTATAGTGTGTAGCTTTGTGCTTGACTTCTAAGAGTTGTAATCCCTTGTTGTAGACACATGATCAGTTTATGTATGTTTTCTTTTATTGTTATGAATATGAGAAAACCAGGCTTCACATTATGAGTTGATAGATCAGAAATAGTGCATGCACAGGTTAAGCCCTGGAGGAAAGAAAAGTTTTAATGGTTTGACAGAAAATGTATGATCATGTATGGGATTTCACAGGTACACAGACAGTATAGCAGGCTTACTACGGGTCCCGGCGACCTTAAGTCGATCTGGATCCTAGTGCCGGTAGCAGTTCGATTTCCGGGCTGTTACAGATTGGTATCAGAGCCCTAGGTTCACATGGTCGGACCTATATAGCTAGAGTTGGGCTCATAGAGGTTTAGCGGGTCAAGCACAGTAGGAAAACATGTCCACTAGGATAGAATGTTAGTCCTGTCTATCTGCTGATGATGTGCAATGCCATGATGCATGTGTTGTTTTCCTCTATGTGTTGTTTTCCAGAGAGAGTTAAGATGCAAGGAACTCGTCGATCCGCGAGATTGACTGGAGTCCCACCTGAAAGTGAGGGTACAGCTGCTCGTCCTCCTGCATTGACAAGGGCAAGGACTCACAGGTCAAGCAGGGAGGAAACGTCAAGAGACCCGAGAAGGTCTTCTGACGAGAGCAGAAGAGGAATAGGCACAGGGGGAAGATCAGAAGAAGAGAGGGTTGCTATGGAGGAGGATCAGGGTAGAGATGTAAGTATGGGTATAGGAAGGTCAGAAGAAGGTATGGGGGAGTCCCAGGGAGGCGTACAGGCCTCGGGGTTTGGCTATCCACCCTTTCCACAGGGCCTAGGGGATCCGATGGGAGGGACGTCGGATTACTCCAGCTTTGCCCCATATCCACCCTACATGCCATATATGCCCTATCCTTCCTTCTATCCACCCTATCACATGTATCCACCCCCACCTTTTTATCCAAGTTCAGCATCGCCTGAAGCCAGAGAAACAGTACCTCCACCACCACCACCTGAACCAGCAGCCCCTGTTGTTGAAGCACAACCTAGTTCTTCAGGGGGAACAAAGGTGAAGATGACGGAGTACTTAAAGTTGGATGCTCCTAAATTCAATACGGGAGATGATCCCTTTGAGTATCTCAGTGCAGTCAGAATGATAACAAGTGAGTTGGGAGCAGATGAGAGCAGGGCCATTGAGATGGCAGGGTTCACATTAAAATGCAAGAAAGCCAGAGAATGGTTTAAGAACTATGTGGACCCCAGAATAGACAGTATGTCATGGGAAGAGTTCGCCAACGAATTTGCTGGGTGGGCTTTCCCTGACAGTTCTAGGGAGCTAAGGTTGTGGAGTTTGAACAGTTGAGACAGACGGAGGAGATGAGTGTTGATGAGTATACAGATAAGTTCCTGGAATTGTTACCATACGTGGGTCAGGCGTATGATACGGATCAGAAGAAGGCAAAGAGATATGCCACGAGGCTTCATCCCAGGTATTTCTCCTTGATTCTCCACGCGGAGAAGGAGAGTTTCCACTCCATTGTGGATGCTGCTAGAAAGATGGAGGCCAGTGCCATAAGTCAGGGTGTAGTCAAGCAATTAAAGGCACAGTCTTCTGGTGCTAAACCAGGTTCCTCCTCACAGAGTACGGTAAGTGCGAGCAAAAAGAGATGGGAGAAATTCAGAGGAAAGAGAGGCAAGTTCTGGAACAGGATTAAGACGGGTCTAGGCATGAGTAGCGGCTCCAGCTCTGGCACAGAGCTTCTAGTTTGCACTAGGTGTGGGAGACCGCACAGAGGAGCTTGTTTGTTGGGATCTACAGCCTGCTATAGATGTGGGCAGGAGGGACATTATACACGGGAATGTCCTCAGGCGACTTTGGTTGCACCATCCCAGCAGATGACCTCAGGTAGTGTAGTCCAGTCAGCAGCTTCAGCCCGTCCACCAAGCAGTGGCAGAGGGAGAGGAAGAGGGGCAGCCTCTTCATCAGGGATGGGTTCCCGAGGTGCAGGTCCGTCAGCTCCAGCACGGATTTTCACCATGACGCAACAGGAGGCAGACACTTCGAACACAGTGGTGTCAGGTACTCTCATCATTGGGTGTTCAGAGGTGTATGCTTTGATGGACCCCGGTGCTTCTCACTCTTTCATTTCTTCTAGAGCCGCAGAGAGATTGGGGTTGATTGTATCCGAGTTAGAGTGTCCTCTCTGGGTCAGTGGACCTAGATGTGACCCATCATTGGCAGAGTCAGTCTGTCAGTTCAGTCCAGTGTTTATAGAGGATAGATGCCTTCCAGCTGACCTTGTGGTTCTAGAGTTGACAGATTTTGATGTCATTCTAGGGATGGATTGGTTATCTACCTATAGTGCTACCTTGCACTGCAGGGACAAGGTAGTGAGTCTCAGAGACCAGGATAGGTCAGAGTGTGTCTTCAGAGGAGACAGGAGAGGGACACCTAAGGGTTTGATATCAGCCCTCCAGGCTCGTAGGATGTTGAGGAAGGGGTGTCAGGGGTTCCTAGCTTATGTGAGAGAGCTAGACAGTCGGGTTAGGGAACCATCCTCAGTACCAGTTGTTAGAGAATTCCCAGATGTGTTTCCTGAAGAGCTTCCAGGACTACCACCTGATAGGGAAATAGAGTTCGAGATAGAGTTGATGCCCGGTGCCAGACCGATCTCTATTCCTCCCTACAGGATGGCGCCAACAGAGTTGAGAGAGTTGAAAGAACAGTTACAGGATTTGGTAGCAAAGGGTTTCATCCGCCCGAGTACCTCCCCTTGGGGTGCTCCAGTATTATTTGTCAGAAAGAAAGATGGACCACTTAGACTTTGTGTCGACTACAGACAGTTGAACAAAGTCACTATCAAAAACAAGTATCCTTTACCCAGGATCGATGATCTATTCGACCAACTGTCAGGAGTAGGTTGTTTTTCGAAGATAGATCTGAGATCCGGATACCACCAGTGGAAGATCAGAGCAGGAGATGTATCCAAGACAGCTTTCCGAACCAGATATGGGCATTATGAGTTCCTAGTGATGCCGTTCGGGTTGACTAATGCCCCTGCAGCATTCATGGATCTCATGAACAGGGTTTTCAGGGAGTACTTGGATCGTTTTGTGATCGTCTTTATAGATGATATCTTAGTGTACTCCAGAAATGCAGAGGAGCATGCCCAGCATCTGAGACTCGTTTTGCAAACTTTGAGAGAGCATGGCTTGTATGCCAAGTTCTCCAAGTGCGAGTTCTGGCTAAGGAGCATTGCCTTTTTGGGACATGTAGTATCAGAGGAAGGAATAACAGTAGATCCCAAGAAGGTAGAGGCAGTAGCCAATTGGCCTACACCCACGACAGTGACAGAGATCAAGAGTTTTCTGGGTTTGGCAGGCTACTATCGGAGGTTCGTTCAGGACTTTTCGAAGATAGCTGCTCCTATGACCAGACTGACCAGGAAGAATCAGAAATTCGTAGGGGCAGAGGATTGTGATGAGAGTTTTGAAGAGTTGAAGAGACGGTTGACTTCAGCACCGGTGTTAGCTCTGCCGATCAGTGATGATGATTTCACAGTGTTCTGTGATGCATCCCGAGTGGGATTAGGTTGTGTGTTAATGCAGAATGACAGAGTGATAGCTTATGCTTCTAGACAGCTTAAGAGGCACGAGCTGAACTACCCGACACACGATCTTGAGATGGCAGCTGTTATCTTTGCACTTAAGATGTGGAGGCATTATCTCTATGGGGTAAAGTGTGAGATCTATACGGATCATAAGAGCCTGCAGCACATCTTGAGTCAGAGAGAGTTAAACTTGAGGCAGAGACAGTGGGTAGAATTGCTCAGTGATTACAATTGTAAGATCCAATATCATCCGGGTAAGGCTAATGTTGTAGCTGATGCCTTAAGCCGGAAGTCACTTGGCAGTTTATCCCACATTGCAGTAGAGAGAAGACCGGTGGTGAAGGACTTTTACAGACTCATGAATGAAGGGCTACAGTTGTAGTTATCTGGTACAGGTGCTTTGATTGCACAGATGAGAGTTACACCAGTGTTTCTAGAGCAAGTGGCTCTGAAACAGCACGAAGATCCTGAGTTAGTGAAGATTGCCAGGACTGTTCAGTCTGGCAACAGTGCAGAGTTCAAATTTGATAGTGAGGGGATTCTTCGTCACGGTAAGAGATTATGTGTACCAGATGATAGCAGTTTGAAGGCAGACATTATGAGGGAAGCTCATAATGCGAGGTATAGCGTTCACCCTGGAGCCACCAAGATGTATCAAGACCTGAGAAGGGTGTATTGGTGGCCAGCGATGAAGAGGAAAGTGGCACAGTTTGTGTCAGCCTGCGAGACATGTCAAAAGGTGAAGCTAGAACACCAGAAGCCAGCTGGAATGCTTAACCCACTGTCGATTCCAGAGTGGAAATGGGAGAACATCGCTATGGATTTTGTAGTGGGGTTACCGGCGACGTCCAACAGGCTAGACTCCATATGGGTGATTGTGGACAGACTGACAAAATCTGCTCACTTCATTCCAGTCAGGAGCAACTATTCTGTGGACAAGTTAGCGCAGGTCTATGTAGAAGAGATAGTCAAGCTGCATGGAGTTCCAGTGTCGATCGTATCAGATAGAGAACCGCAGTTCACCTCCAGATTTTGGCGGAGTCTGCAAGCTGCTATGGGTACAAGATTGGATTTCAGCACTGCTTTCCATCCACAGACAGACGGTCAGTCAGAGAGGACCATCCAGACCATAGAAGATATGCTGAGAATGTGTGTGTTAGACTTTGGCGGTTCTTGGAGGCAGCATCTACCTCTGGTGGAGTTTGCCTACAACAACAGCCATCATGCTAGCATAGGGATGGCTCCTTATGAAGCTCTGTATGGGAGGAAGTGCAGAATACCTGTTTGCTGGGAAGAGGTAGGAGAGAAGGCTCTTGCAGGGCCAGAGTTAGTGGAGATTACCAGCAAGTTAGTACCTGTAATCAGAGAGAGGATCAGAACAGCTGTAAGCAGGCAGAAAAGCTATGCAGACATCCGTAGGAAGCAGATAGAATTCCAGGAGGGGGATATGGTATTGCTAAAAGTGTCTCCAATGAAGGGAGTGATTCGCTTTGGAAAGAAAGGTAAATTAGTTCCACGGTACATAGGTCCCTTTGAGATCTTGCAGAAGATCGGGCCTGTGTCGTATAAGCTGGATTTACCTGCATCGATGGAACGAGTTCACCCGGTATTTCATGTTTCTATGTTGAGAAAGTTTGTGTCAGATCCAGAGAAGGTTCTTAGTGAGCCTGAGGTGGAAATCTTAAGCGATCTCACCTATGTCGAGCAGCCAGTGCGGATCATTGACACCCAGATTCGAAAGCTGAGAAACAAGGAGATACCAATGGTGAAAGTCCTGTGGAACCACCATAATCTAGAAGAGTGCACCTGGGAGACACGGGAGTCGATACTCCAGCAATATCCATATCTGTTTTACGGTTAGGTTTTCCCCTTTGCTATGTGTTTCTGTGTTTATGTGTTTCGTTATTTGAGGAACATTCGGGGACGAATGTTCTTCAGGGGGGAAGAATGTAATAACCGGCTCGAGTCCGGCCTCGGAATTCCTGTCGTCTGGTGGAATCTCGGGTGTCGGAACCCTCGAGAAGGGTAAGACATATGTTTTCATGTGTGTTTTCAGAGTTTTGACTGTTTTCAAGTGTGAAAGGAAAGGAGTTTTGAAAGAAAAGCAATAAGGGAGAAATGCAAAGGTTCGGCCGCCGAAGGTCACTTTCGGCTGCCGAACATTGCATGGTTTCGGATTCACATTCGGCTGCCGAAGGTGGTCTGGCCAGCCACCTATTTAAGGGCCAAAGGTCGGTGGAAGGAGGATATTTCTCCTCCACTTGCAGCCAGAGGTGAGTTCCAGCCTCTCCCAAGTTGACTTTCATGTTTTTCATGTTTTTCACCAAATCTTTCAAGGGTTTTACAAGTCTTGGTGTGTTTTGAAGGTTTTGAGCAAAACTAGCAAGTTTGGACGTTTGGAGCTTTGGAAGAGGTTTTCTTCATATCTCCACGTTAGGATCACTTGATCTCTTGTTTGGAAGAGGTAAGTCAAGATCCAGAACCTCTTTTACTGATTTTTGAAGGTTTTATAGGAGTTGTATGGATAGTATGCATGAATAGGGTTTTGGTTGAGGTTTTGCATGATTTTGTGTTTAAGCATGTTTAAGTGTTGTTTGTATGTTTCTTGGGGTGATAAGTGAGTTTTAGACCCTTTTATGCATGGTTTATGGTATGTGCTAGTTGGGAGTAGTTGATATGCATGTTGGGTAAGTTTGGGGGAAAGGTTTGCATGAAACAGAGCAGGGTTCTGCCCAACGGGCAAAACCAGGTTCGGCCGCCGAAGGAAGGTTCGGCCGCCGAAGGAAGGTTCGGCCGCCGAACCCCTTGTGGAGGCAGTTTCGGCTGCCAAAGCTTGCCCCCGAAACTTGGGACTTTCGTCTCTGGAGGCAAGGTTCGGCCGCCGAAGGTTGAGTTTCGTCTCTGGACGAGACTTTCGGCTGCCGACGGTGCCGCCGAACATGCATGAGTTTCGTCTCTGGAGAGGGGTTTCGGCCGCCGAACCTGCCGCCGAAAGTGCCATGTCCAGCTTTCTTTTGCATGTTTTATGTGTTTGTTTGGGGATCGTTTAGAGGGTTTTTGGGGAGTTTCTTAGAGATGTTCTTGAGTTCGTTTGGTCCCTCATTTGAGTCCACCTGTGTAGGTACGGACCAGAGGAACCCCAGAGAGCAGCAGTGAGCACTGTTTCAAAACCTACCGAGTCAGCCAGAGGTGAGTGGAACTTCTCTTTTCAGAACTAAACTATTTTGAGCATATGTCATGCATCATACGAGTATAGTAGGGTGTTTGCATTAGTTTCACGAAGTTGACGCATTGCATAATACGATGTGTATGGGGCTGTGGATAGACCAAGGCGACTCCAATAGCCCAAACTCTGTTATAAGACCTGGCCGGGCCAGGCAGCCATCTGTAGGTAAGACCTGACTAGATCAGGCAGCAGAGATAGTAAGACCTGGCTGGGCCAGGCAGACAGAGTAGTAAGACCTGGCCGGGCCAGGCAGATTGAGGTTGTAAGACCTGGCTAGGCCAGGCATCCTTTGAGTGGGATTGTTGGTGGTCATGTCTATCCCTGAGATGATGTGATGTAGTGCATTCCATGAGATCATGTTTTCAACTTATGGTTTCTCTAGTTCTGCTCATTGGGCTTGTATAGCTCATCCCTCTCCCCTATCCCCCAGATTTGCAGGTTCAGAGTCCAGAGGGAGTCCAGCAGGGTGTGCAAGAAGAAGAGTTATGTAATAACTAGTGTGGACATGTATATGTAAAGAGATAATGTATAGTGTGTAGCTTTGTGCTTGACTTCTAAGAGTTGTAATCCCTTGTTGTAGACACATGATCAGTTTATGTATGTTTTCTTTTATTGTTATGAATATGAGAAAACCAGGCTTCACATTATGAGTTGATAGATCAGAAATAGTGCATGCACAGGTTAAGCCCTGGAGGAAAGAAAAGTTTTAATGGTTTGACAGAAAATGTATGATCATGTATGGGATTTCACAGGTACACAGACAGTATAGCAGACTTACTACGGGTCCCGGCGACCTTAAGTCGATCTGGATCCTAGTGCCGGTAGCAGTTCAATTTCCGGGCTGTTACAGTGACGATAGTCCAGAAGGAACTTAAATTGTTCAAAACGAATGATGTCCAAACAACTAAAATAATAGAAAAGAGTAGACCAAGTTTTATTAATAAGCTGATCAGAAATTGTTACATGCACAAGGAAGGAGGTGTACTTTTCAATAGTAACATTGAGATGATCTCTCCAAGCCACTACTAGCCCTCTTGAACATCCTATTGGACTAATAAAAAGCATATTCACAAAACCACACAGTTGAAGTTTCTTTCTTACAAAATGATCAGAGTTCTTAGTCTCCATAACAAAAAGAAGATCAGGGGAATGGGATGCACACATCCCTCTCAGGTGCCGAATTGTCAAGGGATTCCCTAATCCCTAACAATTCCAGCTAAGAAGCTTCATGGTCCACTTTTGGGCCATTCTCGGTTGGCCACCGCCACCTTAGAATTGCCACTTGAGTACTGACAGAATTTTTTTCCTTGAGAGTTGTCATCTGGAAGAGCTTGGAACTGTCTTTTACGAAGGTTATTTGAAACACCTAAGTCCTTCATTATATCTGTTTTTGGATCACTGTTATTGTATTTGTCCTAGGCCATTATCTTGAACCTTTTTGTATATCATTTTGGTTATTAATAAAATAGGTTTTATTATCATTATAATTTGTTTGTATGTTACATAATAATGATGAACATCCCTGATTACTTATTATTATGTTGATAATAATAAAATATAACTAGTATGGTTATTGATTGATAATCATGAGATGATTATGTATATGTTGATATAATTTAATAATCATAGATACTTGTTAAAAAATAAAGTATTGGATGGACCCGCATTGAGATCACTACATGGGTTATTGTTATAAGTGAATCTCAAAGTAGTTATGTCTTTATCATTTGACTTGAGATTGTCATAGTTTCCAACATAAGAATCATTATATTTTGACATAACCAAACATTGTTTTTAATTGGACAATCATAAAGATTATGATTGAGCATAATAGAAATTATGTAGAGGATATTAAACAATTAAGATATAATTTGTCCCTCTCTTTGAGAGATATATCTTCTAGGCCTCTCGATAAGTGAGACTGAGAAATACATGGATGTGCTCAAATGAATTGATAGTGTGATCAATATCATTTGATTTTATCAGTCTACTTAGAGATCGAGAAATCATAAGTTTGAACATTATAAGTTTGACATTGACTATGACTTATGTTCAAACTAGATATTGTTGAGAAATCCCGAGATTATTGCAACCCAAATTGCGCAGCGGAAAAATAAAATTTCTCTGATTTCCTTTTCCCAGAATTCGAGTGCTTCGTTTAATTCACAAGAACGATATGAGACTAACCTGTTAATCTCGTCAAGAAGATACAATGTTGGACCAATGTTGCTGCTTTTTCAAATGAACACCCTCTATAGTATCCACACGAACGTCTTCTATTCTTCTAGAGTGCTAGCTCTCTCAAAGATGGATAGATTATGTGCTCCACAATCTGCAGCTTTTTAGACTGAGTTTTCTCAAAAACATGTCCCTTCCACAATTCGTAGAAGGGGTATTTATATGTTTCAGTCTTTTGTTTTTCCCACAACTCCTTTTCCTAAAAGGAGTTGTGTTCATAACTGTAACGCCCCGGAAATCCGGACCGCTACCGGCGCTAGGATTCAGGTCGGCTTAAGGCCGCCGGAACCCGTAGCAAGCCTACATACATCCTGTTCACCTGTTTAATCCCATACATGATCATCAAACACACATAAGAATTAAAAACTTTTCTTTTTCTTCATTCACCAAACTCAACCTGTGCATGCACTATATTCATCATATACATAAACATTAATCCCTCTGTGGGATTTCATCAAAGCCTCAAGGGCTATACATCATATGGTGAGTTGGTTTACATCAATATCAAAACACAAGATCATGTACATACCAAGGGATTAACATATACCATGGTCAAGCACAACTCTATCCTCAATAACATAATTACATTACATTCTTATCATTTGTCATGTCCACATACTCTAGCTATTACATGCATATGACTTTTCTCTTCTTTTCTTCTCTATCACTCCCGTACCTGCAAACCTGGGGTTAGGGGAGAGGGGTGAGCTAAAAGCCTAGTGAGCAGAAACTAAAAACATTATATTAAAGTTCATGCTTTCATGAAATGCATCATATCACAGACAATCCACATCAAGGGTGAACCTGTCACCAATTAGTCCCAACATAGTCTCGTGCCAGGCCGTAGCATGGGGTCCTGGTCTTCCTGTCATAACATACATAAAGTCTCGTGCCAGGCCGTAGCATGGGGTCCTGGTCTTCCTGTCATATCATATATAAAGCCTCGTGCCAGGCCGTAGCATGGGGTCCTGGTCTTCCTGTCATATCATATATAAAGCCTCGTGCCAGGCCGTAGCATGGGGTCCTGGTCTTCCTGTCATAACATATATAAAGTCTCGTGGACTAATTGGATCATACAGCATTCACCCACAACCACAAAATAAAATGCAATGCGACATATTCGTGAACTAATGCAATCAGCCTATTACATGTCATCATGATGCATGAAACATGCTCAAAACATTTAATTGCTTGATTTAAAACATTAAGCTTGTTTCCACTCACCTCTGGTTAGCTCTGACCAGACACTGAAGCAGCTCACTCACTGCTGGGGTCCTCGGTTCCTCGGGTCCGAACCTACAGAGGTGGACTCCAATGAGGGACCAAACATATATAAACACAACTCTAATACATCCCCCAAAAACCCCCTAAAACATCATGAAAACATCACAGAAAATATGCATGAAACGGCTGAACAGGGCACCTTCGGCGGCACCTTCGGCGGCCGAAAGTCCTGGACAGAGACGAAACTCAGCTAGGTTCGGCGGCACCTTCGGCGGCCGAAAGTGCCAGACAGAGACGAAAGTCTCTTTTCGGGGGCACCTTCGGCAGCCGAAAGCTGCCTTCACAAGAGGGGTTCGGCGGCCGAAACTCCCTTCGGCTGCCGAACCTGGTTTCTGCCAAATGGCAGAAACTTGGTTCAAATGAACCTCCTGCCTCCCAAAACCATAGATCATGCATATTTCTCAACCAAAACGCACATACAAGTTTCTAGGGGTCTCAAACATGCATATACCCCATCTACAACACTTCATTCACACACAATCAAGCTACATTGCTCAAACATCATCAAAACCCCATAAACTCAACATATGTCCTAACATGCATTTCTACCCATAGATCTTACTTAAAACTTGTTTAAAACATAAAAAGGGTTCAAGATCGACCCTTACCTCTTGAAGAAACGAGAGGAAAGCGATCCTAGCTTGGAGATGGAGAGATTAAGCTCTTTGAACCTCCAAGCACTCAAAACTTGCTCAAAGCTCACAAATCTTCAAAACAAAGTTATAAACTTGTTAAAACCATGAAAGATCTAGAGGAAACACTCAAGATCGAGGGAGGAACGGTGGAGACTCACCTTGACCGACAATGGGAGAGAAAAAGCTCGCCCGTGCGGACCAAGGGGACCCTTTTATAGTGGCTGGCCAGGCCACGTTCGGGGGCCGAATGTGCCTCCGCATCCATGCAATGTTCGGCGGCCGAACATGAGGTTCGGCGGCCGAACCTGCACTTCCCTCACTTAGACTTTCGGGGGCCTAACGTGCCTCCCAAAGTCCGAAAGTGATGTTCGGCGGCCGAAAGTGGGTTTCGGCGGCCGAACCTGGGTTTTTCCTTAAAGAATTTTCATGCAAAAACTTATTTAAAATCATACTTAAAACATTAAAATACATGAAAACATTTTATAAAAACATGCTTTTACCCTTCTAGAGGTTTCCGACACCCAAATTCCACCGGACGGTAGGAATTCCGATACCGGAGTCTAGCCGGGTATTACAATAACCCACTATCACAATCTCGCAGATACTCAAATATCTTATGTGATAGAGTCCTTTATCTGTAACAGTTACAAATAGACTGCAAATTTTTTAAATATTATTATCTCATAATAATAAATGATTAATAATAATAACACTTTATTATTATTAATTAATATTAATAATAATAACACTTTATTATTATTAATTATATTAATGATTAATAATAATAACAGTTTATTATTATTAATTATATTAATGGGCTTTGGGCTTTTAGCCCATTAATATGTCATAACACATCAACAACATTCTTTTGTGTGTGACCCAATAGGCTCACATTAATTGGCAATAAGCCCAATCCCACAAGGTCCATAAGTCATAAGTGGCCTCTAGCAAGACATTATGACTACCCAATTAATATGAGGATCAATAGTCCAATAAAACTTAATAAATAGAACATGTATTAATCCCTTTGTCATACGATATCTAGTTTGAACATAAGTCATGGTCAATGTCAAACTTATAATGTTCAAACTTATGATTTCTCGATCTCTAAGTAGACTAATAAAAATCAAATGATATTGATTACACTATCAATTCATTGGAGCATGACCATGTATTTCTCAGTCTCACTTATCGAGGGGCCCAGAAGATATCTCTCTCAAAGAGAGGGACAAATCCTATCTTGATTGTTCATTATCCTCTACATAATTTCTATCATGCTCAATCATAACCTTTATGATTGTCCGATTAAAGACAACGTTTGGTTATATCAAAGCATAACAGTCCTTATGTTGGAAACTATGACAATCTCAAGTCAAAGGATTAAGACATAACTACTTTGAGATTCACTTATGATAATGACCCATGTAGTGATCTCAATGCGAGTCCATCCAATATTTTGTTCTCTAACAAGTATCTATGATTATTGAATTATACCAACATATACATAATCATCTCATGATTATCAATCGATAATCATACTAGTTATATTTTATTATTATCAACATAATAATAAGTAACCAGAGATGATAATCATTATTATGTAACATGCAAACAAATAATAATGATAAAAACCTCTTTTATTAATAACCAAACGACATACAAAAAGGTCCAAGATAATGGCCTAGGGCAAATACACTAACAATCTTCCACTTGCACTAGGCCTTATTATACAAGTATCTAATACCCATAGACCTAGTGTGCTGATCATGCTTGACCTGTGAAAGAGGCTTGGTCAGTGGATTTGCAATGTTGTCATTTGTGTCTACTTTGCATATTTTGATATCTCCTCTATCAATGACTCGCGATTGTCGAAGCCGGTCAAAAATAACCTTTCTGGTTACCAACAATTTTATATTTGCAGATAGTGGTGAAAGGATCGAATCCATAGAGAATTGAGAACTCACCTATTTCTCTTTTATGACCAAGAAAATAAAGTGAAACAATAATAAATTAAAAATGACATAAAAGACTGAAAGTGGGATCAAATGAGATAAACTGAAAATTTGGATCAAAACTGTCAACAAAATAACAGGGGGGGTTTGAGATTGATTGTAGTAAATTAATAATGAGAATAATAATGGAAAGCAAATAATTAAATGAAAAGTAATCAATAATGAGGAAGCTCTAGTTGAAGTATTGGATCCACTTTAGTTGTTGGGATTGATCACAGACACTTTGTTCTTTTGGGTTGATTCAATAGATTAGTTATGGAGATGGAAGACGCTTCTCACCACCATTATCTCTCCTTATTATTAAATTAATTAGGAAACGTCCTCTAATTAGTTACTAATCAATGAGTTGCCAAGGAACATCCTTGGGTCTCAGGCAACAAACAACTATCAATTGCATTAAGAAATAGAGAGATCCAATCCTAACTACCCAAACATATGGAGATAACGCTAAATCATGCAACTTCCTTGGTTTTTATCCGAAGTGTTCTTATGTAAGAATAATCTAAGCAATTACGGACTTAAATCATTCAAACTAATAAATAATTATTTTGCAATTAAAAATCAACGTAGATTTCAATAAGAAAGTAATATGAAAATTAAGTATGAAATTGCATGAATATTGAACTCCCAAAAATTAAACAATATCAAGTCTCACAACCCATTAATCAACTAAAGTTTCAACCAATATTCAACTAGATTAAAGAAATCAGCCACTCATTGGCTGAATTAAAAGCAGAAAAATAAAAAGGAAAAGAGAGAACCGAAGAGGGAGAGGAATTGCAATTCTGCCTCTGCGCCGGGCTGCGGAAATTGCCGAGATCGTTGAAATTTTATTCTGTGTGTCTCCACTTCTGGCCGCTTAAGGCTCTTTAAATAGAGCTGGAGAGACGCCCTAATTTGGAATTGCTAGGTTGTCATGTGAACGAGTGGATGTTTGCGCAGAGTGGGGTCGTCCATGTGTGAGTTGAGGAAGTGCGTTGGCCCATGCGCAAGCGCAGCTGTCCATAAGCGGGGCCCATGTGCAAGCAAAGGTGCGGGCTTGATCCACGTGCTGGAGTGGGTGAAGTGGGCGTTGCTTTGGCGGGGCCCGTGTGCTTGAATGTGCGGGAATGGTCCATCGTGTGCGTGAGTTGCTGAGACGCTTTGGTGGGCCATGTGTAAGTGACAGTGCGAGCTTGTGCTTGGTCCATTCGCGTGAATTGATGAAGCGCGGGCCCATGCTGGATGAATGTGCGGTCCATGCGAAGTGTTTGGCGGGAGCTTGCGGGAATGGGCTGTTCAAGATTTAGCTGGAGCTTGGTCCACGTGAAGTGAATTTGGGCTGTCCAAGTGCGTGGGCCCAAGTGCTTGAATATTTAAGCTTCAAAGTATTTTCCTCTTATTTAGCTTGACTTGAATCCAACTTGGCAGACTTACTCTCTTTTGCTCCAAATAAGGCAGTTTTAGGGGGATTTTCTCCAAAATGTCCTTTTACACCATTTTCTGCAAAATAATATTAAAAGCACTAAATTAAGCAAGAATCATGTAAATATTCATCAGTAATATTAATATAAAATGGACTAATTTATGCTCTATCAGAAAGAGGCTTGGTTAGTGGATCTGCAATATTGTCATTTGTGTCTACTTTGCATATTTTGATTTCTCCTCTATCAATGATCTATCGAATAAGGTGATATCGCCTGAGTATGTGTTTAGATCTCTGATGAGATCTGGGCTCCTTTGTCTGTGCTATGGCACCGTTGTTATCACAATAAAGGTCCATAGGATTTGCAATGCTGGGAACCACTCCCAACTCTGAGATGAATTTCTTCAACCAGACTGCCTCCTTAGCTGCATCTGATGCTGCTATATACTCAGCTTCTGTTGTAGAATCTGCTACAGTGCTCTGCTTGGAACTTTTCCAGCTAACAGCTCCACCATTTAAAGTGAATATGAATCCTGACTGCGATCTGAAGTCATCTATGTCGGTTTGAAACTAGCATCTGTGTAACCATTTACAACTAGCTTGTCTTCCAAACCTCCATAAACTAGGAATGCATCCTTAGTCCTTTTAAGGTACTTTAGGATATTCTTAACAGCTGTTCAGTGACTTTCACCGGGATCTGCCTGATATCTGCTTGTTGTGCTCAAGGCATATGAGACGTCTGGTCTAGTACATAACATGGCATACATGATGGATCCGATTGCAGAAGCATAAGGGATCTTATTCATCCATTCTCGCTCATCAGATGTCTTAAGAGAGCCTATTAGGTCACACACAAAAGAACGTTGTTGATGTGCTATGTCATATTAATGGACCAAAAGCTCATTAGTATAATTAATAATAATAAATATGTTATTATTATTAATATTAATTATTATTATAAGATAATAATATTTAAAAAGATCTACAGTTTATCTGTAACTGTTACAGATAAAAGATTCTTCGATTTTTTTTATCAAAACAAACTATCATGTAAGATATTTGAGTATCTGTAAGATTGTGATAGTTGGTATGAACACAACTCTTTTACGAAAAGAAGTGTGGGAAAATAAAAAGACTTAAAACGTATAAAAACTCCTTATGTGAATTGTGGGAGTAACGTTTCTTGAAGAAATCGTTTTAAGTTGCAGATTGGGGAGCACTTAGTTTATCCATCTTAAGAGAGCTAGCACTCTAGAAGGATAAAAGACGCCCGTGTGGATACCATAGAGGGTGTTCGTTGAAAAAGCAGCACCATCAGTCTGCAATAATAACTTCTCATCGAGTCTAACAGGTTAGTCTTTTATCTTTCCTTTCGAAATAAACGAAGCACTCGGATCATGTGAAGGAAACCAGAGATTTTTATTTTTTCGCTGCGTGTTTTGAGTTACAATAATCTCTAGGTTTTTCAACATCAACTAATTCCTGAATGATGACATGATGCTGCGAAGGAGCTAAGGATCGAGCCAGACGCTTCCAAGTACGGCATGAAGTATGTTGCACTTGTTGAGGCCTAGTTTCCAGCATTAGTACTGTACTTTTTGCTTCATTGAATTCTTCATATTTGTTAGTCATGATGCTTGCTATCTCTATTAATTCTTCCATGGAGAGCATTTCCTCTGGACCAAAAGTCTCCCTTTCAATTTGGAGAGCTGGGAGATGAGCTTTCAATTTCAATTTTCGGTTATTCCAAGAGGGCGGTGAAGATTCAAAGGATAGCTGGAATGAGAATTGGGGAGTTGTTTTTTGTTTTCTGGGCTTAAGGATGGAGATGAGGTTTGAGTTTTTAAGGAAGGATAAAAGGGAGTTGGGTCTAAGGCTTTTGGGTCTAGAGAAGAAGAGATAGAACCAAGATCAAGTTTCTTACCTGGATTTATTAAAGCCCCATTCATACGTGGTAATAAGGTCTGATGGGCCTGTTGTGGATTTATCTTGTGTGAAATTTAAGCCCATATGTTGATTTTGGCGTGTTGCACACCTAGGCCCACATTTCATTAAACTTGGATCCACTATATAAGACTCATTTCCCTTTTGTCGTTGTCTCTTCATCTCTATTTGTCTTAGGGTATCCAGAGCATTAATTATACCCAACTGTACATGTTCAATAAAAAACGGAAACTTCTCAAAAAGCATATAAGAACTGATCTCCTTGTTATTGTAATACCCGGCTCGTTCAGGCATCGGAATTCCTACCGTTCGGTGGAATCTCGGATGTCGGATTCGTTTTGGAGGGGTATTGCAAGGGTACCCAGAGGTCAGTAGCAGGCTTGCTACGAGTCTAGGCGGCCTTAAGCCGATCTGGATCCTAGCGCCAAGCAGTTTGGAGCCGTTACAGAGGGGTATCGGTTTCCGGGCTGTTACAGTTGTGGACTGAAGAGAAATAATCTCTGAACAATTGTGGGATTTCTGATCTGGAGGGGACATCATTGCATTCTTTTGTCATAGTTAAAGATGGCACATGGCTCAAGACTTGTGGATGTACAACAGAATTTATAATAACACCGAGTTCCCTTTGGCTTTTGTCCTTCCCTTCACTACTTTCAGTGCTTGGCAATAAATGCTGAGAAAGGGAGATTTGACTAATTTGCTCAAGGTGGTGGTCCAGTAAGCATCGGTGGATCAACCTTTATGGTGGGAGCTGAGAAATATGATCAGATATGCCATTTGAATGGCTAGATGAAGCCTCTATATAACCTTTATCTTCCTTACTTATAGAATCTCTAGAAGCAATATACTCTTTGTTGGGATTCCTTCATTTTAGGATTGAGATGGGAATTGGTGTTCTTTTCTTAGGCGAAGATGCTTTCATCCAAGGATCGAAGGCTATGCACTTCCCAGCTGAGATAAGTAACGACTGCTTTTTGGGATTGGAACAGTTAATGCTAAAATGCCCCACCTTCCCATAATTAAAATAGATATCCAGCAATCACTTATATTTTATAGAAATCCATTGAACAGACCCATCTGAGCTTTTGAATGAAATCCAGTTATAAAAGGCTTCTGAATAGATACTAGAACTCTAATACGCATTTGAATAGTCATATCGGGTTTGTCCATGAAGTCAGTATCCAAATCTATAAATTGACCCAAAAAATTTCCAATAGAACGGCCATTTTGAGTTGTGATCTTGTTAGGAGAGAGGCCTGAAACATGTACCTAAAAAGGAGAGTCATGGAACTTAATTTCATCAAATGCTACCTGATGGGGCCATTCGTTGATAACCAACAAGATGTTCTGGATCGACTATGGTCGAAATTGCAAGACATACTGGACATCTCCTTCATCCTTAAATGAGAAAAGAAAAATGTTGTTACATTTGGAGACAACTGAGGAATCATTCTTCAAAGACCACGATTTGGTTAGAACTGTTTTGATTATGGTGGCACTGAACGGTCTTGCAGTGATAAGTTTTCCGACTAAACACTTCTTCTATAAGATATTGCTCATATTATTATCTTCTTCAAGAGATAAAAAAAGGTTTATTGCAATTAAGATTCTTTGTAAGAGCCATCAATTCATTTAAATGTTCAACAGAAGTCGACATAAAAGCTAAGTGAAGGTTAGATAAGGTAATAAGAAGGATAAAAAAGAGACAGAATAGGTGCAGATGAGAAGAAAAGAGAAAAAGAAGGGAGGAAAGAAAATCGAACAAAAGGATTCCAAAACGGAACATAGGCGAGACTAATATAAGAGGAGACTAATCTAAGAGGAAGGGTCTGGAACCCAACTTACTGTATTACAAGTTTTTTTCAACTCCAATTAATACAAATAAAATTGCAAGATAAAAAAAATTGTATCCCAGTAAATTTTAATAGAATATAATATAATTTCTAACACAAAAAAAAATACTCGATTTTCAATTTTATGTTGCATATATATATAGTTTTTCAAATTTATTTTATAAATTATTAATTAAATATAAATTATATTTTTATAATTATGGTAAATTAAAAGATCTAAAAATTAGATGCCGTTATTAAAATTTAAAAATCTTTATATATTTCACGAAGTATCAAGCACAATCAAACCTTTTCTCTGAGGTCCAATCAATTTCCGACTGGGCTTCCAAGGCTAAACAGTTTGATTTTTCGAAAAATTGATAAGCATGTGCGGGTGCCCTAGGCCTGCTTTTCGTCTATGAAAACGAAAATACATTTTTCAAACACAATCAAATATTTTAATACATTTTTTAAAGTAAAAAAAAATTAATAAGTGAATTTCTCATTAATATTTGCGAGTGGCAGTGCCCTATGCCTGCTCTTCGTCTATGAAAACAAAAATACAGCTAGAGCTACCCCCTTTACAAGTTTTAGGGCTATCTTCTCAAAAAATCATTTTGTTCTAGGGTTTCTTCTTTTCTGTTCTCATAGCCATGGGAGATTGGCAGCAGCTCATCCAATCGATTTTCATAGGTTTACTCTTCTCTTACCTTCTGGCCAAGCTAATTTCAATAGTAGTTTCTTTCAAAGATGACAATCTTACCATCTCAAGGAGCGCCGAATCCAATCAATCCCTTCCACCTAGGCCCAAATCAGTCACTGACTTTGGTTTCTGTGGCCAAGATTTCACTGCCGCCGAATTTACCGCCGTCCACGACAGCGATTCAATGATGGCTGAGCAAGGCAGCGTGAGGAACGAGAGCATAACCGGTAGTGATATTGGTGATCCCGATATTGATGATGATGATGATGATGATGATGATTGGGAGGGAGTCGAGAGCACCGAACTGGACGAGATGTTTAGTGCTGCGACGGCATTTGTAGCGGCGGCTGCGGCGGATCGGCTTTCTCAGAAGGTGTCAACGGATGTGCAGTTGCAGCTTTACGGCTTGTACAAGATTGCCACGGAAGGACCTTGCAGTACTCCCCCTCCTTCCGCCATTAAAATGAGCGCTCGTGCCAAGTGGTATTTTACTTGCTTTCTCGAACGACGTTGGCTTGGCTTTTGCCAGGACGTCTTTTTAGTGGATTACTGTGATTATGAATGAAGTGTGAAAGTGAAATTGGTATATTGTTCTATTAAATTAATCATTGAGTAGTTTCTTAATTAGAATGTTATTTTAGGTGCGAATTCCTAATTTCACTGAAGTAAACGTCTGATTTTTTTTCCCTAAAGAAAATGTGCAGTTTTCATTAGTGTTTCCAAGAATCTCGTTTTGAGTAGTGTTGGAAATTTTGTTCCTTTTTTTTTTTCGGCTTCTATGATTGTATCATCCAGAAATCTTTTTTTTTCCATAACTGAGGGTCCTTACGAGAATTAGCGATGAATCAGGATACGGGTATGCTTTTGTTAACAGGGGGGGGGGGGGGGGGAGAGGAATTTCTTTTTCCCTCCCTTGTTATGAAATGTAACAATATGTAGTTTACAATTTTATATACTTCTATTTAAGTTAAAACTGTGCACAACCTGTTTTTGTCAAGGTGGGTACTCAATTTCCTGGACTTTTTTTTCCATGGGCGTATAATATCCTCTCTATAGAATTGGCTGGATTCTTATAATCATTATTTTTTGGGATGATTTATGCCAGGCAAGCATGGCAGAAACTCGGTGCTATGCCTCCAGAGGATGCAATGCAAAAGTACATTGATATTGTTACAGAATTATATCCTACTTGGGCTTCCGGTTCAGCCATGGTGAGGTTTAATCTTCGTGTTTCACTGTCTTTCCTTTTCTTTTGTACATTTTGTTACTTTCGGATGGATTGTGTTATTTTTTTTCTAATTTTCTAAACATATGGATGGTTAGAAAAGGAAAGGTGGAGATGGTGATGCACAAAGTAACGATTCCAAAGGACCTATGGGTCCAGTTTTCAGCACTCATGTTTTTGAAGAGGAATCTGGAAATGAATTGTAAGGTTATTTAACTTCTTTATGCATGGAAGCTCCTTCCTCATTTGTATGTCATTGCATTTTGTATAATTCTCTTATATAGTGCATTTTGAGCTTCGAGGGGTCTCATAGACCTTCATGTGATTCTATACATGCATGGAAACATACATTTGAAAGTACGTAAATATAATTGTTGATTTGGCTTTGTTCTTATGAGTTGTCTTTTCTCATGTCCTGTGCATGCACAAGCTGGTGTGCAATTCTTGTTGGCTAATCTGTGTAGCATGTCAATCAGGATTCACTGAGGCATCTATATGCTCGGAGATAATTAAACTCTCTTTGGTCATTATTCAGGACCTTCTATGCTTAATCATGATACCAGACCTTTTCTTTACTGGTTAAGTCATAATGATCAAAACTAGATTCCCACTTGGGCCACTTGGCATGCATTTGCCATGCAGTTGCTGTTAGCTGTAGTACTTCTTAACCCAACTTAGAAGAGAGAATGGCCAGGTAATTGTGGTGGATAATCCTCTGTGTCTACTAGCAAAGCAATTTCTTGTATCAACTGGAGGTCATTATAGCGTCATGTTTGTATCTAGGACCTAGGTGAAGGGCAGGAATGGAACATGGGGAAGATTATATATGCATGCATCATTTGAAAAAAAACAAGTTAAAACATCTGTGCAGTATTTCTACTACTTCTACATACGTCTTTCAGAACGTTAAACATAGAAGGTCTAAATTCATGTGTGTTTTAACTTTATTGTTATGACTCAGAAGCAACACATTCTTATGACCATCTGAAGGTTTCTTTGTCTGATGTTTTCTCGTATTAGGAAAATGGATGCCATTCATGCCTTTGCCAGGGAAGGAGATTTGAAGAATTTGCTCAGATGTATAGAAAATGGTGTTTCTACAAACTTGAAAGGTTTGTCGTGTAGATTTTTTTCCATTCATGTATTATATTAACAATGTTGTTGAATTTCAAATCTATTGACTTTTCATGCTGGAGTGGTCTTCTGAATACTTAGGTATGGCCTTTCATGATCTCATAAGTGTTATTGAGGGTGCTCACTCACAAGTCCAATGGGCCAAGATCAAGATGAACTTTCTGTTAAATTGCTTATAATCAATAGGTTGCCTGCAATCATGGGCATAATTACGAAGCTTGGAAAGATGATTGTGATTTTGTTTTTAATGTAATAAAACTGACGAATTACTACATTAATTTTTTTTTATGTATTTTCTACTAATTTTTTTTATATATAATGTCAAGTAACAATCTTTTGATCTTAGGTTTTTGTAGTTATCATGCTAATGAACTGATTTTGGAGATCCATGATGCTAGATAGTTATTATAGACTACAGCTTCTGATACTAAAGTTGGTTTGAGCATGTTTGCAAACTGCGCAAGTATAGCCTGTGTGAGAGCATCTAAATGCACATTCATCTCTATATTATAGTTTCTTGCCCTTTTTGTATGGAAACTTATTGTTGATATCTGTAACAAATTATTTAACTTCTATGAACCATCTGCTTCGCAAGCAGTAGGTTTTGTGTTGTTTATGCATTTGTAGAGGGTTATATGCACGGTGCAGATGCATATGTTCTCTCACTGCTTGCTGTTGTATGCGCTCTTGTTCCTTAAAAGCATGAATTTGATGATTTTTCTAGCATGTGTTCTGTTAAGCCTTTATTAATCCTGTGGGCTGTTATCACCTTCTGAATAGTTCATTAGCCATCATCACAGATAGCGAGGGTCGGACCCCATTGCATTGGGCTGTAGATCGTGGCCATCTTAATGTGGTGGGAGCTCTTGTTGAAAGGAATTCTGATGTAAACTCAAAGGTAAAAGATCAGATGTTATATTCTTTTTTGCAGGTTTCTCTCATTTGTGATATAGAATTAAAACTAACAAATTGAGATGATATTTGTTAGTTTTGGACTCGCCAAACTTTCTAATGTTGCTAGTTTTATTCTTTTGTTTTTTTTAAATTCTTTGTTTTCCCCATTGGAAGGATAATGAAGGCCAAACACCTTTACATTATGCTGCTGTCTGTGAGAGAGAAGCCATTGCAGAATTTCTTGTTAAGCAAAACGCGGACACCAATTTGGAAGACAATGATGGCAAGTCTGCTCGTGATCTTTGTGAAGTAGACTGGCCTTGCCTGCGGCACTAGCTACGCAGACATACTGATTTTATCTTGTGGTTTCTTTCATCTTAGTCTGACAAAATTTCCCATGGATGTATATAGTACATGGTTATTTATGCTCCCTCCTTTACTCTCCTTTTGTACCTTAAATTTTCATCTTAATGACAAACTACCATTGGGATAATTCACCACCAGTCTCTCAATTGTTCATATCTCTTTACTCTCGCCCGTTGATGTGAAAAGAAAATGATTGATTTGTGGGCTAGTAGGCACATATACTTACCCTAAGATCTTTCTTTGTCTTCAACTCCATTAGATTGTTGTTCAAACCAATACGTTCCTACATGATATTTCGGGGATGGGATTTTTTTATTGGTAAGTATTTGGGGAATAGAGTTGTGAATAGAGCCCTGGTCAGTGGTTATCTGGGAATAGACCTTGCTGAAGTGGTTTAGAATTGAGTTCGTATTTAAAAAGGCTAGGTATCTCTCTAATGGGTTTGTGTATTCAACAGAGGGTTGTGGTCCAATTGATGTTAGGCCATAATTTCTACCCACAACTTTGAGATCCATAGCTATGGCCTTGAAGGCTTTGTAAGCATTATATTCAAGAAGTGCAACTCTTTTGTGAAGTATAACAAATAGTCTATTTCTGCACAGTGAGATTAAATCTCATCTTAAACGATCTTAAGCATGCCCTCTCCTACATCAACTTGGATAATTAATTAATTTTGACTTTATCTAACTAATATATCTAAAAATGGTTTTTATCACCAGCTCTAACAGTAATGCTAAGAGGATGTGAGATAAGGAAAATGGTTATTTAAGAATTAAGTCTTAATGAGATGATCAATAAGATTGTGACAATAGTAGTGAGAGTTATGAAGACTTCCATTAAGAACTTTATATCACATCTTATCTATCCCAACAATTCCACCATGCAGCTAGAAGTGATGTGAGCCTTCGGCTTTTTCAAGAACAAAACAACAAAGGGCAGATAATTTTGAAATGGGCACTAATTCATGACTTCTTTTTCTTTTTCAAGTCGTTAGCTAGTACTCCTCAAACAAAGGAAGATCTCTACTTTAGTGATTACATTTGATTCTTTTTTCTTTCTTTCTTTCAGTCCATGTCAAAGTTGTTCAAAGACATGATGAGCAATGAAGCATTTGTGTGATTCTTTTAATAGAAAAAGAAATTACTCTCTTGTTTAGATTTAAATGAAAAATTAGAAACACAATAAAAGGTGGAGAAAGGATGTAAATTTCAGTGTTTCTTACTAAAGTAGAGCAATAGTATACAACTCTCTGAAATAGTATGAGTTGTCTAGTACCATGACTATAATTTAATCTCTTAAGAAAATTGTTTCGGCCAGACAAATAATTCATCCATGTGATTTTGTCATATGATTCAATTACATGGTGTGAGTAAAATTTTTTCAATATTTTTATAAATCAACACCTTCAATTAAAAAATAGCATCAAATATATAATAAGAAATATTTTTTATTCATTTAATTTCAACTCAAATTTAATTCAATAACTTATAATCTTATAAATGAGCTTAATATTGTTTGAAAATTCATATTCTTTGTTTGGAATTAAAATTTTTTTAATAATTTAATTTAATTGATTTTTTTTTCATAAAAATTCTTTTGTTTGGAAAGCAAAATTCAATTATTTTTTAACTTTATAATTTTAATTTTAAAAAATATAAATCTTGTAATATTGTATAAGAATTCATTTAAAATTTTTCTTATTGGATAATCTTACAAATGAGTCTGATATATTTAGTTAAAGCTATTTGTGAAAATAATGCTTTCATTATGTAATGGGATTTGCCATCTCATATGATTTGAATCTTTATGAAAAACCAACCATTGTTGTTTCTAACACTAAACTTTTAATGAATCAGAAATATAAACTTTTTTTTTAAATAAAAGTGTAATTTCATTCAAATTTGGAAATCAAACATCAAAATAATAAATAATCAATTATGGAGGATTGCCCAACCACTCCACACTGTCTGAAATAATAGAGGCAACTATAGTTATAAGATGTGCCACACTATTGGCAGACCTAAGAACAAAACTCACAGACACTGAATTCATCTTTGCTATTAGAGATTTACAATCATCAACAAAGGATCCAAAACTAGAAAAATCAGAATTTGAAGAAGAAAGCAAAGCCTTCGGTACCATAAGAGCATCTGATTCCAACACTATTTGATTATAGCCCAACCTTTTAATCCAACTCAAAACTTCTCTAATGGCAATTAGCTCAGCTGTTTTAGGAGAGAAGTAACCAAGGATTCAAAATTGACAAGCTCCAACAAAAGAACCATAATATGAGTGAAGCACTCCACCAACTCCAATGAAACCGTCGGGGAAGACTGCTGCATCTACATTAGCTTTATAGAATCCTTGAGGTGGTGGAACCTGGAAATGTAACGGCAGAGGAGCTGGCGCAACAGTAGAAAAACTGTCATCAACATATCGCGCATTACACCAATCGTCGAGAATTGTCCTGACCCGATACACCACAGCAGCAAGGCTCGATCACTTCGAAGACCAGACAACATGATTTTGTGTCTGCCAAAGAGCTCAGCAGATCATTACCACCATAGCTTGGTTTTCCTTCCTTACCAACTGTAAAACCAACCACAACCATGCTAGAAATGATGCCAACTGAGAGAAAAGCTATCCAATCGAAGAAGCAAGCCATACTCTCTTGGCAAAAGGGCATGTAACTAGCACATGAAGCACATATTCAGTAACAGAATTATATAAAGGACATGAATTATGCATAGGAACATGACTCTGTTGAAGCAGCTACAAAACTGGTATAGCATTGTTAGCTGTCCTCCACACCAAGTCGGGACACTTAGGAGGAGCCTTGACGTTCCATAATTTCCGCCACATAGCACTAATATGACCTCCTACAACTCCATCACCAACATTAGTTAGGAATTTATAAACTAATTTAACTGAATATTGGCCCTTTAGCTCCAACTTCTAAATCAATCTGTCACTACCAGCATATCGAGGGAGGGGTATAGACAGTATGACCTGTTGCTCTTCAATACTAAAAACTTAACGTAACAATGGCAAATTCCAAAATCCATTAATTATCAAATCATGAACAAAGTTTACCTGTGAGTTAACAGGCTACGATGTTTGCACCCAGGAGTAAGGCAAATTTGGGATCCAAGGCAGGAATTTGTTGTCCATTGCCAACTTTCCAACACATACCAGCCTTAATAACAGATTATGCTTCCCAAATGCTTCGCCAAAAATAGCTCGGATTGGAACCCAGACGAGTCGTAATAAAATTAGTATCAAGAAAATAACGAGCCTTAATTAACCTTGCCACCAAAGAAGAAGGATTAGTCACAATATTCCAAGCTTACTTTCCAACCATAGCTAAATTGAATTTCCTTAATTTCTTGAAGCCCATTCCTCCAACAAATTTTGGTTTACTCATCTTATCCCAACTCAGCTAATGGATTCCCCTTTCATGGTTAATACATTTACCCTACCAAAAACATATTCATCATCTATTGGAGCTCGTGACAAAGAGTCTTAGGGATTAAGAACATACTTATCACATAATTAGGAAGTGCTTGAAGCACTGTTTTTAGTATGATTTCTTTACCTGCGCGGGATAAGCAACAACGTTTCCAGGAGTTAAGTTTCTGCCAAACCTTATTCTTTAAAAAATCAAATACTTCCATTTTGTTTATACCCACTACTGATGGAAGACCCAAAATTGCCCAAATTTGGATGCTCTTCCACGCCTAACACAGAGCACACAACAGACCAATCATTCTGTCTCGTGTTCTTAAAGAAGCATATGGCAGATTTAGTGAAATTTATGAGCTACTCGGATGCCTGCGCATAAGTAGAAACCACCTCCTTCACAACCTGAGCTTCGGCAGCAGTACTATGGAAGAAAATCAAGCTATCATCGGCGAAGAAGAGATGGATTATCTCAGGGCATCTCTTAGTCATCCGACAACCATGTAAAGCCGAGATAGCCACCTTGTGCGAGATAAGCTGTGAAAGTCTCTCAGCATACAAGATAAATATATATAGGGACAAGGAATCTCCTTGTCGCAATCCTCGTGTAGGCATAATTGGACCCATTTCCTTCCCATCATGAACAATGTGATAGTAATACAGTGCATGATCACACTCGTCCACTATGTTGAGAAACCCATTTTATCCAAGACATCCGAAACATAATTCCACTCCATATGATCATATGCCTTGCTAATGTCCATCTTTAAGGCACCATAACTCTCACGACCATAGTGATTGCCTTTCAAAAAAATGCATAAGCTCGAAGGCAATTATATTATTATCATGGATGCTTCTCCCTACAACAAATGCCGACTATGATGGAGAAATAATCCGAGGCAGCAGGCTTTTAAGTTGATTTGCAACCATCTTGGACATTATTTTATAAAAAATATTGCATAAAGCTATCGGCCGCAAAACCCCTGTCGTCTCAGGAATTGTATTCTTTGGGATCAAAACGAATGTTGTTTCATTTAACTCTATTGGAAATGTACCTGCAACCAACATCGAAATACAAGCAGATGAAACATCGGGCCCAATAATATCCCTATGGTATTGGAAAAAACCTGGGTTGAACCCATCGAGACCAGGTGCCTTATCCGCCTTCATACTAAACGCTGCTGCACGGGTTTCCTCAGGTGAATAAGGAGCAGTAAGAAAAGCATTATCTTCCTCAGTAATACAGTGAGAGAGATATGATCAATAATAGGTTGTGTACCACCCAAATTAGCCTGGAAGATATCCTGAAAATAATCAACAATAAGAGTGTCAAGAGCTGGCCCCCTTTTACACCAAACCCCGTTACTATCTTGGAGCCAATGAATCAGATTCTTCTTTTTTCTGTTTGTAGCCATTGCATGAAAGAATCTAGTGTTAGAATCTCCTTATTTCAACCAAAAGACTTTGGCACGTTTCTTCCATTGTATTTTTTTATCCCTCAACAAGTCATCATATCTCTTTTTAGCCTTCTCAAACTTGCGAACATCAGCCAACACACGAGAACCCCGCAAGTTCTGCATATCCAATTTACATTGTACCATCTTCTGCTTATGTAGATTTCGAATATCCAGCCTCCATCTATACAACGATTCTCCGCACTAAAGTAATTTATTAAACACATCCATAGAAGCACTCGAATTCAAAACACTAGAGATCAACTCACGGCACTACGGCTCTCTTCTTCAATTGTTCTCAAATTTAAATCTCCTAGCAAACTAGGTCGGAACAAAGAGACGTATCTCCAACAGTACTGGAAGATGATCAGATGAAGAAGTTTCCAACGAAGCAGCTCTAGCATGGGAAATAAAGAATTAAATAATGGAGAGGCGAGAACTCTGTCTAGTTTTTCTTCAACCCACTGATCTGAGCCCCTACCAATTTTCCAAGTGAATCTATATCCGCCCATAGAAAAATCATAGAGTCCCGCTGCCGTTATAGCATCTACCTCCTTTCTTTCATGATTAGCTAGAATGTCATTGAAGTCCCCCATACAGACCCAGGGACGTATACTCATAGTTGCCAAATTTTGTAGTAAAGCCCATGACTCCCGATGATAATTACGGTTAGGATGTCTATAAAAGCCAGTGAGTCGCCAACTACCCACCGAATCTAAGTCAACTTTAACATCAGTATATCTAACCAACTGAAATAAAACATGTACAGAGTCAATAGCACGCCAAAGTAAAGACAGACCACCGCTATGACTCACACAGTCCACAAAAACAAAATCATCATAACCCAATAAGTTTTTTATTTCTTCAATCTTATTACTGTTGGGAATTCTATAGATTATTGCAACCCAAAGGTGCAGCGAAAAAATAAAATTTCTCTGCTTTCCTTTTCCCAGAATCCAAGTGCTTCGTTTATTTCATAAGAAGGATATGAGACTAACCTGTTAATCTCGTCAATAAGATACAATGCCGAACTGATAGTGCTGCTTTTTCAAACGAATACCCTCTATAGTATCCACACGAACGTCTTCTATCCTTCTAGAGTGCTAGCTCTCTCAAAGATGGATAGATTATGTGCTCCACAATCTGCAATAGTTAGACTGAATTTTTCTCAAAAATTAACATCATTCTTCCACAATTCATATAAGGAGTATTTATATGTTTCAGTCTCTTGTTTTTCCTACATCTATCACAATCTCACAGATACTCAAATATCTTATGTGATAGAGTCCTTTATTTGTAACAGTTACAGATAGGCTGCAGATCTTTTAAATATTATTATCTAATAATAATAAATAATTAATAATAATAAAACTTTATTATTATTAATTAATATTAATTAATAATAATAACACTTTATTATTATTAATTATATTAATGGGCTTTTAGCCCATTAATATGTCATAGCACATCAACAACGTTCTTTTGTGTGTGACCCAATAGGCTCACATTAATTGGCAATAGGCCAAGTCCCACAAGACCCATAAGTCATAAGTGGCCTCTAGCAAGACATTTAACTACCCAACTAATATGAGGATCAATAGTCCGATAAAGCCTAATAAATAGAACATGCATTAATCCCTTTGTTACACGATATCTAGTTTGAACATAAGTCATAGTCAATGTCAAACTTATAATGTTCAAACTTATGATTTCTCGATCTCTAAGTAGACTGATAAATTCAAATGATATTGATCACACTATCAATTCATTTGAGCACGGCCATGCATTTCTCAATCTCACTTATCGAGGGGCCCAGAAGATATCTCTCTCAGAGAGAGGGACAAATCCTATCTTGATTGTTCATTATCCTCTACATAATTTCTACTATGCTCAATCATAACCTTTATGATTGTCCGATTAAAGACTGTAATACCCGGCTAGACTCTGGCATCGGAATTCCTACCGTCCGGTGGAATCTCGGATGTCGAAAACCTCTAGAAGGGTAAAATGATGTTTTTATAAAATGTTTTAATGTATTTCATGGGTTTAAACAAGAAAGAAATTAAGTTTTGAATGAAATTAGTCTTGAGAAGAAGACTCAGGTTCGGCCGCCGAACATGCATGCACTTCGGGAGTGCTTTAGGCCCCCGAGGCATAAGTGAGGGAAGTCCAGGTTCGGCCGCCGAACCTTATGTTCGGCCGCCGAACATGGCATGCATGCGGAGGCACGTTAGGCCCCCGAAAGTGGCCTAGCCAGCCACCTATAAAAGGGTCTCCTTGTCCGAATGGGCGAGCTTTTCTCCCCATTTTCAGCCAAGGTGAGTTCTCCGCCGTCCCTCGCCGATTTTGAGTCCTTTTCTTCAAATCTTTCATGATTTTCATGAGTTTTTACTTTGTTTTGAAGATTTTTAAGCAAAGAGCAAGTTTTGAGGCTTGGAAGACTTAGGAGCTCTTTTCCCTTGGTTTCCAAGTTTAGGTCGTCTCTCTCTTTATTTTCAAGAGGTAAGAGCCGATCTTGAGCTCATTGTATGTTTTAAACAAGTTTTAAGTTGATCTATGGGGTAGAAATGCATGTTTAGGTTAGTTGAACTTTGTTAGGTTTTATGTGATTATATGGACAATGTGTGTTGGATATGCATGTTTGATGTGTTTGAGTTGGGGTTTAGGATAGTTTGAGACCCCTATGTGTTGATGCAAGTGTCTATGCATGATTTGAGAGAGTTGGATGCTTGTTTGGAGGGTTTGGGAGGAAAGTGTGCATTGAAAATCTGTGTTTTTGCCCTTTTGGGAGAAACCAGGTTCGGCAGCCGAAGGGACTTTCGGCCGCGAACCTGTCTGTGAGGCAAGCCTTTCGGCTGCCGAAGCCTGCTCCCGAAAATAGACTTTCGTCTCTGGAGGGCACTTTCGGCCACCGAAGGTGCCGCCGAACCTGCATGACTTTCGGCTCTGGAGGGACTTTCGGCCGCCGAACCTGCCGCCGAAAGTGCCCTGTTCAGCCTTCCTTTGCATATTTTCTATGATTGTTTTAAGGTGTTTTAGGGGGTTTTTGGGGAGTATTTTAGAGTCATGTTTATGTATGTTAGGTCCCTCATTTGAGTCCACCTGTGTAGGTTCGAACCCGAGGAACCGAGGACCCCAGCAGTGAGATAGCTGCTTCCGAGTCTTGTCAGAGCTAGCCAGAGGTGAGTGGAACTAAACTTAATGTTTTAAATTGAGAAATTAAATGAAAGTTTTAGCATGATTCACGCATCATGAATGTCATGAGATATATTAGGGTGTTTGCACTAGAATTCACGAATATGTTGCATTGCATAATATGTTGTTGATGTGGATGAATGTTGAATGATCCATTAGCCCTCATATGTTATGACATGATGATATGATATGGAAGTCCAGGCGTGCCTATACTACGCCCCTGGCACTATGTAAGAGAAAGACCGGGTGTGGCATGCACTACGCCTCCGGCACAATTGGTTATGTATGATATGTTATGTATAAGAGAAAGACCAGGTGTGGCCTGCACTACGCCCAGGTTTATAGCTCACCCCTCTCCCTTAACCCCCAGGTTTGCAGGTACAAGGTAGACCAGGAGGTCAGCAAGAGTAATAAAGTTATGGTCATGTAATAGCTAGTGTGGACATGATAAATGTTGATATGTAATGTTTAGTACAGTAATGTAATGATGATATTGAGGATAGAATTTGTGCTTGACCCTAGTATGTTGTTAATCCCGTTGAGTACATGATTTTAATAATGCTTATGTAGCCAAACTCAATACATGTCATGTCACCCCATTGGAGCATTGATGAGACTCCAAGGAGGGGTTAATGTTTACGACTATGTTTATGTATAGTGTATTTACAGGTTGAGTTTGGTGAATGAATGAATGTAAGGAAAAGTTCGAAATTGTTATGTATGTGTTGATCATGTATGGGATTAAACAGGTTTACAGGATGAATGTTAGGCTTGCTACGAGTCCCGGCGGCCTTATGTCGACCTAGATCCTAGCGCCGGTAGCGGTCCGGATTTTCGAGTCGTTACAAAGACAATGTTTAGTTATGTCAAAACATAATAGTCCTCATGTTGGAAACTATGACAATCTCAAGTTAAAGGATTAAGACATAACTACTTTGAGATTCACTTATGACAATAACCCATGTAGTGATCTCAGTGCGGGTCCATCCAATACTTTGTTCTCTTACAAGTATCTATGATTATTGAACTATATCAACATACACATAATCATCTCATGATTATCAATCAATAATCATACTAGCTATATTTTATTATTATCAACATAATAATAAGTAATCAGGGATGATAATCATTATTATGTAACATGCAAACAAATAATAATGATAAAAATCTCTTTTATTAATAACCAAATGACATACAAAAAGGTCCAAGATAATAGCTTAGGGCAAATACACTAACAATTACGATAACAAAGAGTTTTAATTAAAAATAAAAAATAAAACTTGGCTTCTTTTCCCTAAAAATTTCTTTTAGGAAATCAACTGCCCGTGGGTTGTCAAGCCCACAACAGTTTCAGCCAAGACAACTCATTTCTCCCGGCGGGCCTGGACCCAGAACCCGCCAATAACATGTTTTTTGGTGCAGCTCTTGAAACTGTAGAATCAGGCCCTACATTGTTACCACCATCTTGGGCCCTCTCATCATTTAATGCCTCCCCCATACGACGCCGTTTTAGGTCCGCAATAGTAAGCCCAGTAGGAGATTGCATGGTTTGCATGGGAATTAACAGCATGTTGAGGCAAAATAGGAGACTTAGCTAAATCAACTCCCATATCCACTCCCTTATCTTTTTGAAATTTTGAATTTAAATTAGGCCCTTGACTAGCGGTAGAATCTTGATAAGTTTCCATAGTTGAACCACTATTGCCTTCTGATCAGAAAGGCCTCTCCAGTGTTCTTCTCAAGTTGATGCCTTACGGCAGAGGTTTCTGAACATCCAATTTAACACGGATTCGGACAAATGAGTTGAACTCCTTAGTAAAATTGGGCTCATCTAAAGCAATAAACTGACCAACCTGATTGCCGATATCTTTGGCTACCCTTTAGAACGAAAATCAGTCTGTAAATCAAAAATCTTGAGCTAGATATAAATGTAATTAAAAGGGACCTCTGTAGGAGTAGAAAAACCTGACATACGCTCCATAATTAGAATCTAATTATCAAAGGTGCAAGGGCACATTTTCATGTCACAGTGAAGGTCTACCTCATGAAAAAATTGAAACACATAAAGACCACCACCCAACTCCCTAACATTCATCCCTTCACGAGGTTGCCATAGCTCTGCTAATGAAAAAGACATAGTATTGTAGTTGATAACCCTCTCTGAAAGGAATTTGCCCACCAAATATAGCTCAAGATTGTCTCATTTCCCAACTCCTCCGGTTGATATTCAAGACCCACCTGACTATCGCCGTCCACCGACAGACCAACTATCTCCACTGATAAATCATCACGATCCTCTATGACCTCACATTCTATAATACTGAAACAAAAAGAATGAAAGAGAAAAAGGCTAAAATGGTGATGAAGAGAAAGAGAAAGAAGCTAAAATGGAGGTGAAGAGAAGAGAACAAAATAAAAAATTCCTCCTTGAGGAGATAAATCCTAACTCCTCAACGAGAGACGACTAATACTCTAATTAAGCTAAAAATATATATATAATTTTTAATTCATGAAAACAGAGAAGCAAATAAATGGAAGATAGCAACAATAGCTTCTATGGCTCAAATATTCTAAGTATCTAGATTTATTTTACAAGTAATTAATTATTGGGTTGATATTGTAATTAAATTTTATTTATTATTATTAGATTGATTATCTTGTAATTTATTTTTATAGTTTTTATTGTAAATTTTATTGGTCCTGCAGTTTTGGAATACAATTTTTTTGCTGAAAAAAAATTATATAATTTTATATGTTAAAAGTTTTTTTAAATGATTTTAACTATTAAAGATAAATAATATGAATGTCTATTTAAAATATGAAATAAAAAAATTAAGTATGATATTTCTTTTATGTCAGAATATTTTAAATATAGGAAAAGAAATTTCATGAGAACCGAATATGCTCAAATCAAAACCGACAATATCGGCCGGATCAAACCGGACGGCGGCCACCGCGATTTTGTTAGAAGCACAGGTTGGCGATTCTTAACCAACTATACCCAACTCACTGCACCGTACAAAATGAAAATCATCCGAGATGGGCTTGCCTTAATCAAAATTTATTCCGCCGTTAGATCATTTCCTTTCTATAACCGGGACCCACACTTCCAACTAAAACTTCCCCTTCTCTCTAAGTTGTAGTTGTTCTGTACCAACATTGTCAATAATTATGTGATCTGCAATCCCAACCGTTAAACACTTTGACGTTTTATATAACCATGTAACTTTGACTTAAAAAGCAAAATATTTGGCCAATTATAGAGATTAAACGGTGGATTGCACTGATTAATTTATGGAACTTGAGGTAGTTAATAATTACCCAAATTAATAATAACAAATAATAAAAGAGTGATCATTTCAATTCAAGTCCAGCTTCGCGTCCGCGTTTCCTTCTTCTCCTCTCTCTCACACGCACACACTCTCGCTGTTCTCTGTGTCTTTTCTCTGCCTTTTTAGGGTTTCTATCGTCGTTCCCCTCGTCGGGAAAATTCTTCCTTCAGGTAAATTTCATTTGCGTTCAAGAGATTGCTTGGATGATTTTCGCTAATTAAGATTATATTAGTGACTTGATCTTGAATATCTAATTCTTTTTCAGATTCCTCGTAATATGGATTTCACTTGTAAATATCTGATTCTGGCTTTTTCTTTCCTTTCTTTGCTAATTGGCTAGTGGATTGTTTTTGGATCATGTCTTTAACTGAATCAGATTTGGATCTGTTTTTTGGTTCAATTTCTTAATTATGAAATTGAGGTCCTCTTTGGCCCAATTTGCTCTATTTGTTGTACTGAAATTGATGGATTGATTTAGGTTTTTAGTTGAAAACGGGAATGTAGTTGAGCTTTGTCAACTGATTTTAGTTAATTATTGTATGATTGAGTAAATTTAAATAATCATTATTATTTATTTCTAGTGAGCTTTATTGTCATTGCTTTAGCTTATGTATATTTCAGTATTTGTGTTTTTTTATTCTCTTTCGTTTGTGTAAGACTGACACTCAGATCGTCCAACTAACTAGAAATCTAATCAAAGAAATACGAGCAGCTAAAGAGTGACTAAACCATCTGCAATAGGCTTTAGCAATCTGAATGTTGGAGGCTTAACAGTTCATACAAATGTTTTCACCTGTATAAAACAAAATTTCGTATCATCTCATATGGCTTCTACAAAACTGCTGTTAACTTCTGAGTGTGCAGTGGGCTTCGAGATCATTCTTGTTTCGAAATTTTTCTCAAGGAAGTGTTTCTTTTCCCCCTTCCTGTGATTGCTTGCGTTATGCTTATGGTCATTTCTTAACTTGAATCTATTCTTTTTCTCCCCATGGTTCTGACTTGGGCATGGAAGTTATTTAAGGGAGCTCATGGATTATATCTGTTGGATTTGGAATATAAATGACTAAAACAATGGAAATAAAATTCCAACTTAGCAATCTTGACTTTTAATCTCAATTGTTTCGATTTTCCATGAAAAGCAAACAATTAACTTAAGCTGTCATTTATCTTCTACTCTGTTAGGTATAGATTTTAAATATTATCTAAAATAGTAATATGTTTTCTCCTCTCAAATCTCAATCCTCATTGGTTTGGTGGTCTTTGTTCCAGTGGTTTTGAAGTTGCACAGTGACTTTGCATTTCTTTTTTCTTATTTGCATATGTGGATCCTTGCCCAAAATGGACTGCTGATCACAAGTTCGCCGCAATGTGATTGGTTAACAATTTCATATTTGATGTTTTCATGTACAGTATGGCAATGGAAGTCACCCAGGTGCTTTTGAATGCACAATCAATAGATGGAAATGTACGTAAACATGCAGAAGAAAGCTTAAAACAGTTCCAGGAGCAAAACCTCTCCAGTTTTTTGCTCTCACTTTCTAGTGAGCTAGCAAATGATGAGAAACCTGTAGATAGCCGCAAATTAGCTGGTTTGATTCTTAAAAATGCATTGGATGCCAAGGAACAACATAGAAAACTTGAGCTTATTCAGAGATGGTTGTCTCTGGATAACAGTGTGAAAAGCCAAATCAAGGCATGTTTATTGAGGACTCTTTCCTCTCCTGCAGCTGATGCTCGATCGACTGCATCTCAAGTCATTGCCAAGGTTGCAGGTATTGAATTACCTCAGAAACAATGGCCTGAGCTGATAGGATCACTTCTGTCAAATATTCATCAGCTCCCTGCTCATGTCAAGCAAGCCACATTAGAGACTCTTGGATATTTGTGTGAGGAAGTCTCTCCTGATGTTGTAGATCAAGATCAAGTGAATAAAATACTTACAGCAGTAGTTCAAGGTATGAATGCATCTGAAGGAAACAATGATGTTAGGCTTGCAGCCACACGAGCACTATATAATGCACTGGGCTTCGCACAAGCAAATTTTACCAATGATATGGAGCGTGATTATATCATGAGAGTAGTCTGTGAGGCAACTCTGTCTCCAGAAGTGAAGATACGCCAGGCTGCTTTTGAGTGTTTGGTCTCTATTTCATCAAGTTATTATGAGAAATTAAGTCCTTATATCCAGGACATCTTTAGCATCACAGCTAAGGCTGTGAGGGAAGATGAGGAGCCTGTGGCTCTTCAGGCAATTGAATTTTGGAGTTCAATTTGTGATGAAGAGATAGAAATATTGGAAGAATATGGGGATGATTTCACTGGGGACTCTGATATACCTTGCTTTTATTTCATTAAGCAGGCACTCCCTGCTCTTGTTCCAATGCTGTTGGAGACGCTTCTAAAGCAAGAGGAGGACCAAGATCAAGATGAAGGGGCTTGGAACATTGCAATGGCTGGAGGTACATGCCTTGGTTTGGTAGCACGAACTGTGGGGGACGATATTGTCCCACTTGTGATGCCATTTATTGAAGAGAATATTACAAAACCAGATTGGAGGCAGAGAGAGGCAGCAACTTATGCATTTGGCTCAATCTTGGAGGGTCCTTCCCCTGACAAGTTAATCCCTATTGTTAATGTTGCCTTGAATTTCATGCTGAGTGCTTTGACTAAGGATCCAAATAACCATGTGAAGGACACTACTGCATGGACCCTTGGACGAATCTTTGAATTTCTTCACGGTTCAACAATGGATGCACCCATAATTACTCAGGCAAATTGCCAACAGATCATCACTGTACTGCTTCAGAGCATGAAAGATGTTCCAAATGTAGCAGAGAAGGCATGTGGCGCCCTTTATTTTCTTGCCCAGGGCTATGAAGTGGTGGGCCCATCATCTCCCCTGACTCCATATTTCCAGGAAATTGTTCAAGCGCTTTTGACTGTTACTCATAGAGAGGATGCTGGAGAATCACGGTTGAGGACTGCTGCTTATGAAACATTAAATGAAGTGGTGAGGTGCTCAACCGATGAAACAGCACCCATGGTTTTGCAATTAGTACCTGTAATTATGATGGAGCTTCATAAAACTCTGGAGGGCCAGAAGCTTTCATCTGATGAGAGAGAGAAGCAAAGTGAACTGCAAGGCCTTCTTTGTGGATGTTTACAGGTTATAATTCAGAAGCTAGGGTCATCGGAGCCAACCAAGTATGTGTTCATGCAGTATGCAGATCAGATAATGGGACTCTTCCTGAGGGTTTTTGCTTGTAGAAGTGCTACCGTGCATGAGGAGGCCATGCTTGCAATTGGAGCTCTTGCCTATGCGACGGGCCTGGATTTTGCAAAATATATGCCAGAGTTTTATAAGTATTTGGAAATGGGTCTCCAAAATTTTGAGGAGTACCAAGTCTGTGCTGTAACAGTTGGTGTAGTGGGTGATATTTGCAGGGCACTGGAGGACAAAATTTTGCCTTATTGTGATGGGATTATGACACAGCTTCTGAAGGATTTATCAAGCAACCAGTTGCATCGCTCTGTGAAGCCTCCCATATTCTCTTGCTTTGGTGACATTGCATTGGCAATAGGAGAGAATTTTGAGAAGTACTTGATGTATGCCATGCCTATGCTCCAAAGTGCTGCAGAATTATCTGCACATACAGCTGGGGCTGATGATGAAATGACCGAGTACACAAATTCGTTGAGAAATGGAATTTTGGAGGCATATTCAGGGATTCTTCAAGGATTTAAGAATTCTCCTAAAACTCAGCTCTTGATTCCTTATGCACCACACATCCTTCAGTTCTTGGATAGCATATACATGGGGAAGGATATGTATGTTACTGGAATGTGGTCATCTTTTATTTTATGTTCGTAAAGTTTTTTTGTTTTTTTAATAACATTATGGTTTATGACTTGCTATGTTTCATGTGATGCAGGGATGATGTAGTAATGAAAACTGCCATTGGGGTCCTTGGAGATTTAGCAGATACTCTAGGAAGTAATGCTGGTTCTTTGATACAGCAATCTCTTTCTAGCAAAGACTTTTTAAATGAATGTTTGTCTTCTGAAGATCATATGATTAAGGAATCTGCTGAATGGGCCAAGTTGGCCATAAGTCGTGCAATTTCTGTTTGAGATTCTTCTGATTTGGCATGTTCTTTCCTTTTACAAGTCCCTGCATGCATTTTGGTGTATTGAGTCGGGGTCCAGGGTTGCATTTGTGTCAGGTCATCTGCCATTTTCGGATAACAAAGTTATCAGTCTTCAGGTTGTCACTTCAGCACCATGGGGTTGGAAGTTGGGTGGTGATTACTTTGTTGATGTGGATAAAGGTGTGGCAGGCATATGTTGAGAACTCCATACAGTATCTGTTACAGCTCAGAATTGGTTCCAGCAAGGGAAGTTAGGTAACTTTGACTTGCTGAATATGCGAGTCAACCACCATCTTGTCATTTGCTATTTATTGATCTTTGTCATGGTTGAGACGTCGCTTGCTGTTTGATGGTAATCTGTGGTTGAAGTGGATTACTGCAATAATTGGTTGAAGTTTAGTGACACTTGAAGATTAAAGAGGTGCTACATTTTAGAAGACCCACATTTCATTCCTGATTTTTTGTCCTCTTTTTTTTTTTTTTTTCCTTTTTAAATCAGTCATAGCTTATCATTTCATCAACAAGTTTGTCGCAGTTGAGTTGTATTTTAACTGCAACACTCCTTTGTTTCGGGGTCTTCATCATATTATTGAGGGTATTGCATCCTGCATTGCATTTTTTATTTTTCTTTTATTGCTTTTATAGGTCTCGAGTCAGTAATATACCTTGCATTCATTCAATCATATGTCTTTTTTTTGCTCCTCTCTCCATATATAGGTTTTCTCCTTTTTTTCTTTTTTCCGGAAATGTGTAATATTTTGGTTAATCTCTGCTTGTAGAGAACAGTTATATTGAAATGTCATGAAACTGTGTTGGCATTGTAAGGGTTGGATGGAGAAAAGTGCTTCAGATGAAGTGAGAGGCAATGAAATTGTATTTATTGTGATGTCTTTGAAGCAACAATGTGGGCTTTCTGCATTCTCTCTCTCTCTCTCTCTCTCTCTCTCTCACTTTCTTTTGTTTTCTCCCTGTTTCTAAGAGTACATTTGTGTATACTAGTGTGGGAGGGATTGAGAGATTTAGGGGTATGTTGCTGTTTGATGCTTCTTCCATTTGTTTGCTCATTGAACATACTCTTTGTTCTTTCGCCATTTCAGAAATAAGTAGTTGCCAGAAATGTCTCTGAATCTATTTGAAATTGATGCGTGGGGAAAGCAATTTCTTGGACTGTTTTCTAATTGCTTAGATGAGTGAGTCTGCTTTTTCTTACAGTAGCTAGCTAGCTAGCTAGCTAACAATTTTTTGTGTAGGCCATGTATGTGGATTTTGAAGGATATGGTTTTGATTTTTTATGATGGTAGCGTTAATAGAGTATTCTTCAAGTGAAAAGAGTTTGGGTCGAGCAGGATTTTTAAAGTTGTGAGATTTGAATGCAGGAATCTTGTAAGATCAGAATGTGAGACACATGCTAAGTGATTCATAAGCGAAGGATGTGATTAATGAGTTTGTACGTTTAATTTCATGTTTTGATATGGTTAAAAGGAAGAAACTGTAGTATTATTTTGAAGCTGAAAGTAATAGCTTTGAATATTAGTTTAAGCTTCCAAAAAGTGTAAAAAGACAATCACAGAACATTAAAAAAGAATTGGTGATTGAAAATTCTATCCCATATGTAAAAGTGCAATCTTTTGACCAAGTACTACAAATAATAAAGTACATCCACAAAATGACCTTTATGATATATATGTTGTGGGTACTTAATAAAAGCATTGAAATGGGTAGTAGTAGATGTGGAAGGTCTTTGCCTGGATAGAATGTGGCTTCATCTTTTGCAGCATCCTTATCTAACAAAAGTAGTGGATGTGGATCGATTGGTGCGGTTTCGACAACTTTGCGTTGTTGCTACCCCAGTCTTTATTGTCAATTTGAATTGAATTTTCTACTGTTTCCGTACAATTTACAACACTGAAGACGTTGTGTGAATTCAAAATTAGAGGAAGCATCCAATGTAAATAGTGTTTGCCACTTTGATTTTGATGCATTGTTTCTGACAAGTGTTAGCAATGTGGTGTCTTACTTAAGCACCACCGCGTATGATGTTTCTGCTTAGATTTTGACTTGACTTGGCCTGTATCATGCGTAGATTTTCTGCTGTGGGTTTTTTTTTTCTCTAATATATGTATATGTAAGAGAAAAGGGGAATATATTAGAATTTAAATTCCTTATATGTTAGAGGAAGAATAATGTGTTTGCATAATTTTATATTAGCGTTGCAAATTTAAGATTGAAGCACAAGCATAGTATACGCTAATATAAATTGCATTCCCATCCATTCATATTAAGATTACATTACATGGGTCCAACTCCGACTTGTAAATTTAATATTTTAGTTACAAAAATTAACATAAATGATACAAATTATCACCCTACAAATATTCAATGTACATTATGGTATTTGTAACTTGTATATGTATATGCATATTTGTGTGTGATAGATGAGAATTCTTGTTTAAATCTCGTGGGTTATGAATTTAAGATGAAATATATAATACTATTTATGTTTCATAATAATTGTTGTTTTAGAGAATTTTTTTTATTTTAAATTATTTGTTATTTTGAGAATTGAGAATTTCAAAATAAAGTTAGTTTTTTATTTTTCATAACTAATTTTATTAGTTTTTAAATTATTTAATACTAATATGTGAAAAAAACATGATACACTTTAGATAAATTATTATAAATATTTTTAAAATTATGATTATTAACCATTTTTATTGATTTTGGTGAAAAAATCTTAAGGGAGGTAGAAAGATTTGCATATAAAACAAATGAGAATCTAGATTAATGGAGATCTGAACAAGAAAAAGTCCTAAAGGCCTATAGCAGTTTTTCAAAAAGAACTATGAGCAAGTTTAAAAGAGAGTCAAAATACCAAAACTTGTCCCTAAACATCATATAATTACAAACATATGAGGATGATTAGTGTAAAGTTAATTGGTCTTAATGGATGATTAAAGGAGTTCAAAGTGGGGGGTGTGTCTTGTCCCCTCTTTAGGTAGTGCTTCTCAGTAATGGGTCACCAAAAATGGACACTGAAAATGGTTTATATTTTGGAGGGATTTCATTTGTCGGCCACTCACCAATCACCACTCACTATGTTTGTTAGTTTCTATTCATTTTGCCTTTCCGAAGTGTTGAAAGCCGAAATATGAGGATCATAAGCATTTCAAGTGCTGTTTGTTTGGTACCACGGAAAACATTATAAATGGAAAAAAAAAAATATCTTGGATGGAAAATTAGGGTTAGTCAATACCACAAACTGGCAATTCACTCAAAGTGATGAAGTCCTTAAAATAGAAATTTCAATAATAATTTTCATTTCTCAACAAAAGTTCATAAAATATTTTAGTAGGAAGGAAGTAAAAAATTTTACTATTTCAATTATTCTTTTTCATGTTTAGCCTTATTATTTTTGAATTTTAATTTTATTCGGGAGTTATGATCTAGCTATTTAGAATTTTATATTGGATTATTTTTTTATTTACGTAAATTAAGATTTAAAATCAAAATCTCACATTTAAAAGGATTCTACTATCATTGATTTTAAACTTATTAATAATTGCATTATTTCTTTATTTTTGTTTCCATTTGATTTCTCTTCTCATATGTCAAGTACGCACTCTTGTAATCAACGAAATGCACCTCAATATTTCTTCATTTTAACCTATATTTTATTTATTTTTTATCTAACTTAATTCTCAAAAATCAATCTTCTTTATATATATATATGCTTAGATCAACAAATATTGGATGTTTATTACATTTTTTAAAGTTAGATGTTTATTACATTTTTTAAAGTTATCTTACACATTACTGAATAAGATATGCTAACTGCTATTACTTTTATAAGTGATTGTTTAATGTACGTATTTCATTTTATTTGATGAAAACTATAATAATAGTGGTTAAGTGAAAAAGAAATTTTAATTATATATTAAATAGAAATCAAACAATAGGAATGGAATAGAAAATGTTAAATAATTACTAGAAAAAGTGCCAATAACTGGCTTTTTTTAAACTTATTTTAAAAATTATTATATTATAAATTTGAATTTGATGACAAAAAAAAGAAGTATATAAATTTTTTTAAGAGATGAGAAGTTTAAGTTTAAAATATGAAATATCTTTAAAAGAAGAGAGTGATTTAATTTAGTTGGTACATATTCGGATTAATTGGTTAGTAAATTTTAGATGAGATGATGAAAAAAAATATAAAAATTTATAATAAAATTAAATTAAAAACACTCCAAAGGCAACCAAAATGAAACTGACTATAGAAATGAAGCCATGCAAGGGAAGGGAAGGGAAGGGAAGGGATATATGGTGGCCTTTGCTACACACATGCATACAATTTCTTTTTTTTTTTTTTTTTAATGTCTTTTCTATTAGAAATAGGGAAAGAAGTTGACTTTAGGGTTTGTGGGCAAAAGGTTAATGCATGTCATCATCATTCTGTAGGTATTGGGTTGGTGCACTATAACAATAGAGCTCTCATGGCATTTCCCCAATAAAAACCCTAGCTTCCCTTCCATTCCTCCTCCTCCTCTCTTTGTAAGGGCTCATACTCCCATACTCTCCCATGGCGCTTAATCACATTTTTAGGATCAAAACCCTTGTTTTATTTTCTCTCTTAATACTATTCCTCATCCTCTTTTCTTCAGGTCAGTACAATGCTTTCACTCCTACATTCATTAGAGAAGTTTAATTTAATTAGTCATTTTCAATTTATTATGTCCACCAACTTTAGTTTTAATTTATTAATGACTATTGAATTGAGTGATTCACCGTGAGATTAAGGACTCATGAAGAAATTTTAATTTAAATTCAATTTAAAGCAAAAATTAAGAATGAGGAAAATGGTTTTTTTTTTAATCTAAATCAAGAAATTTAGATGTAAATATATATTTTTTGGTTAAATTGAAATTAAGGTAAAACTTTTGGAATAATTTAAATAAATTTTGAGATATATTAGATTGAATATTACTTATAAATATAGAGATGAAATATAATATTTAAAAACATTTTTATAGAAATCACTTAGCTTAATTAAAAGACTACATTGATTATTCACTTTCTCTTTTTCTGGCATGGCTGAAGGCTTCAGAGAAGGCTGGAGCCCAAATCACTTGCTTCACAAGGTACACAACTTAATTAAATTTATTCTTAAAAATGGTGAAGTTTAAATTTATTTAATAAGAAAATATATCATGCTAAACAGAATTATTATTATTATTTTCTTTTTAGTTGTTATTTTTGTTTATAAATGTAATTAAATTCCCACTAACCAATGGGCAAATGAATGTTTTGTGTATGGAAATTAGGATGGGATCCAGATGACTGGCAGCAGCAGCAGCAGCAGCAGGAGGAAGCTTCTGATGGATTTGCAGGATTATGATACTGGACCTAACCCGAGGCATGACCCCAGAAGAAAATATGGAGGCAAGCCTTAACTATAATATATATATATATATATATATATAGAGAGAGAGAGAGAGAGAGGCAGGCCATTTGTGAGGGTGGCTCTACTGTACTGTTATTTCTATAAATCTATAAGGTATTCATGAAAGGATACCTGATTTTGTATTGTACGTGTGCATGCTCATGCTGCTCTACGTAATATCAATCAAGAATAAAACATGCTTTTATTAAACCACCTACTTTCTTCTTCAATAGGTTCTTTCTTTCTTTCTTTTTATTTTTTCTTTTTAAAAAATTAATATTTAAATAATTTACAAAAATATCCATAATGTTTATTAAACTTTCCCTAATAAATTAATTTCTAAATTTAATTTTCATTCAATAAAATAGTCTTTATATTAATAAAAAAAATATATACAACAATATATTATTTTAATAATAAAAAATTGAGAAATTACTATTTTAATTTTTAAAGATTAGAATACTTGTGGGTTTTATCTACTATTTTTCTTATTTATTATTATAGTAAATAATTTTAATTTTTAAAATACAAAATTAATATTTTGTAAGTATAGAAATTAATAATTAATCATTTAATTTTTTCTTAAAAACTATTTTCCATATTGTGTAAGTATAAAAATTACATATTTAAAAATTAAAATATAATTTTTATACTTAATTAAAAATTAATATTTATACTTAAAGAGTTTTTCTAAATTTATTTTTATAAGTATAAAGTTTTTTTATACTTAATTAGAAATTAAAAATTGATTTTTATCCGTCTAAATTGATTTTTAAAAATACAAAAAAAAATTATACTTATTAAAAATTAAATTGATTTTTATAAATAAAATTTATAAAATATTAGTTTTTATATTTTAAAAATTAAAATAATTTACAATAATAACAAATAAAAAAATAATAGATAATTGAAACTCACTGATTCATCAATTTTTAAAATTAAAATAATAATCTTTCAATTTTTTGATTAATTAAATAATAAATAAAATTATTTTTTTTATTATTATTTTAGCCATTTCAATGATAGATTATCAGCATTATGTATTTTTTATTAAAGAAATTATTATTATATTAAATGAAAATTAGTTTTAAAAATTAATTTATTATAAAAATTTAATTAATTACTATTTTATGAATTTTATCAATAGTAAGAAATGTTTTTATAAATTACTTTTAATATTAAAAGTATTAAAATGGCAAGAAATATAATAAAAAAGTAAAGCCCAAAATACAAATAAAAGCCTAATAGATCCAGAAAATCAATGAAGCCCAAGAGATAGGTTCAAAAGTCAAGACCGAAACACAGTAAAACCCTAGGCTAAACAGATAATTAACTCCGACCCAAAATCACAATTCACAAAGAGACAGCAACTGTGCTCTGTCACCATGAATCGTCCGACGAGGGCGTCGTCCGGCCGATGGTCTAAATGCAGAAACATTTTTAAATAGATGTCCAGGCCAAGTCCAGAGAAGCTAAAAATCAAACTGAGAATCACAGAATCGGAAGCCATAGAAGCTGACATATTTGACTAAGTGGTTGTTTGCCTTAATTTATAAATTATCGCTATATTTTAAATTATAATTAATGATATATTTAGTCAAAATACCTTTTAATAGGTTGATACATTTGAGCTTAAATATTGGGGCGATTGTAGATTTGATTTAAAATCGAATCGAATTAAATGAATTAAAAATTAAAAATTTTAATATTTATAAAAATTAAATCGAATTGATTTTAATTAGAAATTAAATTGAATCGAATCGATTTGATTCAATTCGATTCAGTTCGGTTTGATAAATTTAAATTTTTAATAATTTTTTAATTTTTTACACTTTAAAAAATATTTTAAAATTTAATTAAAATAATTTAATTTTAATATCATCTAATCTCTTTATATTATTATTGAAAATAATATACTATTATTATTAATAAGTTCGATTAGATTTTTTTCTCATTAAAATTGAATTAAATTAAAATAACTAAAAATTTTAAAATTAAAAATTGAATGAATCGAAATAACTAAAAAATTTAACTAAAATTTTAAATTAATTTGATTTAATTTAAATTAAATATTGTTCGCTCGTATGATATATTATAATTATATTTATTTTTAAAATTATTAAAAATAATATTAAATAAAGTATATAATAATTTTTTTAAAATTAAATAAAGTCAATATAGTAAATTGTTTAGTTAAACCACTTATAATAAAAAAGTATTTCTCCCAAACTTATTTTTTTAATTTATAAGTTCAAAGAATAGGTTAAAATAATATTTAAAAAATAAGATAGTTTTCAAACAATATTTATGTTCTATTATGGTATTAAATTTCAAAACAATATTTATTGATAAAAAAAAAAGGAGGAAATGACTTTTTAACCCTCCTGCGTCTTCCCTAATTTGCTAAATTGGGAAGGTAAAATACACAATGTTATATACCACGTGTTTATATATGATTTGATATCCAAACTAATAGAATTTTAATATATCAGCACAATAATTAGGCTGGTTTTAAACTTTTCTTTATTTGACGAAAAATATTTTTATATTTTATAAAATTTAAAATATTAATAAAAAATTGAATTATTTTTTATATTTTGAAAATTTTATTATTATTCACATATAATTTTATTAATATATTTTATTTTTTACAAATAAATTATTGTTAAAACTTATTTTTATAAGTTTTTTGTGAAAGGTATTTTTTAAATATAAATTATTTTTTAAAAATAATGGAGGATTTTTTATTTTGACCGAAAACTGAATCGAATTAAATTAAATTAATTTAATAAATTTAATTATTTAATTTTTTCGGTTTGTTAAATTTTTATTTTTTTAATTTTCTGCTCCATATATAAAGAATATAATAAAACCCTATCCATTTTGTATATCCTCCCTTTCTCTTCTACTTCCTTTCCCCTCCTTCCCCGTAGTCATATGTTCTTTTGTCACTATCACTGTTAAAAGAGAAGCCCTCCTCATTGTTGAGAAGAAGCACCTTCCTTGTTCTTCACTGCCTTTGTTGTAGCCGCGAAGAAACCCTTATCATAGTCGCTACCCTCGTGGTTACCGCAAAGAAGAAGCACTCCTCGTCATTCCGCTGCCTTCGTCGAAACTGTGAAACCTCATCATTGCCACTTGCTGTCTTTGTCAAAGCCGTGAAGCCCTCAACGTCGCCACTCGCTGCATTCCTTGAAGTCTTCAAGAATCTCTCATCATCATCATCGTTCACTGTTGCTCCCTATGATGGAGGCAAGCCACTGATTCCATGGTGTTTGTGTTTAGATTTATAACTAATATTAAGTGTTTGCATTAGATTAATTTGTGTTTGAGTGTTTTTTGATACGTACATTGAATGTTTGTTTATTTGATTCTTTTTCTTTGTTTAATGTTGATGAAATTTTATAGTAGTTTGAGTTTATTTTTCAATTTTATGAAGAAGTTAATAAAGTTGTCGTGAGTGAGATCGCACCTGATTCATACATGAAACATTAAAAAAAAAATGAGAGAACTTCAATTTTCTTTTTTTTTTATCATTTTTTTTATCAAACCGAATCAATATATAATTTTTATCTATTTATGGTTTGCTTTCAATTGTAACTTTTTATAATTTGATCTTTTAGTTTTTCAGTTAGATTCGGTCACGAACCATCGTCGAATGCTCACTCTCTAGTTAGATATTAGATGAGAGATAGGAAAAAAAAAATACCAAGCTACTTTATCTTATCTTTTAAATATATTGTATTTTTATTAGTTTTTTTTTTTTCGAACAATGCACAGATGTGTATTTAAAAGAGCCAAAGGCAAAGTACAGAGAAATTAAATTAAATCACCTTACAACTTAAATCCAAACCAACCAAACCAAAGTAAAAAATAAGTCAAAGCAAACATGAATCAATCCAAAACTCATAATTAGTCCAAATTAAACCATTCAAATTACTCAAAACAAACACATAATACTCATGAAAATTGACATGCTGTTTGGAATCACCATCAGTGAGTTAGGAGAGTTGCAAAAGTCAATAAACCAACGATAACAACAGAATCCAAACCAAACATGCATATCAAATTTAAAAAGTGGAGAGGAAGACTAAAGAGAGGAATAGCAGGAGGAAGAGACGCCACAGAGCTGACGGTCGAGTGGTCAATAAGAACATAATCCCCTAGACGTAGTAGAACGGTCCTAGAATATTGGTGTAACAATGAAAAACTTTTCCGATGGCCAAACGGAGCTACCGACCTTCAGCAAGTTCACTCAAACAGTCAACTCTCATGAAAAAACTACACGGACTTGCAAGACTAAAAGTTAAAAAGGTCGGCACGGCCAACCATGATAAAGGTAACTATGAATACCGGAGTGCCATCCTTATCTGAAGGCAGAAAAAAAAAAAAAAAAAAAAAAAACAAAGACAAACAAAATGAAAAAAAAAAATTGAAGACAGTTCAGAAACTTGGACAAAGACTCAGAAACTTGGACAAAGACTCTCTTCTTATAGGCTTATTCTATGTTAAACATCATTTATTTACATATAATAACTTATATTTAGAATTTTTTTTAAATAAAATATTTTTCAGAAAAATATTTTTTAAGAAGTAATTTATTTTTTATTTTTAAATATATTTTTTTAAATAATTAATAAATTTATATATAATAGTGTAAATAAAATTCTCAAAATCTAAAAAAATGAATTATTCTTTTCAAAAGAAAAAAAAATTATTTTCTTAAAAATAGTTTAATTTTTCTTTTAAATAGAAAAAATATTTTTATATTGATCAAAATTTTTGAATGTTTCAGATATTTGAAAATATGAAAAACATATATTATTTTTTAAAATACCTTTTCAGCAAACAAATGAAGGCTTAACTTATTGTTTTGCACGGATTTAGAATCTCCATTGTTAAACACTTAGACATTTTATTTATTTTTTTAATTTCTCATATATTTACATTGTGAACACAAAATCTCTCATATTTAAAAATATTATATTAAAAAATTATTATCTTATAAATATTATATAAAAATCTTTAATTCTTAAAAACATATATATACAATTCTCCATCCATTTATTTGATAAAACTCATATGAAATAGTATCATGTCTTAAAAATAAGGAATTAAAAGGTTAAAATTGCCATGTAAAATGTTAAATTATCTTAATTTGTTTACCAATGCACCTGGAATTGCATTTATCAAGGTCAGTGAGTTCAAAGAAATTATCCATAAGAAAAGCCATAAATTCAAAGAAACTCTACTCATAAAATACAATTCAAATTAAATTATCTCAAAAAATAAAAATTAAAGTTAAACCAAACCATCATAATACTCAAACTAAATTAGATCTACCATAACCGCGGAAAGCAAAGTAGAAAAGCAAAAATGGTCATCGAAATCAGTGACCTCAGAGTTTTAAATATCAGACTACAGTTGAGCACCTTATAAAAAAATCAAGCCCAAAATCTATTAAAATTCACTATGTCAGCCCTATCTATTAGCACACAATCCATATCACAGTCCGTACTCAATGAAAAGGGATTCAGTTCACTTGACTTAAAGGGTCAGTGAAAAACAAACTCATCTGCACCCATAACTTTATGGGTACGTATGTATACTGAAGAAAATTAAATAGCCGTTTGATGATGGAGAGAGAGAGTAAGTTCGTACGTATAACTCTGTATAATAGTGATAGAGTACATATAAATAAATAATCAAATAAAAATAAAATATCAAATATACAAAAGCAAATGCTAAATCAAACCATAGAAACATATCATTGCCTAAAATACTGAAATAAAATAGAGAGTAGCAAGAGCAATAAACTAAAAGAAAACAAACTGATGATCTGAGATCCAGAAAATAGGGTTTTACAAGGGTTCCATGAAACTGGAAAAAGTTTAGACCTAGAGGAAAGTATTTCTCCTTTTATATGTTTTCTTTTATCCGCTAGTGACGTGTAACAGAATGTATGTCATTGGGCCACCTGTCCCTGTCACGTTGATATGGACGTATGAGGAAATCAGATTGTTGCCCCATGCGAAACGGCTCCTGATTCTCCCCGGGCACGCGTGCGAATGGTCTGAACTTCTTCCTGGTTCCGAGCTGGGCCGGTAGATAAGGTTAAGACTAGGCCTAGAGGGGATCTGTTCATTAGGCCGAAAGAGCTGGGCCGGCCCGATTGAAGAATCTGACTGGAGCCCGGTCTTTGAGCTGGGCAGACCGGACCTGACTCTTGGAGGAGACTTAGAAGCCTTCAGATTGTGGGCTGTCCTAATGGGCCTAGCCTTAGACCGGGGCGAAGAAGTCCAGCGGTCATCAATTGCCCCTTTACCTTCTCGTCAGTTATTGCCCAACTGATGAGGGGGTAAATACCAAGAATCATTATGACCGCGCCTGTTTATGTACAGCTTGCCTCATAACGCCCTTTCACCTTATTTTCATTTTGACTTTCGAATCCTCTCTGTCTTTTTCCACTTCTGGCTTTCCTCTGTTCTTCGTGCACGCTGCCATCTTCGCTTCCCTGCTTTTATCTTCAAGGTATGGTTTTCTTCCTTTCCCATGAATAGCTTTTAAGAGTCCTGGTACCGCTAGCCTAGAGTCTAGCGTCGCCTTGTCCAACATAAAAACCTCATTCTCAGGGTATATCTTGATATCACCTCCCTTTTCACCTTCAGAACCCTTACCAGAATGAGAGGATCTTTCTTCCCGGTCCACATACCTCTAGTATAATCGATCTTCAGAAAGACGTGAGCTTAGTTTTCTCTGTTAAACAGAAAGAGTATGGTTTATCCTTTCCCTTATCTCCTTTCTTCCAGGGGGTTTTCTAGTATTTTGAGATTGCTTCTCGAATGCTGACCCCTAATTTCATTCTCTTCATGTATTTTTTCGAATATGTCTATCTGAGCAGGGGTTTTACATCCACAGGACTTCTGTTCAATACCTTCTTTGAGTTGGTCAAGGCGAGCCAAAATTTTTATAACTTTGTCTCTCATGTAGGTCTGTTTTAATCTTGCTTTTGTGACTTTTATTGAGAATCGTTCTGACTTGTCCCGATTTTGGATTTTTTGCAGTTTCTGAGATGAAGATGGATCAGATTAAGCCACCTAAGATTCTTACGCTGCCCAGGGGGATCCTGAACGTTGCCTCAGATGTAACGACCCGGAAACCGGACCACTACCGGCGCTAGGATCCAGATCGGCATAAGGCCGCTGAGACCCGTAGTAAGCCTAACATACCTCCTGTAAACCTGTTTAATCTCATACATGATCAACAAGTACATAAAAATTTTGATCTTTCTCATTCAATCACCAAACTCAACCTGTGCAAGCACAACTCATAAACATAAACATCAAACCCACACTGGAGTCCTCATCAAATACTCCAATGGGGTAACATAGCATATAATGAGTTTGGCCTACATAATATATCATTAAACCATTACATTTGAAAGATCATGTAACAAAAGGGATTAACATACATACTAGGGTCAAGCACAACTCTAATCCTCAATAACATCATTATATTACATAACTGTTTAATACTATTTATTACATTTTAATATTTATCATGTCCACCACTAGCTATTACATATACATGATTTTACTCTAGCTGACCTCCTGGTCTAGTCTGTACCTGCAAACCTGGGGAAATTTGGGAGTGGAGTGAGCTACTAGAGCCCAGTGAGCAGAATAATAAAACATTGTATTTAAAACATATGATATCATGAAATGCATCACAGCACAAACAAATCACATCAAGGATGAACTTGTCACCATTTAGCCCTCTATACAGTCTAATCATGCCAGGGGCGTAGTGCAGGCACGCCTGGACTTCCATATCATATCATACATATCCAATCATGCTGGGGGCGTAGTGCAGACCACACCCGGACTTTCTCTTACATAGTGCCAGGGGCGTAGAGCAGGCACGCCTGGACTTCCATATCCTATCATCATGTCATAACATATGAGGGCTAATGGATCATTCAACATTCATCCACATCAACAACATAATATGCAATGCAACATATTCGTGAATTCTAATGCAAGCACCCTAATATATCTCATGGCATTCATGATGCGTGAATCATGCTAAAACTTTCGTTATTTGCTTTGAAACATAAAGAGTTATTCCACTCACCTCTGGCTAGCTCTGACAAGACACTGAAGCAGCTGTCTCACTGCTGGGGTCCTCGGTTCCTCTAGTCCGAACCTACACAGGTGGACTCAAATGAGGGACCAAACATTCAAGAACATGACTCAAAATACTCCCCAAAAACCCCCCTAAAAAACCTTAAAACAACCATAGAAATCATGCAAAGGAAGGCTGGACAGGGCACTTTCGGCAGCAGGTTCGACGGCCGAAAGTCCCTCCAGAGACGAAAGTCATGCACCTTCGGCGGCCGAAGGTTCCTTCCAAAGACGAAACTCATGCATGTTCGGCGGCACCTTCGGCGGCCAAAACTCCCTTCCAGAGCCGAAAGTCCACTTTCGAGGGCAGGGTTCGACAGCCAAAAGGCTTGCCTCCACAGGCAGGTTCGACGGTCGAAAGTCCCTTCGGCTGCCCAACCTGAGTTCTCCCAAATGGCAGAACTCAGCCTCCAATATGCACATTTGCCTCCCAAAACATTCAATCATGCATTTACCTATTCTACAATAGCAAACTCAAGCCCACAAGCATATAGGGGTCCCAAACTATCCTAAACCCCAACTACAACACATCAAACATACACATACAACTCACATTGCTCAAAACTCAAGCATAAACCTATAAACTCAATAAAAACCTAAACATGCATTTCTACCCCATAAATCATCATAAAACTTACTTAAAATATAAAAGGAGTTAAATATCTACTCTTACCTCTTGAAGATCGAGAGGAGAGGCGATCTAACTCGAAGATGGGAGAGATCTCGCTCCTTTGGTCTCCAAGCTCCAAAACTTACTCTTTTTGCTCAAATATCTTCAAACCAAGATAAAACTTGTTAAAACTTAAAGGATTTGACGAAAATCATCAAAAAAAACCATGGGAGAGCATGGACTCACCGTTGGCCGAAAATGGAGAGAAAACTCGCCCGTTTCGGCCATGGAGCCCTTATATAGGGGCTGGCCAGACCACCCTTCGGTAGCCTAAAGTGCCTCCAAAACTCATGCAAGTTCGGCGGCCGAACCTGAATCACTTTCGGAAGCCTAACTTGCCCCCCTAAACTATCCCATGTTCGGCAGCCGAACTTGAGGTTCGGCGGCCGAATCTGGAAATGCCTCCTTGGTCATTTTCATTCAAAACTCAATTTCCTTCCTACTTAAAATCATAAAATACATTAAAACATTTTATAAAAATATTATCTTACCCTTTTAGAGATTTCTGACATCCGAGATTCCACCGGACGGTAGGAATTCCGATACCGGAGTCTAGCCGGGTATTACATCGAACGTCCTCCTAGTAGGGCGATCAGCGGGGGGGGGGGTCACCCAACAAGTGGCCGAAGTCATATCGTCCAGGTCGCCCGGCCGATCTCCTCCCCTTGCTTCTGCCCGAGCTCCGAAGCCGAGTTCTCGAGGTGCCGAATCTTCAAAGCCGCCAGGCGACGACAAGTCGATCTCAGCTTCTCTAGCTGTTCAAGCTCTCAGGTCCCCTCGGACTTCAAGGCCAAGCGAGTACTTTGGGTTGACGGGGGCGAAGCCTGCCCTCCTTCTAGCGATGCTTCTGGAGAGGGGCTTGAGACCTCCACAGCTGAGATGGGAGTCCTTGCAAGCAGGACTGAGATCGCTTCTGTGGGGAATGTCCATAGGGTCCTTTCCGAGGTCAGCCCAGCCGCCGAGGATAGGGAACTCAGTTTTGTAGATGATGGGGTGTAGTGGAGAAGGTCGGGAACAAGCGTCTCATCCCCACCGAACTGCTTGTCCTGGTTTGTGTTCCAAAGAAGTCTTGGGCTTCTATAAGACCGGCTCCTGCTTTACTTCCTTTCAGGGAGAAGGAGAAGGTTCCCGTGGTGCCCCTAATGTCTGCTCCTAACTCAAACTCATGGAATAACATGATTTCTGCGATTTATTGTGGAATACAAGATGCAGTTCACACATGTAACATAAAGCAGCTCATGGCGAGCTCGTGTCAGGATTTTGATATAAGGCGCTTGTGCTATGAGAAACAGAGATTTGCTGCACTCAATCAATCTTCTGTTGATGCTTTCAAACATGTGTTTCGTGATATTCGAAGTTTAGCTTACAAATATGCAAGTGAGGACAATGCATTAATGACTATGTTTAAATCAGGAAGCAAGAGTAATCTGCTAAAATTAGTCCAACATAGTATGTGTGTAGGTTTGCAACATTCACTTGTTCCATTGCCCTTCAGAATGCCTCGTCAATTTTTCCGTGGAATGTTTTGTTCATTTAGTAACCAGTCGACAATGTTGATCTTCCTGGGACTTTAACTTGAAGACTTATGTTTTTCATGTGTGATATACACATAGCATATGATGGAACAGTGAGAGATGTTTATGGGTATCAACTTGTTCAGTTCTCCTATAATAACGAGACAGAGTTCAGCTGGAGTGTAAGGAGCGTCTAAGGGAGTATAGGGAGTCCGCCGAGTTAAAAAAGGGGGGAATCCAGCAGACTCATGAAACTCATCTTCCGAACTGTAAGGATTCTCCTGAATTGAAAGCTAAGAGAACAGTGTAGGTGATAGTGATGTAAATGTAGATGATAATGCGCCTAGGCATGTAAGTCCTTTGAGGACAGTTTTTCTTTCAGTAGAGTGAGTGATTAGACTATAAATCTTCTTTTTCTTTGAATGAAATTTCATTTTCATTTACTTTGCTTGTCAAGCCCATCGGAACTAAAATTCTAGCAATTGACTGAACTTTTGACTTATAAATTTATCTATTTCACTAAGGCATTCTTATTTGTAAGCTCTTTCAGTTACTATGAGCTCGGACACACAACCTTTACTTAATAACAATAAGTCAGATCATGTACGTTTAAAGGTGACGAGCAGGGCTGGCCTTTTTGTTTTTTTAGTTATGATTTGACAGGAACTGAAGCTGGGGTCTCATCTGCTCACGCCATTGGATTTCTCCTCGAGTTGCCCCTTTACCTCCTCAGCATTTATTACATGAGTGGTGAGGGGGTAAATCTCTAGACTTCATTTGTAATTGCGCTTCTTCATTTTTTGACGATTTTACCTTTCTTCCTGGATATGAGCTCGGATGTCTGGTCCTGCTTGAAGTAACCCTTTGTCATTAGGTGCGATCTGGGCTGTGTGCTCCACTGGGATGGGGAGTTCAGCTTTTTGTTGTTTTTCTCTCCCAAGGTCATAAGTGTTTGTTTACTGTGAGTTAATCCGAGCTATGGGCAAGGTCTCTTGCTTTTGTCGTGAGTCCGTCCATTCAGTGGATTAAGGAGCTCGGATTGTTGTTCTTTGCTTAGGCTTTTGCGCTACAGCTTTTGCGCTATCTGTGTGACGGGCTCAGGAGTTCGGAATTGTACCTTCCTCATTGTGAAGTCAATACTTAATTTATTGCTTTCTTGACGAGCCTTATATGGGCTGTGTTTCAGGGATCCTGGTCATTTTTGCTCCGGGGAGATCTCGGAGATCCTGCCGGCCATTTTTGCTCCAGGAGATCTTATGAGATCCTGGCCGTTTTTGCTCCAGGAGATCTGACGAGATCTTGGCTGTTTTTGCTCCAGGAGATCTGACGAGATCTTGGCCGTTTTTGCTCCGGGGAGATCTTGGGAGATCCCGCTGGCCGTTTTTGCTCCAGGAGATCTTACGAGATCCTGGCCGTTTTTGCTCCAAGAGATCTAACGAGATCCTGGCCATTTTTACTCCAGGAGATCTGACGAGATCCTGGCCGTTTTTGCTCCAGGAGATCTGACGAGATCCTGGCCATTTTTGCTCCAGGAGATCTGACGAGATCCTGACCGTTTTTGCTCCGGGGAGATCTTGGGAGATCCCGCCGGCAGTTTTTGCTCCAGGAGATCTCACGAGATCCTGGTCGTTTTTGCTCCGGGAGATCTTTGAGATCCGCCGGCCTTGTACCTCCTTGAGGTATTGCGTAGGATTCGGGCTCATTGGCCTTATTGTCGCTTCGTCCCCTTAGCCGGTTTTGTTGTGCCGGGGGCTTTTTGGGAGCTCGGCCACCTTCCTAACTAAGGTCTTGGGCATTTTTGCCTTTTTTTTTTTATATGAAGACAGTGTGGGTAGAGACAGATAATGAATAGGGACGATAATCAATGTCTATTTTATTATCATGCTTTAAGATACAATAGGTCTTTTACATTTGACGATACCTCAGGGGAAGTACCTTTTCAAGTGCTGGATATTCCAGGCATGGGGCTCAGGGTTTCCCTGCATATCTTCAATTCGGTATACTCCTGGTTTGACTACTTTTGCTATTCTGAAGGGGCCCTCCCAGGTCGGTGCCAACTTGCCTACTGCCGCTCTTTTTCCCGTAGCCTCCAGGTTTCTTAGGGCTAGGTCTCCTATTCCCCATTGTGAGAACGGCCACGGGCTGGATATGCTGGACTGAGGAGTGGCTGGGATATTGATGGCATTGGCAAACCTCTGGCATACATCGCATTTCCGGATGAACTCTTCTGCCTCCTTTTTGACAGCGGGCCAGTAGTACCCTTGCCTGAATATTTTATTGGCCAGTGTTCCTACTCCTTCGTGAGTTTCGCACATTCCTCTGTGTATCTCTTCCATCACCTTTATTGCCTCCTCCGGGCTCACACACTGGAGCCATGGGCTGGACTTCCCTCTTCTACAAGGTCCCCCTCACTGCTTGGTAATTAGCAGCACGAGCTGCTATCTTTCTTGCTTCATCCTTGTCTTCAGGGAGCTTTCCTTTTTCTAGATATTCCAGGTATGGGGTCATCCAGGTCTGGCTTTGTTCTACCTACAACACAGTGGCTGATTTATTAAAAGCAGGTGTACTGACATGCTGTATGTATACTTCATCAGGGAGCTGTTCTAGTTCTTCCTTGGACAACCGACTAAGCAGGTCTGCTTCTTCGTTTTCTTCTCGAGGTATTCTTTGGTATTTGACGATGGCGCCCCGACCTTTGAGCTCGGCTTCTATGGCTCTTACCTTTGCTAGGTAATTCTGTATGGTTGGATCTTTGGCCTGATATGCCCCAGTTACCTGATTGATCACCAGTTGGGAGTCACTATTCACTTCGAGGTCGGATTCCCCTACCTCCATTGCCACCAGCATCCCATTTATTAAGGCTTCATACTCTGACATGTTGTTGGAGGCCTTGAATTCCAGGCGTAAGGTGTAGCAGACCTTAAATTCTCCAGGTCCCTTAAGCGTTATTCCGGCGCTTGATGCCCCGTCTACATACAACTTCTAGTTGAATTCTTGGAAAGGCTCTCCTTCTCTTCCATTCCTCGACGCTTCAGAAGATGACTCTCCCCACTCCTCGTTGAATGAGCACTCTGCTATGAAATCAGCAAGGGCCTGAGATTTTATAGCAGTCCAAGGTTGATACTCTAGGCAGTAAGGGCTAATCTCCATGGACCAAGCGAGCATCCGACCTGATATTTTCGGCCTGCGCAGAATCTTCTTCAGAGGTTGGTCTGTCATCACTACACCCTGATGGCTTTCTAGATAGACCCTAAATTTTCGGACTGCTAGCAACAGAGCATACGCCACCTTTTCAATATTCAGATATCTGACCTCGACATCCTTAAGCACCTTGCTTACGTAAAACACTGGCTTTTGTTCTCCTTCATCTACTCTTACCAATACTGCACTGATTGCTTATTCAGAGGCTGCCAAGTATATCAGAAGTTCTTCTCCTTCCAAGGGGCTACTGAGCACGTGGGGCGAGCTGAGGTAGCCTTTGAGCTCTTTGAAAGCTTTTCGGCAGTCTTCCGTCCATTCGAAGTTTGGTACTTTCCTCAACTTCTTGAAGAATGGCAAGCATTTCTCTGCCAACCTGGACATAAAGCGATTTAACGCCACTACTCTCCCAGTCAGTCTCTGGACATCCCTTACACAGGTCGGCTTTGGTATATTCAGTATAGCTTCCACTTTCTCTGGATTGGGCTCGATGCCTTTCCCACTCACCATGTATCCCAGGAACTTTCCTCCTCTGATGAAGAAGGCACACTTCGCTGGGTTCAGCCTCATTCTATACTGTTCTAACACCTCAAATACCTCCCTCAGATCTATCATGTGCTGCTGGAAAGTTGGGCTTTTGACCACCATATCATCTACATAAACTTCTACGTTTCTACAGATCTGATTTTTGAAGATTTTGTTCATCAGTCTTTGGTATGTTGCCCCGGCGTTTTTTAGCCCGAAGGGCATGGCTTTATAGCAGTAGGTCCCATCTTCCGTTATGAACGAGGTCTTTTCTTCGTCCGACCTGTCCATTGGGATTTGATGATAGCCAGACATAATATCCAAAGAAGACATGTAATCGAAACCGGCCATAGAGTCGACCATTTTATTAATATCAGGGAGGGGATAACAATCTTTAGGACAGGCCTAATTCATGTCAGTAAAATCTATGCACATCCTATATTTGCCATTGGCTTTTTTGACTAATACAGGATTTGCCAACCACTGCGGGTACATGACTTCCCTAATAAAGCCTGCCTCTTCTAACTTCCGTACTTCCTCCCGGGTGGCCTGTTGCTTCTCCCTTCCTACCACCCTCTTCTTCTGCTTCACTGGTCTGGCGCCGGGGATGTAACGACCCGGAAACCGGTACCCCTCAGTAACGGTCCGAACCATCACTGGCACTAGGATCCAGATCGGCTTAAGGCCGCCGGGACCCGTAGTCAGCCAACTATACTCTCTGTGTACCTGATAAATCCCATTCATCATATACAACAAGACTCACAATCCTGTAAAACTCTGTAGGCTTAACCACTGCTACTCAGAAATGTCAATCTGAAATGGCCCTCAGGGCCTGTACCAGGGACTACTATCTGCTGTGGTCCAGGGATTAACACAATCTGTAACACATCCCACTGGTATCTCATCGAAGCCATACATTAAGCCTAACTCACACATTTCTCATCAAGAAACGTAAAACAGGATTGTGTACAAGGGATGAATCACACATCACACTATAGCAGTGACACTAGGGAAAGCATAAGTTTATCCAGTATATGACAGTACATATCTATCTATTACATTACAACTAATCTTTCAATTACATCATGTCCACTATCCTATTACAACATACTTTCCTGCATAACTTTCCTCTGTACTCTTGCTGACTTTAACTTCCCATAGCTATCTCAGAACCTGCAAAACTGGGGTTAAGGGAGTGGGATGAGCTCTAGAGCCCAGTGAGGAGGAACAATAAAAACAGTTCGTTCATTACATGCTCTCATGAAATGCATCACATCACAAACATATCATCTCAAGGATGAACTTATCACCATAGCCCTCTACATACAAAATAGTATGTCCAACTGTGCCAGGGGCGATGAGGCCTCACCTGGACTACTCTGAAGTAACTCATATCATAACATGTCCAACTGTGCCAGGGGCGATTAGGCCTCACCTGGACTGCTCTGAGCTCTGATCTGACAGCCCAGCTGTCTCACTCATAGTACCAGGAGCGACCTGGACTAACCAGGGGCGACCTGGTATGGCTATCTCATGCCACAACTCTGTATCTGTGCTCTATCAAGGGCTAAGGATCATCCAACATTCATCCACACAAATATCAGCTTATGCAATGCAGCATATTCGTGGAATCTAATGCAATACAACCTAATACATAACATGGCATTTTATGATGCATGGATCATGCTAGATTCGTGTCATTTCTGAATGTAAAATAGTACAGTTAGTTCCACTCACCTGTAGTCTCTACTTGGCTACCTCTGGGCTACCTCTAACTCTGAAACAGCTACTACTGCTAAACACCTTGGTTCCTCGGGTCCAATCCTACAGTGGAGGACTCAAATGAGGTACCAAACATACTCTAACATAACTATGAACATCTCTCCAAAAACCCTCTAAAACATCACAAAACATGCATGCAAAACAAGCAAAGGAAGGCTGGACAGGGCACCTTCGGCAGCACTTTCGGCGGCCGAATGTCTCCTCCAGAGACGAAAGTCAGGCATGTTCGGCGGCCTAACTTGGACTTTCGGGGGCCGAACCTGAGTTTAGCCAGAACTCAGTTTCGTGCACAAGGACGCCTGTCAGTCCCTCCATCACCTGTTCAGACCTCAACACATGCATTTAACCCTTCTAAAACATGCATAAACACTTCAACAAGCCTAAGGGAGCTTCAAATAACTTTAAACTCCAACAAACAAGCTTACAAGACACACAGCAAACATAAAGGATTCATAAACCCTATGATGCACATCTCATGCAAACTCATGCCTAGCTCCCTTTTCCCTTTACAAAACTCATAAAAACATCATAAGAACCATGGATCAACACTTACCTCTTGAAGAACAAAGGCTGAGATGATCCAAACTCAAAGATATGGAGAAACCAAGCTTCAAAAGCTTCAAACTCCAAAACCTTGTTTAAAGCTCACAACTCTTCAAAACAAGGGTAAAACTCATTACAACCGTGAAAGATTTGAAGAAAAACCATGAAAATACTTTAAGGAGATCAAAACCTCACCTAGGTCAGAAGGAGAGAAGAAACCTCCTCCTTTTTCTGCCACTCGGTGCCCTTATAGATGAGCAACCGCCTCAGGTTCGGCTGCCGAATCGCATGCAAAACTATGCAACCTTCGGGGGCCGAACATAACCTTCGGGGGCCGAAACTAGGGAACTTTAGGCGGCCGAACTTAACCTTAGGGGGCCGAACATGGCAAAATGCCTCCTTGGCCATATCTCTTCAAAACTCAATCCTTTTCTACGCTAAACCTTTAAAAACACTTGAAAATATTTTAGAAAACTTTCTCTTACCCTTCCAGAGACCTCTGACATCCTCGAACTCCCCCGGACGGTAGGAATTCCGATGTCTGAATCTAGCCGGGTATTACATTCTTCCCTCCTTTAAAAACATTCGTCCTCGAATGTTAAAACAACAACAATAAACATACAGGGAAACAAGAAGAAAGCCTACCATCGGTCTCTACGAAGAGACACAGATACCCCTGGAGTAAAACTCCCGGGTTGGCTATACTGTCTGACTTTGTTGACCCTTCACTGCTTAAGCTGTGTCTACACTGAGTGTTTACCACTCTTGCTTGTACACAAACGACCTGACTCTTTCATATGACTACTCACTTTTCTTTTCTTTGCCTTTTCTCAGCTTATTCACACTCTTCTGGTTATACTAACCTTTACTTCTCTTTACTTCTCACTTCTGTCAGTACACAACAACTGACTTGCATCTTTCATCTGCCTACGGATCTTCCTTTCTCTTTGATGCTTCTCGGCTCTATAACTCTACGGAAATGCTAGATGACTTGGCTATCACGTTCTCTCTCTCTACTTACTTTCGATGTTATATTGTGACACATCACAATGAAACAGACATGCCCTGAAATTGCACTCAGCTTACAGAACTTGACCTCTATGCCATGTTCTCTGAAAATCTACAACATTTCGTAGATAACGGGCATGCTTCTCTGTTTCTCTAAACTATTCTACGATTTTGCTGCGCACTCTGATCCTTGCCCGCTTTTCTTCTTCTTTACTATACTGGCTTCTTCTCTTTTGATCCCTTTTTAACTACACTGGACTATCTCTAGAGAGCTCGCTAGCTCTCTAGCTTAGCTGTTTCTATAGGCTCAACTGATAAGCGACTTCTGACTGAGGGCAGCTCACATCGCAGTTGCCTCACCCAGTAGATACTGTCTGGTATACTCAGAGTCGCTGAGCAGGTTTACCCCTTATTGCGGGTTTAGACTCTTCACTATGATCAAGATGTCAGTTTTCTACCTTTCGTCATATAGTTCCCAACTCTCAGATCTCTTCTAGAAAACCACTAGCTTCTACTAGCTGGTCCTATAGCTCATTCATTTTACATGGAAACACCTGTCCTGGTAGTGCTTTTGTGCAACTGCTCACAGTCGTTACAAAATTTCAAGGTTTCATCCTTCGTTTCTCATACTGACACTGGACCATTCCAGGATGAGGTACGAGGTCGGATATAACCTTTCTCTACCAAGCTTCTCTATCCTATGCTGACTAGGCTCTCTCTGCAGGTGCCATTCTGTAGGGTAGAAGGAAAGAAATGGTTCCGCGTCCAGACACCACTTCTATTCCACACTCTGACTCCCTGACAGATGGTAAACCTGACAGCTCGTCTGGGAAAAAACATTTAGAACTTGCTAGCAACGGGCACTGAGGCTGATTCCCTGATCTGACTCCTAAACGCGCTCACAAGAGTTAGAACCCTCTGATACCCTTTCCTGTGTACCGTTGAGCCTACTGGGCTGACATCAAATCTCTAGGCACCTATACTCTGTCCCTTTCAAGGACTCTCTCTGATCCATCTTAGCCTCTGAACTCTCTTACCTTGTCTCTACAGACACAGACACAAGTAGTACAATGAGTAAGTAGCCAATCCGCCCTAGAATGACATCAACTAGTCAACTCTAGACCCATAAGGTCAGCTGGATAGTCTCTACTCACTCCAACCGCTAAACTGCTCTGACTGACTGACTCTGCCTCAGATGGATCATACTCGGGTCCACTAACCCAGAGCAAAATACTCTAAGCCTAGAAGTCATTCAACCCACTCGAGTCACAGCTCACTAAGTCACAAGGAAGTAGGAACACGCGGGTTCAAAACAAAGCATACACATCCGAACATCCACAAGTGAACATACCTGACGTCACTGTGTTCGATGTGATAGTTTCCTACTGAGTCAGAGTGAAGATCCGAACTATAGGTAACGGACCTTCTCTCGGGAACGTACTAATGAAAAGGCTAACCCTTTCCTCTGCCTCAATTTAGCACCGAATCCCAGAGTAAACTGAAAGCTCCTCCTGAACGTACCCTGAGTCTTACTCGTTTCTTTCTCTATTTCATTCTAGTTTGCGTATTCTTTTTCTTTCTTTTGTTTTGTTACTCTGATCTATGACACTTACTTTTTTCTTACTCTTATTCTTTTCTTACTCTGTTCTTTGACTGATTTCTTATACTGGAGGGCTGCACTCAGAGATGAGAGATCACCCCTATACCTGGATAAAAAGCATCTCATAGCACCACTCTCGAATATCTTTCCTGGTTCACTATCTCGCTATTCCTCATTTGGCTTTTCCTATCTCTCGCACTCTCCTTACCATTCTTCGTTCTCACTCTCTTCGTTTAGCGGGTGGTACACCTGATGACTTGTCTGGGTCCTATCGATACCTTGTCTCTGGCTGTGGGCACTACAACTGTTCCCCTTCTAATCTGACTAACTACGCTGTTCTCTGACACAAGCAAGAAACCTATGATAACCTCTCCTAAACAGCGTAAGAGCCTCTAGGGCTGATAGCAAACTTCTAGGCAGCTCTACTTTGTCCCCTCACACATTACCTGTGATCCATCCATCCTGGTCTAAGCCTGACTATTCTGCCTCCGCTATCGAAGGTAGTACGATGAGTAGCTAGTCCATCCACCCCTAGAATGACATCAACCAGTCACTCTAGAACCACAAGGTCAGCTGGAAGGCACCTACTCAAAACTCGCACTCAACTCTATTGGCAGACTAACTCTGCCACTGACGGATCACACTTGAGTCTATTGACCCAAAGAGGACATTCTAATCCCAGAAGTTATCAAACCCATACTCTCGACGGCTCTCACGGCCCTAAGGAAAGCGAAACATCAGAGTCACTATGAACAAACACATCAAAACATATGGAAGTGAAACGTACCTGTCACTGCCAGGTCCGATGTGTCAGCCTCCTGCTGCGTCAAAGCGAAGATCCGTGCTGGTACTGATGGATCTTCCCCTGGGGAACCTGTGGAAGAAGGAGTGATCCCGCTCCTTCTGCCTCTGCCCTGCGCCATGGCTAGAGCTTCTGGCTGAGCCACTCTGTCTGAGACTGTTTGCTGGGACTGTGTTATCAAAGTCGCGGTGGAACACTCACGTGCTATGTGCCCCTCCTGTCCGCACCTGAAACATGCTGTTGTCCCTACTAAACAGACTCCTTTGTGCGACCTACCGCACCTCGGACATTTTGAGGTATTCAAACCAGAACTCGAACCCTCACCTATTCCCAGACCAGACTTTATCTGCTTCCAGAACTTATTCTTCTTTGATCTCCTGAGGCCTCTACCTCCCTTCTTCCTTTCTATACCAGCCTCGTGCAGAGGGGAGAGATTCACATCACTTGTCCCTGCAAGTTTGGCACTAGCTTCTCTCTTCTGTGCCATATCTACTATATCATGGAACCTCTTCCTTGCGCTATCTGGAAAAGCCCCTTCGGCAAACTCTGTTGCAAACTGTTTCCAGGATAATCTTTCTACCCTCGGGTTCACATACTGGTTGAACCATTCCCTTGCCTTTTCACATTTCAAGGTGACCCCTGCCATCTGAATGGCTCTACTCTCACTGGCTCCCAACTCATCAGTTATCATCTTGACCGTTCTGAGAGATACTCAACAGGGTCATCACCAGTCTCAAACTTGGGAATATCTAACCGTAAATAATCTGTCAGCTGCACCATACTTTCTCCAGGTGAACTAAGCTTAGGTGTTTGGATGACTGGGGCTACTGGTTCTACTGGTGGTGGAGGAGGTGCAACTTGCCCTGGGTTAGAGTTTACTGACCTTGGGTAACAAAAGAAGGGTGGACACATGGTATACTGTGGATATGATGGTGGATATGGCGGATAAAAGGGAGGATAGGGCATAAAGGTAGGATATGGGTGATACCTAGGAAACTCTGCTGTATCTTTCATCGGGTACTCAGCCCCCCACTGGTAAGGTGGATACTGAGGTGGAACAAATCTCGAGGCCTGAGTGCCTCCTTGGGACTCACCCATATCTCCTCCTAATCCGCTCATACCAAAGCCGCCCTCTCTACTCTGGTCATCCTCCTCTCTTTCTCTCATAAGCCCTGACATACCACTCTGGACAACTCCCCTTCTACTCTCCTCAATAGACCTTCTAGGGTCCCTTGATGTACCTTCTCTGCTTACACTATCTGATGTTGCCCTTTGCAGAACGGGGAGGTGAGCATCCATGTCCTCATCCTTCGGCGGAGCTCCAGTCAATCTACCAGATCGACGAGTTCCTCTCATCCTGCCTCTGTAAAGCACAACAGCACACAAAAATAGCATCACATGATCCATGTGAGAACACATGAATCCTTAGCACATATCAAACATATTCATAGCACATGTTGCTCATCATGGCATTTCACCTCATCATGCAAGACAGGACTCCACATCCTATCCTAGTGGACATGATCTTAACTTATTGTGCTTTCCCCCCTATACAAGACTACACCTCTTTCCGATGTGGGAATCTAATCCTTGAGCATCTTCGCTCAACACACCGTACTCAAAAGATCTACAACTCTAACATCTTAACCTCTTTCCGATGTGAGATATCTCTGATCCCTGAGTATACTGACTCAGCACATCGTACTCTAGAGGCCCTATGCTCTGATACCAATCTGTAACGACCCGAAAACCGGTACCCCTCAGTAACGGTCCGAACCATCACTGGCACTAGGATCCAGATCGGCTTAAGGCCGCCGGGACCCGTAGTCAGCCAACTATACTCTCTGTGTACCTGATAAATCCCATTCATCATATACAACAAGACTCACAATCCTGTAAAACTCTGTAGGCTTAACCACTGCTACTCAGAAATGTCAATCTGAAATGGCCCTCAGGGCCTGTACCAGGGACTACTATCTGCTGTGGTCCAGGGATTAACACAATCTGTAACACATCCCACTGGTATCTCATCGAAGCCATACATTAAGCCTAACTCACACATTTCTCATTAAGAAACGTAAAACAGGATTGTGTACAAGGGATGAATCACACATCACACTATAGCAGTGACACTAGGGAAAGCATAAGTTTATCCAGTATATGACAGTACATATCTATCTATTACATTACAACTAATCTTTCAATTACATCATGTCCACTATCCTATTACAACATACTTTCCTGCATAACTTTCCTCTGTACTCTTGCTGACTTTAACTTCCCATAGCTATCTCAGAACCTGCAAAACTGGGGTTAAGGGAGTGGGATGAGCTCTAGAGCCCAGTGAGGAGGAACAATAAAAACAGTTCGTTCATTACATGCTCTCATGAAATGCATCACATCACAAACATATCATCTCAAGGATGAACTTATCACCATAGCCCTCTACATACAAAATAGTATGTCCAACTGTGCCAGGGGCGATGAGGCCTCACCTGGACTACTCTGAAGTAACTCATATCATAACATGTCCAACTGTGCCAGGGGCGATTAGGCCTCACCTGGACTGCTCTGAGCTCTGATCTGACAGCCCAGCTGTCTCACTCATAGTACCAGGAGCGACCTGGACTAACCAGGGGCGACCTGGTATGGCTATCTCATGCCACAACTCTGTATCTGTGCTCTATCAAGGGCTAAGGATCATCCAACATTCATCCACACAAATATCAGCTTATGCAATGCAGCATATTCGTGGAATCTAATGCAATACAACCTAATACATAACATGGCATTTTATGATGCATGGATCATGCTAGATTCGTGTCATTTCTGAATGTAAAATAGTACAGTTAGTTCCACTCACCTGTAGTCTCTACTTGGCTACCTCTGGGCTACCTCTAACTCTGAAACAGCTACTACTGCTAAACACCTTGGTTCCTCGGGTCCAATCCTACAGTGGAGGACTCAAATGAGGTACCAAACATACTCTAACATAACTATGAACATCTCTCCAAAAACCCTCTAAAACATCACAAAACATGCATGCAAAACAAGCAAAGGAAGGCTGGACAGGGCACCTTCGGCAGCACTTTCGGCGGCCGAATGTCTCCTCCAGAGACGAAAGTCAGGCATGTTCGGCGGCCTAACTTGGACTTTCGGGGGCCGAACCTGAGTTTAGCCAGAACTCAGTTTCGTGCACAAGGACGCCTGTCAGTCCCTCCATCACCTGTTCAGACCTCAACACATGCATTTAACCCTTCTAAAACATGCATAAACACTTCAACAAGCCTAAGGGAGCTTCAAATAACTTTAAACTCCAACAAACAAGCTTACAAGACACACAGCAAACATAAAGGATTCATAAACCCTATGATGCACATCTCATGCAAACTCATGCCTAGCTCCCTTTTCCCTTTACAAAACTCATAAAAACATCATAAGAACCATGGATCAACACTTACCTCTTGAAGAACAAAGGCTGAGATGATCCAAACTCAAAGATATGGAGAAACCAAGCTTCAAAAGCTTCAAACTCCAAAACCTTGTTTAAAGCTCACAACTCTTCAAAACAAGGGTAAAACTCATTACAACCGTGAAAGATTTGAAGAAAAACCATGAAAATACTTTAAGGAGATCAAAACCTCACCTAGGTCAGAAGGAGAGAAGAAACCTCCTCCTTTTTCTGCCACTCGGTGCCCTTATAGATGAGCAACCGCCTCAGGTTCGGCTGCCGAATCGCATGCAAAACTATGCAACCTTCGGGGGCCGAACATAACCTTCGGGGGCCGAAACTAGGGAACTTTAGGCGGCCGAACTTAACCTTAGGGGGCCGAACATGGCAAAATGCCTCCTTGGCCATATCTCTTCAAAACTCAATCCTTTTCTACGCTAAACCTTTAAAAACACTTGAAAATATTTTAGAAAACTTTCTCTTACCCTTCCAGAGACCTCTGACATCCTCGAACTCCCCCGGACGGTAGGAATTCCGATGTCTGAATCTAGCCGGGTATTACAGGGGAGGACATTCAGCTTATGGGTCATTACCTCAGGGTCAATTCCGGGCATGTCAGAAGGCTTCCAGGCGAAGCTTGATGCGTGACCTCGGATCAGGGTCATGACTTCAGTTTTTGGTTCTTCAGTGAGGCCAGCATCGAAACTGAAGATCTTATCCGTCTCTGCTTCTGATAAAGGAAAAGTCTCCAGTTCTCCGACCGGCTCTGTTCTGGTTTCTTTCTCCTCATCTCTGACCTCCAGCACCTCTGAGTCGAGTCTCTCTACTGTCGAGCTCGGCTCTGCAACTGTGGCTAAGTACACTGCCCTCGCCTCTTCCTGGCTTCCCCGGACTACTCCCACTCCTGTCCCTGCTGGGAACTTCAACCCCAGGTATCTAATACTGGTGACGGCCTCGAAGTCAAATAGTACAGGTCTCCCCAGGATCGCGTTGTAGCTCAATGGGAGTTTGACCACTAAGAACACCGCATAGTGGGTGCGAGTTCTTGGCGCTTCGCCTAAGGTGAGAACCAGCTTTACCTTTCCCTCCACGAGCACTGGTATCCCTCCGATCCCCTTGACTGGTGCTTGATCCCGGACTAACTGTTCCTCGGGAATTTCCATTTGCTGGAAAACCCGGTAAGGCAACAGGTTCACCTTACTCCCGTCATCCACTAAGATCTTCTTAACTTGGTAGTTGTGAATGACGGCTTCTATGACGAGGGCGTCATCATGGGGCATCTGAACACCCTGAGCATCTTCCGGAGAAAAAGCGATGGCCACTGGAGAGTGCTCGACGACCTGCATGACCTCGGCGCTACTGCTCTCCCCCTCTCGACTCCTATTCTTCCCCCTACGGCTCATTCGACCTCCCGTTCCCCCAAATCATTCACTAGTCTAGCTCCCGCTCTCCTTCGCGCTTGGGCTGCCAGATTGGGCTGAGGCCTCTGTCCCTCCGGTTCTTCCTCTTCCCCGGCTCTTCTCCCCCTTTCTCCGGTTTTGCGGCTAACTGTTTAGGAATGGTTGAGAGTAGGTTGAGGTTCATTGGTCTGGGACTCTTCTACCACTGGCAATACGTTTGCTGGGGTACTAAGGCCCCGTTGCTGCATCATCTGCCCCAGCCAGTGGGCGGTGTTTTGTAGTTGGAGGGCGATGGTTTGGAGGTCCTGGTTGGACAAGGTGGCGGCGGAAGCATTCCCTGCCAAGCTTGGCGAGGGGTTGAAAGGGATAGGTGGTTGATTGTTTGGAGTTGTGGGACTGGAAAAGGAGAACTGCTGCCCCTCTTGGGCAGAGCTCAGGTCATTTGGAGTGTTAAGATTGTTGTTTTCATTATGATCAGCCATCGTGGATCTCAGTGGGTTTGTTTAGAGTGGAACTCCGGTGATGAAAAGATCTCCTTCGTTTCCACAGACGGCACCAATTGATGATCTGAGATCCATAAAATAGGGTTTTACAAGGGTTCCGTGAAACTGGAAAAAGTTTAGACCTAGAGGAGAGTATTTCTCCTTTTATATGTTTTCTTTTGTCCGCTAGTGACGTGTAACAGAATGTATGTCATTGGGCCACCTGTCCTTGTCACGTTGATATGGACGTACGAGGAAATCAGATCGCTGCCCATGCGTAACGGCTCCTGATTCTCCCCGCGCACGTGTGCGAATGGTCCCGCAAGGCGAATGGGCTGAACTTCTTCCTGGTTTCGAGTTGGGCCGGTAGATAAGGTTAAGACTAGGCCCAGAGGGGATCTGTTCATTGGGCCGAAAGAGCTGGGCCAGCCCGATTGAAGAATCTGATTGGAGCCCGGTCTTTGAGCTGGGCGGACCGGACCTGCCTCTTGGAGGAGACTTAGAAGCCTTCAGATTGTGGACTGTCCCAATGAGTCTAGCCTTAGACCGGGGCGAAAAAGTTCAGCGGTCATCACAAACCATCGTAAGAAAACTAAAGTAGAGAAAATTTAAATACATGCAAAATAAAAAACAAATAAAAAGGCTCTTACCTAAAATCAAAACTAATATTAATCTTTCAACGAAGATATGACATAGGTCATATGAGAGTAATGGGTACCAAACACAATATTGTGATTTTGAAATACTAACATTACACTCGATTAAGGCAAATCAGAGCAATTCCTATGGTAAATTGAAGAAAAACCTTCACTCAACAACTTCCAAATAAAAATAAAAATAAAAAAATACAATAAAAAAAAAAAAGGAACAACCCTCTCTTGTAAAGAAGAATGAAACTAAAACACAGAAGAAAGTCTCAGCAGCACCCAAACATTAAAAAAAGAGTTGAAGGAACAAGAAACAAACCTCCTATCAGTGTCTCTCTCTTCTCTCTAATTATGTTATTAATATTTTATATAAATATTTTTATTTTACACCATAGCATGGAATTTTTTTTAAAGAACCGTTGTAACGGTGTCTCAAAAATCACAATATTCGGCCAATTATAGAAGATCAAACGGTGGGATCCACGGACTGATTTGTGGAACTTGTGGTAGTTAATAATTACCCAAAAAAAAAAAAAGAAAAAGAGAAATCATTTCAATTCAAGTCCAGCTTCGCATCCGGGTTTCCTTCTTCTTCTCTCCCACACCCAAATACACTCTCGCTGTTCTCTGTGTCCTTGCTCTGCCTTTTTAGGGTTTCGAATCGCCGTGTCCTCGCCGGGAAATTCTTTTCTTAAAGGTAAATTTTGTGTTTCTTCAAGAGATTGCTTCAGTGATTTTCGCCAATTTAGATGATTTTAGTGACTTGATCTCGAATAATCTTTTTTTTTTCTCAGATTCCTGTTAATATGGATTTCACTTGAAAATATCTGATTCTGGTTTTCTCTTCCCTTTTTATTTTTGTTGATTAACTAGTGAATTGTTTTGGATCATGCCATTAACTGCATCAGATTTGGATCTGTTTTTTTGGTTCAATTTCTTAATTATGAATATTAGATCATTTTTGGAACAATTTGTTGTACTGAAATTGATGGATTGCTTTAAGTTATTAGTTGAAGACAGGAATGTAGTTAGAGCTTTAATTATTGTGTGATTGGCTGCATTAATAGTGATTATTATTTATCTTTAGTGAATTATACAGTCTTATTCATTTATTATTTGTGTGTATTTCGGTATTTGTTTGCCCCCCCGCCCGCCTGCCCGCCCGTGCACGTGTTTGTGTAAGACTAGTCTGATACTCGGATCGTCCAACTATCTAGCAATCTATTCTAGAAGCAGCTAAAAGAGTGACTAAACTATCTGTAATAGACGTGGACACCTGAATTAAGAGACTTAATTTCTTGAAATGTTTTTGTCTGTAATAAACAAGGTTAGGCATACGCAGATATGGCTTCCACCCCACTGCTGTTAACTGCTTATTTTGCAGTAGGCTTTGACGGCATGCTTCTTTTTATATTTTTCTCAAAGAAAAGTTTCTTTTCTTCCTTTCTTCCCCTTCCTGGTTATTATGTTATCTTTATGTTTATTTCTTCACTTGAGTCTATTATTTTTTCCTTTTTCCCTTAGCTTTTACCTGGACATGTAAGTTATTTATGGGGCTGCAACATGGATGATATCTGTTGGATTTGGAGTATAGATGATAAAAATAATGGAAATAAATTCTGAATTTGTAATCTTAATTTTTAATTTATGCATTAATAGATTTCCTCCTTTTAATCCTCATTGGTGGTCTGTGTGTCCAGTGCTTTTGAGCTGGCACATTTTCTTTGCATTTTTTTGGTTGCATATATAGATCCCTAGCCGAAATGAATTGCAAAAATGTAACTGTCTACTACTTGACATTTGATTTTTTCACCTACAGTATGGCAATGGAAGTTACCCAGGTGCTTTTGAATGCACAATCAATAGATGGGAATGTGCGTAAACATGCAGAAGAAAGCTTAAAACAGTTCCAGGAGCAAAACCTCTCCAGTTTTTTGCTATCACTTTCTAGTGAACTAGCAAATGATGAGAAACCTGTAGATAGCCGCAAATTAGCTGGTTTAATTCTTAAAAATGCATTGGATGCAAAGGATCAACATAGAAAACTTGAGCTTGTTCAAAGATGGTTGTCACTGGACAACAATGTGAAAAGCCAAATCAAGGCATGTTTGTTAAGGACTCTATCCTCTCCTGTAGTTGATGCTCGATCAACTGCCTCGCAAGTTATTGCCAAGATTGCAGGTATTGAATTACCTCAGAAACAATGGCCTGAGCTGATAGGATCGCTTTTATCAAATATTCATCAGCTCCCTGCTCATGTCAAGCAAGCCACTTTAGAGACTCTTGGTTATTTGTGTGAGGAAGTCTCTCCTGATGTTGTTGATCAAGATCAAGTGAATAAAATATTGACAGCAGTAGTTCAGGGTATGAATGCATCTGAAGCAAGCAATGATGTTAGGCTTGCGGCCACCCGAGCACTATACAATGCACTAGGCTTCGCACAAGCAAACTTTACCAATGATATGGAGCGTGATTATATAATGAGAGTAGTCTGTGAGGCTACTCTGTCTCCAGAAGTGAAGATACGGCAAGCTGCTTTTGAGTGTTTGGTCTCTATTTCATCAAGTTATTATGAGAAATTAAGTCCTTACATCCAGGACATCTTTAGCATCACAGCTAAGGCTGTGAGGGAAGATGAGGAGCCTGTGGCTCTTCAAGCAATTGAATTTTGGAGTTCAATTTGTGACGAGGAGATAGAAATATTGGAAGAATATGGGGATGATTTCACTGGGGACTCTGATATACCTTGCTTTTATTTTATTAGGCAGGCACTCCCTGCTCTTGTGCCAATGCTGTTGGAAACACTACTAAAGCAAGAGGAGGACCAAGATCAGGATGAAGGAGCTTGGAACATTGCAATGGCTGGGGGTACTTGCCTTGGTTTGGTAGCACGAACTGTGGGGGATGATATTGTCCCACTTGTGATGCCATTCATTGAAGAGAATATTACAAAACCTGATTGGAGGCAGAGAGAGGCAGCAACCTATGCATTTGGCTCAATCTTGGAGGGTCCTTCCCCTGACAAGTTAATCCCTATCGTTAATGTTGCATTGAATTTTATGCTGAGTGCTTTGACTAAGGATCCAAATAACCATGTGAAGGACACTACTGCATGGACCCTTGGACGAATATTTGAATTTCTTCATGGTTCAACCATTGATGCGCCCATAATTACTCAAGCAAATTGCCAACAGATCATCACTGTACTGCTTCAGAGCATGAAAGATGTTCCAAATGTAGCAGAGAAGGCATGTGGAGCCCTTTATTTCCTGGCCCAGGGCTATGAAGTGGTGGGCCCATCATCTCCCCTGACTCCATATTTCCAGGAAATAGTTCAAGCGCTTCTGACTGTTACTCATAGAGAGGATGCTGGAGAATCACGGTTGAGGACTGCTGCTTATGAAACATTAAATGAAGTGGTGAGGTGCTCAACCGATGAAACAGCACCTATGGTTTTGCAATTAGTCCCTGTAATTATGATGGAGCTTCATAAAACTCTGGAGGGCCAGAAGCTTTCATCTGATGAGAGAGAGAAGCAAAGTGAATTACAAGGCCTTCTTTGTGGATGTTTACAGGTTATAATTCAGAAGCTAGGGTCATCAGAGCCAACCAAGTATGTTTTCATGCAGTATGCAGATCAGATAATGGGACTCTTCTTGAGGGTTTTTGCTTGCAGAAGTGCTACTGTGCATGAGGAGGCCATGCTCGCAATTGGAGCCCTTGCCTATGCGACAGGCCTAGATTTTGCAAAATATATGCCAGAGTTTTATAAGTATTTGGAAATGGGTCTCCAAAATTTTGAGGAGTACCAAGTATGTGCTGTAACAGTTGGTGTAGTGGGTGATATTTGCAGGGCATTAGAGGATAAAATTTTGCCTTACTGTGATGGGATTATGACACAGCTTCTCAAGGATTTGTCAAGCAACCAGTTGCACCGGTCTGTGAAGCCTCCCATATTCTCTTGTTTTGGTGACATTGCATTGGCAATAGGAGAGAATTTTGAGAAGTACTTGATGTATGCCATGCCTATGCTCCAAAGTGCTGCAGAATTATCTGCACATACAGCTGGTGCTGATGATGAAATGACCGAGTACACGAATTCATTAAGAAATGGGATTTTGGAGGCATATTCAGGGATTCTTCAAGGGTTTAAGAACTCTCCTAAAACTCAGCTCTTGATTCCTTATGCACCACACATTGTTCAGTTCTTGGATAGCATATACATGGGGAAAGATATGTATGTTCTACTTAAATATGGCGTCATCTTTTATTTTTCTTTCATAATTTTTTTTCTTTTAAATTATGGTTGACTTGTTATATTTTATTTGATGCAGGGATGATGTGGTAATGAAAACTGCCATTGGGGTCCTTGGAGATTTAGCAGATACTCTAGGAAGTAATGCTGGTTCTTTGATACAGCAATCTCTTTCTAGCAAAGCCTTTTTAAATGAATGTTTGTCTTCTGAAGACCATATGATTAAGGAATCTGCTGAATGGGCCAAGTTGGCCATAAGTCGTGCAATTTCTGTTTGAGATTTTTGTGATTTGGCATGCTCTTTCCTTTTACAAGTCCCTGCATGCATTTTGGTGTATCGAGTCGGGGTCTAGGGTTGCATTTGTGTCAGGTCATCTGCCGTTTGCGGATAACAAAGTTATCAGTGTTCAAGTTGTCACTTCAGCATCATGGAGTTGGGAATTGGGTGGTGATTACTTTGTTGATGTGGATAAAGGTGTGGGTTAGGCCATGAATTGAAAACTCCAGAGCATATCCATTGCATTTCAGAATTGGTTCAAGCAAGGGGGAGAGGGAACTTTGATTTGCTGAATTTACAAGTCAGGCAGCATCTTGTCATTTGCTATTTATTCATATTTGTCATGGTTAAGAAACCTCATAGTGTTCTGGTGGTAATCTCGAAGGTTGTTGAAGTGGATCACTGCAATAATTGGTTGATGTTTAGTGACATTTGAAGATGAAACGGGTGCTACATTTTAGAAGACCCACATTTCATTCCTTATTTTTTTTGCTCCCTTCCCTTTTTTTATGTCTTTTTAGTCAGTCATATCTTTTATCATTTTATCATCATGTCTGTCATGGTTGATTTGTATTTTACCCGCAACACTTTTGGTATACATGGTTGGGGGTCATCATCATATATTTTGAGGTTATCGCATCTTGCTGCACTGCATTTTTAATTTTTCTTTTATTGTCTTTATTGGTCTCAAGTCAGTAATATACCTTGCATTCATTCAATCATGTCTTTTTTTTTTCCCTCTTGAAATATAGGTTTTATTTTATTTTTTTTTCCCACAATATGTAATATTTTTGTTAGTCTCTGCTTGTAGAGAACATTTATATTGAGATGTCATGAAACTGTGTTGACATTGTAAGGATTGGATGGAGAAATGAACATCAGATGAAGTGAGGAACAGTACAAAAAATTGTATTTTATTCTTATATCTTTGAATCAAAGATATGAGCTTTTTTGCACTTTTTTGAAAGTAATATGTGGAGAAAGCAATCTATAGGTACAATGAAGTTTCCTTTTAGTGCATTATGGTGCTGTTAAAAAGGAAGAGAAGAAATTTTTTTTACCAAAGAAAAAGAAGAACTGATGATAGTGTTATATATGGTATTTTTGAATTCAGGAGAGTTGAGATCTTTTTGGTATCTTTTAAATCCAAAAAACTTATTTGGTTTTTAACATACTTATTTCTTGCTATTTGCATTGTTTTCTTATTGTTATTTATCGTCATTAATATTTTTTATATTAATTTTTTTTACTTCACAAAATTAATTAATTTTATTTTCTATAATTTTTAAGTTTTTTACTGTAACATAATGGGATGATCGAAAAATAAGTTTAAGTTTATAGAAAAATTTATTAATTATTGTCTTAGTTTTTTTCAAAAATATTAGTTTTAAAAAATAGATTAATTAGTTAGTTTGTTAATTTGTGGAAATTATTAAGTATTTAGAAAAAATTAAAATATAGAAAAGATTAATTAATAAATATTTTTATAAAATTGGAGAGTAAATAGTAAATTCTTTTAAAATTAATGGAAAAGTTAATTAATAATTTTTCAATCACGTTTCGATGCATTTTGAAAAACTGAGAGGGACAAACCAATCAGTTTGCTCGCTAAATACTAAATTTTCTTCATTATACTTCATGATTTATGCCACGTCACCGTTAAGGTTCAATAAGCAAGTTACATGTGGGCCCAATCTGGCAAAATCATACATGTACTTCCAATAACTGTGGACTATATACGTCGGAATCTAATCGTTAAATCAGTTATGAGGTTTAGCTTCATCCTCTTATCCTTCTTTACTAAATCAAAATCACAACCACCCGACACCACTTCCCCTCTCCTCTCTTCCACCGTACTTCACCTTAAACTCGTTCCAACTCAGTAACCCAACTCGGTTAATGGCATTGCTAAGCCCCCAGTTGGAGACCTTCCTTCTAACCAAGCTCCACTGTGGCGCCTCCAACCTCAAATCCTCCACCAAGAACAATTTTCTTCCTGTGAGAGTTAAAAGCCAGTGCTCTGCGATTGCGATAGACGCGCCGTCTTCTTTAACTGATGTTGCTGGTATCCGTTGGGGGTCTGCAAGCTTGCAGGGCCCACGTGAAGAGATGGAGGATGCCATCATCGTTCGATCAGAAGGCGTTGATGGGTTCTCCTTTGCTGGGGTTTTTGATGGCCATGGTGGCATCTCTTCTGTAAATTTCCTCAGGTTTGCCCCAAGTTGGATTTCAATGTTCAATTAATTAATCCTTTTTCCCCTTTCTCCTTCTTCTTTATGTGGTAATTGTTTAGTTTTTTCACTAAGGAAAGTTTATTGGTATTTGTTGAGTTCTTCTATGTGGTGTTATCTTCTGATATTATGATTCTTTAATTGAAAAATATACACTTCAAACACGTTTGATTTGCATTGGAAATGAGATGGGAATGAACTTAGATGTTATTTTGACATCCTAGTTTAAGAATCACATTTGCTTTTGAATATGCTCTAACAAGTTCGTTTATAATTGACCCAATGTTACCAAAATTGAACCAAAAGTTGGTAAAATCATAGAAATTATACTTGAATTCATGTTCTTATTTGAATACTTCTGGAATTGCATTCTACTTCTATTTCCTGTTTGGATCTCATCCATATAAGCTTGGAGGAACTCTGTCCATGTATGTGTATGGGGCAATATCAATGCTTAAGGTGTTGTTTCTGCTCTCTGATTACAGGGATGAGTTATACAAAGAGTTTGTGGCAGCTTTACAAGGTGGTTTATTGAGTGGAAAAGATTTCAGTGCAATTACAAACGCTATAAAGGAGGTTTTTGAAAATGTTGATAGAAAATTGTTAAATTGGTAAGCAATTGGATTCCTTGAGCATATAAAAAAGGTGCACACTAGTCTTAGTGTAATTATTTATTCTATATGATATTGAAGATCTGGATGCTGTTTCATTCTGTAAAGGCTGGAAACAATTGGCGAGGAAGATGAATCTGGTGCAACAGCCACTGTTATGTTCATTGGAAACAATGTTCTCATCATTTCACATATTGGTGACTCATGTGCGGTAATAATCCGACTTCCTTCTGTTCTGATGGATTCAAATGCTTGTTTCCTCCATTATTGTGATGGAATTTTGTTTTTCCAATTGCTATTCCCTTTGAATTCCAAGAAAACATAAGAGATAAGTGAGAAACTTGGAAGTGGGAACATGTTAAGGTGGTCAGCCTAGTAGCAGCTATTGTGAAAATTTTCATATTATCTTAGCAGATATGCTGATGCAGGTCCTGTCTCGTTCTGGAAAAGCTGAAGTGTTGACTGATTCCCATCGACCTTATGGAAGCAACAAGGCCTCTCTTCAAGAAATCAGAAGGATCAGAGAAGCAGGTGGATGGGTGTGTTTTTTCTGTTCTTTATTTTCCATTTGCTTAGTCAAATTCTTATTTAATTATCATTTTCTCCAACATTGAAGTGAAAAATAGGAAATTCCTATGTATGCAGCAATTTTTGAAGAAAAATATTCATGCTAACAAATTATATTGATGTTCTGATTTCTGTTCATATGGAGTTAACAGATTTACCTTTTCTTATTCCTTTAGCATAAAACTACACCCTCATAATGTAAGATAATTTTATTGGCTTTCAGGCCTTGTATATCCCCATTTGTCTTCTGCTTAAACATTGGATAAAATTTGATTCAGTTTTCCTAAATTGATGTTGACACAATCTTATGTGAGACTGCACTGTTTTCTTAACCTACATAGCTGGTACACTGATGATTCTTTTTGCAATTTATATAGATTGTCAATGGAAGAATCTGTGGGGACATAGCAGTATCACGAGCTTTTGGGGATATAAGGTTCAAGACAAAGAAAAATGAGTCAGTCCTTTTGATCCCTGCTTAGTATTCTCAACATAAAAAGTTATTGGATCTGTATAATGTTTAAGCATATGGATTACTAGCATATTTCGTGTCCTAAAAATGCTTTCTGTACTTGTATTTGTATAGGATGGTGCAGAAAGGAGTTGAAGAAGGGAGATGGTCTGAAAAATTTGGTTCTCGGTAGGAACCCTCCTCTTTTTAGCATGCCCATTTACTTCTCCCTAATGTAGGTGCCTCAGGGTTTAGCTCATTGGTTAAAATTATTTGTATTTTGTAAATTGCAAAAGCGCAGTTAGAAACATTATGGTAATATTGAATCATTGTAGAAAAAAGAATTAGTTAGCGTTTTTGGATCATCTACGGCTATAAGGTCACATATGCCAACTTTAAGGACATAATCGCTGATATTTTGACTCTTCATTTATCATGGCTCACCTGTGTTGACACGATATGGCATGGGACACGATATAGAATATGCGTCCAACACATATTCATATAGTTGAACACTCGAACGATAGAGATCTCTACAAATGAAAAGTATAGTTAATACAACACTCTTTTCTCTCAATTCATGCAGCATGGATAACATAACACTTTTTTCTCTTAGATAGAAAATAGTTATCTAATTGTATTTTGAATGATATATTTGGTTGTATTTGATGATTTATTTAGACTATGGTTATTCTTACATAATTATATTGTTTATTCTATTTTATTTTATATAACATAACATATTCAAATATTAGTATCTAAATTTAGATGCATATATCCGTATTTCTGTTAAAAAAGTTGAGAAATCATGCACAGGGATATGTACCCATTTTTGATACTCGTAAGTCCAAGTAACATAGGGCATAACACTTTAGAGGAGAATGCAAATATTATGTTTTTTATTTTTATTTCACTATTGGCCGAATGCTCCTGGTGCTTGTATGCTTGGAATCGTCCAAATGAGTGGTTCAAATCCAACATAAGGATGCATGAAGAAAGAGTTATATTTATATTAACAGCATGTGTATGTGCCAAACTTGTTGCTCCTCGCATTGATCAGATGAGGAGACTGAATTTTCACTTGGAGTTATAGTCTATCACTTCTTGAATGTGCATGACCAAGTGTAATGCTCCTTGTGCTGATATGCTTTTAGGTACCTGTAGAAGCAGAAAATTTTCTTTCTTATACTAGACATGTAAAAAGGATTCAGAAGATAGCTTAAATTAGATTGTTTCTCGTATACATGCAATGCAAACCGAGCCAATTTCTAGCTTGTAAGATTGTTTAAAAGATCCCTACTGTTATATTTTGACAGAGTGCAATTCAATGGGGACTTGGTTATTGCATCTCCAGATGTTTTTCAAGTAGCTCTGGATTCAGATGCAGAATTTGTACTTTTAGCATCTGATGGTTTATGGGATTACATGAAAAGGTTTGTCGTCCATTGATCTTTGACTCTTCATCTGTTGGCCATTTGTTAAAATTCCTAGAATATCACTCTGCTATTCTTTTACACTTTTTCTCTTTTCTTTTTCGGTCAATTAAAGTTGTCAGGAGTGTCATGCCTAGTTTTGTTTCACTATGTTTTATTTCAGCTCAGATGCAGTTGCTTTTGTTAGGAATCAACTTCGGCAACATGGAGATGTTCAGGTAGCTATTTTCAGTTACTAATAGTTCTCATGTTTGGATCAAGAAACTTGTAAGAATTTAATTTAATTGATTTCTTTTTGGCCAATTGTCATGTTTATAATGAAATAATTCAATTCTTACATGTTTCTACGAGAAATCATTTGAATTCTTTTGTGCAAAATGATTTATTCTAACGAAGCCAGCAAGTCAAGAAATAAAAATTCTGCCACTGTGCTAAACTGGGAGTAGGAGATGTTTTTATTTTTTTTTCAATGCTAACTCTCCTCTCATTCTGGTTTTCAGATAGCCTGTGAAGAACTTGCACGAGCAGCTCTGGTAATGATTTACATGGACGATTAGTATTAATCTACAGTATAGTTAATATTCGACTCAAGCAGTTGTGATAACCTTTGTTGCTTATGTTGCAGGATCTACGTTCACAAGACAATATCAGCATTGTTATTGCTGATTTAGGGTATGCATCTATCTGAGCTTCAGTCCCTCATGATAATTTGAATTAGCCTACGACACACACTATTAACATTCAATACATTAACTAATTTTGAACATCTTAGATGGAGACATCACTAGCATTGTGCTTCTGACGAGTAGAAGGTGTTTTTGAAAAAGCACCATTTTGTATACTGCTAGAACGGGAAAAAAAGAGAGAAACTGTAAAAACAAACTTAATGGCATATACTTTTTTTTTTAAACAACTCAAACACACTCACATGCATGGGTTAGTGATAAAATTGGAGTTCGATAACCATCTTTCGGCTAACCTAGCCTCCTCCGTCTCTCGAGACCAAGAAGGGGTAGTATAGAAATATTCAGCAGTCGGCTATCGACTATGCCTTTTGGCCTGATCTTAGGCCCTGACTCACCTTTGTGGACGAACCATAAGGGGGAACCCTTACGTTTTCGGAGCATTGGATTAAAGTTAAAAGGGAAAATTACTTTTTAATCCCTGAGGTTTAACGTAATTAACACTTCTGTCCCTCTATTTTGACGACCCAACACTTAAGTCCCTCACTTTTTCTTCCGTCCAAATTCGCAGTCCTTCCGTCCAAAATAGCCGTTTGGGACACGTGAATTGACAAAATTAACCCTCACTAAACCCAAACCCAAATACCCCTTCTTCTTCTTCTCCTTCTTCTTCTCCTTTTTCTTCTCCTTCTTCTTCCTACCCTTTTCTGCAACTTCTTCTTCTTCTTTCTCATTCTTCTTCTTCTTCTTCTTCTTCTTCTTCTTTCTCCTTCTTCTTCTTCTTCTTCTTCTTCTTTCTTCTTCTTCTTCTTCTTCCTACCCTCCTTTCTGCAACTTCTTCTTCTTCTTCTTCTTCTTCTTCTTCTTCTTCTTCTTCTTCCTACCCTTTTCTGCAACTTCTTCTTCTTCTTCTCCTTCTTCTTCCTACCCTTTTCTGCAACTTCTTCTTCTTCTTCTTTCTCCTTCTTCTTCTTCTTCTTCTTCTTCTTCTTCTTCTTCTTCTTCTTCTTCTTCTTCTTCTTCTTCTTCTTCTGCAACTGGAGAAAGCATGAAAGAGAAAAAAAAAAGGAATTTCACATTAAGAGAAGGGTATTTCTGGAAAAAATTATCACCTCTCACTTTTGACTCTTTGACCAAACGGATTAAATGGACGGAAGGACTACGAATTTGGACGGAAGGACTACGAATTTGGACGGAAGGACTACGAATTTGGACGGAAGAGAAAGTGAGGGACTTAAGTGTTGGGTCGCCAAAATAGAGGGACAGAAGTGTTAATTACGTTAAACCTCAGGGACTAAGAAGTAATTTTCCCAAGTTAAAAACATGGCGATCTCTTAACTCACACACATTGTCCACAATCAATATGGGATTTCGAAGGACCTGTCTACTTTCACTTGTGATAGCTCCATGGGCCACACTGACCATATTCAAGTTGATGCTTTTTTAAACAACTTAAATGACAATATCAAACCGACCTTTAGTGGAACCGACCAATTTTTATTTGCTATAACCCTCAGCTGTTACACTAGTTCTGTCTGTTTTGCAATTTGATTATAAACTAATTTGAAAAATCTTTGTTGATAATTATTTTTATTTTTTGGTTTTTGCACAGGCAGACAGATTGGCAAACTTTGCCACTCCAAAAGCAGAATTTATTTTTTGAGTTGGGGCAAGCTTTTGCTACAGTAGGTTTAGTGTCTCTTGGAATATGGTTGTCATCTCAGCTTTCTTTGTAAATCTGATAGCTGCTGGAAACATACCTAAATCAATGTAGATTTCCATGTGCTTTTGTCCAAGTAACATGTGTATGTCAACATTTTACATGCTTGTAATTAGGAGTATTCAGAACTTATCGAATGAATGGTATACCTCTTGTTACTACCCTACTCTCTTCATTTGAAATGATTCATTTTGAAGAAAATAATTTAAATAAATTCTTATAAAATTATATGTTTTAAAATATTTTTTTTTTAAAATCAAATTAGAGAATTTATAGAAAAAAAATTTTGAATTAAATTTTTACAAAATTAAAAATTTCAAACTGGGTATGTCATATTAACTCTTTCAAACAAGTAGATTTTGCAACTTTGTTTTTTATTTAACAGGGCTTTCTTCCTATCTATTTAACTGTTCACACATTTTTCAATACAATAGTAAAATAAATAAATATATATATATATATAGCTTTGACCATTTTGATATTGCAAAAATGAGAAAAAATATTATTTTCTGACATTAAGAGTACTTAATAATTTATTAATAAATTCATTTATGCACTTAAATTTTATTTTTTTAAATAAAAATAACGAGATATATGAGAATTGAAGCAAAGTTTGGCTAGTACTAATTAAAAAACAAAAGGAGCTTTTAATAATCAATTCAATTATGCAAACAAAAAATTTTGAAATTGTAAAAATTACCTGATAAATTTTTTTCTCCTCCTAGTACATGATAGATCTGACTTTCTTCTTAGTCCACCATATGGGTCCATCAAATGGGTCTCTCAATGTTCTACTTGATGAAAGGACCTGCAAAATAAGGAAAAAACGGTCAGGGGTCTACTAGGGATGCCCCGGTGGAGACCCTCCGACGCTCAAGTCAGATTTTATGGATTAGAGTAGTATATTGGGTAAGGGTTACCGAGAGAAAATAAAAATGGAGTCCAGGAAGGAGAGGAAGAAGAAGAGAGCCCCCTTTTGAAACAGAAAACCCCCCTGTATATAGTGCTACCTGTCCATGTTAGTCAGGCCCGTACGTACGGACATGTCAGACCCTTTCTTCACGCAGGCCCTTACGTACGGACGTGTCAGACCTTTTCTTCACGCCAGGCGGCCATTTAATTCTCCCTGTCACGCATGCAAACAGGGTTGGTGAGTGAATGGGCCTGCTTCCCTATTGGGCCTGTGCTTGTATCTAATCCGAATTGTCCTGGGTTGCTGATCACGGGCTTGTGAAATCGGGCCGTCTTTCGAGCGTGTGGTCTGACGGGCTTTGGACTCGTGGCCTTCTTTTAGATTCGTCCTTATTCCTGGGCTAGAAAAGTCAGGCGGTTATCAATTGCCTCTTTACCTCCTCGGTAGTTATTCCATGACTGGCTGAGGGGGTAAATCCTTGAACTCTATTCATGACCGTGTGACCGACGAATGATGCCGTTAATGAACAAGGACGAGCTAAATAACGGATTAGAGCCAGAAGAGTGGGCGGCTTGAGCTGTGTGCTTTATCAGGATGGAAAGCTCGGTTTTTTGTCGTTTTCCTCTTCCAGGGTCATCTTTGTTAAGTGTTTGTTTATTGTGAGTTAATCCGAGCTATGAGTAGGGTCTCTCGCTTTCGTTTATCCTTTTGTGTTTTTCTGCATTTGCAGGCCTTTTCATGTAGGGAGTTCGGCTCTCTGGTATATCTTCTATACTCAGCTTTATTCAGCTTAGCTGTTATCTTGTCATGGGTCCGTCCATACTGCGGGTTAAGGAGCTCGGCTTTTTATTCTTTGCTTAGGCGTTTATGCCTATAACTTGTGATGTTGCCTGTGCTACAGGCTCAGGAGTTCGAAATTTCGCCTTCCTCACTTTGGTGCCCCCAGCTTTTTTGTGAAGCCAGATTTAATTTCTTGCTTTCTTGTCGAGCCTTATACTGGCTGTGTTTCAGTCTGACTGCTTGTTTGTTTGGCTTTAACTTTTTCTTTTATAGGCTTATAGCCTTGTCGGTGCAGACCTAGAGCCCCTCCAAGCTTCTGGGGAGATCGACCCTGGATTGAAAAGGTTGGACTATCTGTTTTGGACTTGACCATACTGCGGTACGATTCTTTTGAATCCTAATGAGTCAAGGCTTCCTACTGCCCTTGAGCGTTTTGCGGGCTCTTTGCTGTTTAGACCTCTCTCTAGGCTAGTTGAGCTGGTTTAGTGCTATCGGTCAATTCTTCGAGTTTGATGTCCCTTATGATTACCCCTGATTCTTTGTTTGACTCTATATTTTGGTATGCATTTTGCTTAGGATTCACCTTGCCTTAATTCGGTTTGCCTATTGAGTTTACCAGTACTGAGCTCATTTTCTTAAGATCAGCATGGTGCTTTGGCGCTTTGGCGCCGTGAGCGTTGCATTGGCCGTCAGTAGGTCGTGTTGCTACATGATACAGGCATTGGGGCGACTTAGTTTAATTTCATTATATGCTGGTTACTTTGCGAGACCGAGGTCTTATTGGCCTGTAATCCGAGCTCCTTCGAGAGGTCGGATTCAAATTCTTTTATTTCTATTCCAGCACCCTCTTTAGGTTAGTATGGCACTTTGGCGCTTTTGGCTATTGTGCGAGATCAAAGTCTCTTTACCTTATGACTCGAGCTCCTTCGGGAGGTCGGAGTTTAGCTTTTCGTTTATGGTCCAGTGCCGCAACCTCTTGTGTGAGCCTGTAGCTTCGGTTTGCCCTTGAGCTTTCTGAGCTCGGCCCTTTTCTTGCTTGCTTTTCCGGGCTTATATTTGCGTATCTCAGGTCGGCACCTTTAGCTTTACGTTGCTTTTGTTTTCTCAGCTCGATTTTTTAGTGCTGGGAGATCCTGGGGATCCCGGTCTTCTGGTGCCGAGAGATCTTAGGGATCCCGATCTTCTGGTGCCGGGAGATCTCAGTGAGGTCTTCTACCTCCCTGAGGTCTTCTACCTCCCTGAGGTCTCTATGTCTCAGTGAGGTCTTTTGATGCCAAGAGATCTTGGGAATCCTGGTCTTCTACCTCCCTGAGGTCTCTATGTCTCAGTGAGGTCTTCTACCTCCCTAAGGTCTCTATGTCTCAGTGAGGTCTTCTAATGCCAGGAGATCTTGGGGATCCTGGTCTTCTACCTCCCTGAGGTCTCTATGTCTTAGTGAGGTCTTCTACCTCCCTGAGGTCTCTATGTCTCAGTGAGGTCTTCTGATGCCAGGAGATCTTGGGGATCCTGGTCTTCTACCTCCCTGAGGTCTCTATGTCTCAGTGAGGTCTTCTACCTCCCTGAGGTCTCTATGTCTCAGTGAGGTCTTCTGATGCCAGGAGATCTTGGGGATCCTGGTCTTTGTTGCTCCGGGAGATCTTTGAGATCTTCGCCGGCCGTTTTTTGCTCCGGGAGGTCTTTTGAGATCCTCGCCGGCCGTTTTTGCTCCGGGAGGTCTTTTTGAGATCCTCGCCGGCCGTTTTTGCTCCAGGAGATCTTACGGGATCCTGGCCGTTTTTGCTCCGGGAGATCTTTTTTAGATCCTCGCCGGCCTTTTTGCTCCAAGAGATCTTACGGGATCCTGGCCGTTTTTGCTCCGGGAGATCTTTTTGAGATCATCGCCGGCCGTTTTTGCTCCAGGAGATCTAACGAGATCCTGGCCGTTTTTGCTCCGGGGAGATCTTGTTGATCCCGCCGGCCGTTTTTGCTCCTTTTTGAGGTCTTGCACAAGATTCAGGCTCATTGGCCTTACTGTTGCTTCGTTATCTCAGCTGGTTTTGTGCCTAACTGAGGTCTTGGACAAGATTTAGAATTCTTTCTGCAAAATAAGAGTTTGCACAGGGCGTATATAACGAGGATGCTCGTTGTTAATTCAATAATATTTATCAATAAATAATATGTCGCACATGTCACTTTAACTTTACATTTCAGTTTTCAATTTATAAAATATTATGCTTGAACATGTAAAATATTGTGGAAAGTGTAAGTATTATTTATACTTTATAATTCTGTAATCAATAATAACTGCAAAACGATAAATGAAAGTTGTGCAAAAAGCTCTCGATTTTGGCGTTGGTCTAGTTGTAATGATTGATAGTAATTAATTGCTTGCAGTAGGAGTGAATTGTGGGTGAACTAATTTTAGAAAATCATTTATAATGGCCTTGTTGTAATATTTATAAAGGATTTGGGTACTTACCTCTCAGTGATCAAGAGCCACGTCGATCACTTTCGCATGGATTGTGTGGGCGCGTCACTTTACTCCAATCCCATCAAACTCAATCTTGAAAAATTAATAATTTCAATATTTGGCCGACCTGCTGCAGTCCGATCTCGAACATGGTTCCGACCTCGACGTGTAATAATACTGTGATTGTTGGATTTGCCGAGCTTCTTTTCAGTCCTGCTATTTCGGTCAGCGAAACCATTGATGGTCCTATTAGTGGTGTTTGATTGGTCGTCCTCTCGACGGTCAGATGGACTAATGCCGACCACGCCGACCCGGGGTATCTCAGTTCACATTGCCTTCGAGCTGGACGACATACAGAGTCTGAGTTCATTCACCTTGATCTGCTTGGATATTTGATCATTTCTTATTGTCTTCAGGTTGCCCCGATACTTGAGGGGCATTGTCCGCAACCAAGTAGGATGGCCATGAATCGTGTCCCATTCGACTTCATGCCCTGAGATTTTATAGCCGATCTGCCCCTCTCACCTTTCTTTTCAGCTGGGTTATTCGCTCAAACTTTCATGCCTTATGTGGGTCTCAATGGGTGGATCTGGAAACTTTAGAGATAGTAAAATCTCTTTTGTTTCCCACAGACGGCGCCATTTGATAAATCTTTTCCTCCTCCTGGTCCATGATAGATCTGACTTTCTTCTTGGTCCACCATATAGGTCCATCAAATGGGTCTATCAATGTTCTACTTGATGAAAGGACCTGCAAAATAAGGAAAAAACGGTCAAGGGTCTACCAGGGATGCCCCGGTGGAGACCCTTCGACGCTCAAGTCAGATTTTATGGATTAGAGTAGTATATTGGGTAAGAGTTGCAGAGAGAAAATAAAAATGGAGTCCAGGAAGGAGAGGAAGAAGAAGAGAGCCCCCTTTTGAAAGAGAAAACCCCCTGTATATAGTGCTACCTGTCCATGTTAGTCAGGCCCGTACGTACGGACGTGTCAGACCATTTCTTCACACAGGCCCGTACGTACGGACGTGTCAGACCCTTTCTTTACGCCAGGCGGCCATTTAATTCTCCCTGTCACGCATGCAAACAAGGTTAGTGAGTGAATGGGCATGCTTCCCTATTGGGCCTGTGCTTGTATCTAATCCGAATTGTCCTGGGTTGCTGATCCCGGACTTGTGAAATCGGGCCGTCTTTTGAGCGTGTGGTCTGACGGGCTTTGGACTCGTGACCTTCTTTTGGATTCGTCCTTATTCCTGGGCTAGAAAAACCAGGCGGTTATCATTACCTAATACTTAATTCAGTTCAATTCCATAGTTGCTTCAATCACCAGTTTGAGTCTCTGTCTCCATAATTGTGTGAATGTCTTAACTGCACATCAAAATTCATTTCAACACAGTTTGGGGAAGGGTAATTCTTGGCATTAATGGAGGGTAGTATGGTATATTTAACGTTTAAATTTTTTTAATTAACAGAAATTTACATAAGAATTACGATATTAAAAAATACTGTTTGTTTTCAAAAAAAAATACTAGTTTTATTTTATATAAATTAAAATAAATAATTTGGTAATTAATCCTATATTATAAGATAATAAATTATTAAAATAATATTTAATTAAAGTATAAAATGTAATAAATAAGAAATCATATTTATCAAAAATAAAATTCAATAGTTAAAACTCACTTTATTTTATTTTATTTTATTTTATAATTATACAAAAAATTACAAATAGATGAGATTCAAATAAAAAAAATCAAATCTAAAAATAAACCAAACCTAAATTGGATCGCCCAACACCAAACATTCTGTTCTTTATCAACACAGTGCTGTAGTGACCGAATCTAAAGATGAGCAATGGAGAGTCTAGGTGTGAGCATTCGGTTGGTTCGATTTAAAACTGAATCAAATCGAATTGAATAAATCAAAAATTGAAATTTCAGTATTCATGAAAATCAAACTAAATTGATTTGATCAGAAATCAAATTGAATTAAACCGGTCTGATTTGATTCGATTCGGTTTGATTTGATCGGTTTCGATTTTTAATAAATTTTTTATTTTTTATACTTTATTTTTAATATTTTAAGATTTAATTAAAATATTTTAATCTTAATATGATTTAATTTTTCTATATTATTAAAAATAATATATTATTATCACTAAATCGGTTCGGTTTGATTTTTTTGATTTTTTTTCTAATCAAAACTGAACCGAACTGAAATAACCCAAATTTTTAAAATTAAAAAATGAACCAAACTGAAATGAATAAAAAACCGAACTGAATTTTTAAATTAATTCGATTCGATCGGTTTTTTCAATTTGAACTGAATACTGCTCACCACTAACGGAGACAACAAACTAACAGAATAAAAATAGAAGCACACAAGTGGGCACAATAACAGTTTTTATGCATGGAGTCTATCTCAACAACACTAAATGCATCAACTCATCACCTCAAATATTGAACACAAAAATCCATCACCAGAACAAAACAAAAAAGACACATAAAAGCAATAAAAGCAATGAAAGCAAAAGAAATATAGACAACCAACATGTAATATAAACAAACAAACAACAAGTCTTCAATTTAAGATAAATCCATCCACAAAAGCAAATCTGTTTTTTAAAAACAGATGTCATAGAGTTTAATTGAATAATGCATATGAGAACGTTGATCGCCGAGCTTATCGATGTAGTCCGGAATACTGACATCAAGTAAAAAAAAAATCCTCTCCATTGAAAACTGGAGTCGAAACTCTAAGCACAGATTTCGCCATATGCACACTTCCTCGTAAGTCGGAGATTCGAAAACAATAAAAAGACAATATAAAAAAAAGAAAAGAAGAAAAAAAAATAAAAATTATACCGTATTGTCCCATCCACCCATAGTAAGAGAGGGTCAGAACGAACAACGGCCTAAAAGAAAATTCTTCTTTCTTATCTTCAACCCATCCATCCATGGCAAGAGAGGCTCAGAACCAACGACGGCTTAAAAGAAAAACTTTCTTTCCTAACTCGAAGGCAAGTACGAATAAATCAGAATAGCACTGGCTACAGAATCAAAACCTAAATCTCTTCACAGAATATTGTCCTCCCGTCTTTCTAAAACCTTTTCGCTTTCTGTTACTCTTTTCTCTTAATCAGTATGATTAATTCATTTTAATTTTCTTAATAATTCAAAGGTAAATATTGACTAAATATATAAAATAGTATATACTTTATTTTACTATTAAAATTAGGAAAAATTATTTTTTAGTCCCTGAGGTTTAACGTAATTAACACTTCTGTCCCTCTATTTTGGCGACCCAACACTTAAGTCTCTCACTTTCTTTTCTGTCCAAATTCGTAGTCCTTCCGTCAAAAATAGCCACCCTCACTAAAAATTCCGCTATTTCAAAATCACAAAACCCAAACTCAAATGCCTCTTCTTCTTCTTCTTCTTCTTCTTTCTACCTTTTTTGCAACTTCTTCTTCTTCTTCTTTCTTCTTCTTCTTTCTACCCTTTCTGCAATTTCTTCTTCTTCTTCTTCTTCTTCTTCTTCAATTGGAGAAAATATGAAAGAGAAAAAAAATAGGAATTTTACATTGAGAGAAAGGTATTTTTGGAAAAAATTATCACCGACTACGAATTTGGACGGAAGAGAAAGTGAGGGACTTAAGTGTTTGGTCGCCAAAATAGAGGGACAGAAGTGTTAATTACGTTAAATCTCAGGGACTAAGAAGTAAGTTTCCCTTAAAATTAATATATTTGTTTTATTATTAAAATAGATATATAATTATTAATTAAGATATCTCATCAGTGTTTTTTTTTTTGAAAAAATCTCATTATGAGTTGCTCTCCTAAGATCTCATGAAAACCTCTAATCGGCCCATTTATGATTTGCTTCAAGCCCAATCTGGTCCACTGGACCATTAACCAGGCCGGTTCTGTATTTGACCCGGGTCGGTGCCAGTCCACTCTTTCAAGAGAGGCTCATTACTACAGTTTACAGACTACTCTGCCTTCTCCCCTCTTTCTGCTTCTGTAGTTCTTTTGCTGTTTCTACTTCCTATTTTCCACCACAATTCCCTGATTAAAGGATGCTTTTCTAGCAGAAACAGATTCGCAGTAAGCTCAAACATGACGTCGTTTTTGGTCTCTCGCGCTTCCGGCAACATCGCCGCCACCAGAAGGTTGCGCAATTCCTCTCTCTCGTCTTCACTTTCTCTCTTCAACCATACAGGCGTCGTCTCTCCAAGTTGCCTATCAGAACCAAACCCTAAAACCAACTATAGCATCCCTGCATTTTACCCATTTACTCAATCTTACTACTGGAGAAATTTTGAATTTTCCCGCAATGATCAGAACTCTAATTACTCCAATTTGAGGTTTGTTGAAGGAATTTCGACGCTATCGAGCTCTAAGAAGAACGAGGATAATAAGGAGAATGGAGGGTTTTCGAAAGAGAGAGATGTGTCTTGGATCGATTTGTACTTGCCGAGACTGGTTCGCCCTTATGCACGGCTTGCCCGACTTGATAAGCCGATAGGAACTTGGCTGCTTGCTTGGCCTTGTATGTGGTATGGTTATCGCGAATAATTTGATGATGCAGCTTGAGTGTTTCTCTTTATGTTTGAAATTTCAGCACTTTCTTATTTAAATATGAATGGGGATTTTCCTCCTTGTCTTATTTTCATAATTTAAGGGATGATATGATGGATATGCCCATGAATTCTTGGTTGATTTCCCTGCAAACAGCATTGATTGTTTTTTTGGGGCACCAATACATTAATCTATATACGGTATAAGTCACAAATTGATATCATATTGATCGCCTGATAAGTTTGTTTGTTTAACCTTTTTCATTTTCATTGTGTTATTAATGGTAAGGGTGAGTAGAATGCACTCTAAATGGCTATATCTTTATTTTTAAAATTTCTCAAGAATTGAACTTATTTGAATGGCGGCAGTGCTTTCCTTTGTAATGTCAATTTTGGTGAAGTTTATATTTTAGTGTTGCATTCAAGAAAAAACTTGTGATGTTCCTGTGATTTGATAGTTTACTTTTATACATATAATTCTTGTTTGTTTAGGTCAATTTCGTTGGCAGCAACCCCGGGGCACGTTCCTGATTTTAAGATGATGACTTTATTTGGTTGTGGGGCTTTGCTTTTAAGGGGTGCTGGATGTACCATAAATGATCTCCTTGATAGAGACATTGATACCAAGGTAAATATTAATTCTTGTTGTTTCTTTGCAGATATGTTTTTGTAATGTCTTTATGCTAGAAAATGGTGGTTGTACAGCTGTAAATGTTTATTACATTAAAGTTTGCATGTAGATTATTTATGCTTCAAGCAAGTTGATTGGGATTATTTTATATTGCACAATCTTAAGAGGTATGGGCTTTTTATCCTAGCATTAGCAGGGTCCTATGAGTATGCTTCCATACAGCTACCATTAGTTTCAACATTGATATGTTCATTTTTTTTCTGGCCTCCTCTTAAAAAATAAAAAAAGAAAAGGAGCCAAACAAAATTATAGTGATACTCTCCTGCTTCAGCCTTGGAACAAAAGCTAAAGTTTATGGCAGAATGAGATACTTACCAAGTGTATTTGTCTTCATGTTGTTCTTAGCTAGATACTACCCAGACACCCCCCCCCCCAAAAAAAAAAAAAAAAAAAAAGTCAGATTGGTTTCTTTAATTCAACTCGGCTAATTTGTATTACATTTTTGTGGGGGTTGACCATGTGAATTCATTCTCTCCTTGCCCATTGGCATAGGGGCCTCACTTTCATAAAGATAAGCTGCTGCTAAATTTTCTAGCTTCACATTCCCTATGTCATCCTAGGCCTTTCTCTTGCTTCTTTATTTTCTGCAACTTCGACATGCTCAATTTTTTACCAGTGAATTTGCTAGGACTTGTGGCACACTTCTCCATTTCAACGATCCTTAGTTTTCTGAGCAACAAAAAGTTCTTTTATCCATGTTAGTCTGCTCTCATAATAAAGGTCCAGATTTGAATTTTCTGGTTGGGTTTGATCAGTAATTCATCCATTGAAACCTTTCTATATGATAGTTATTTGAATGCAGGTGGAACGTACAAAGTTGAGACCAGTTGCAAGTGGTCTTTTGTCACCATTTCAAGGGCTTTGTTTTCTTGGTTTTCAGTTGATGTTGGGTCTTGGAATTCTCCTTCAACTAAATAATTATAGGTTTGCGCCTCATCTTTGGAGAAACGTAGACATAGCCTTATTTATGGGATTAATTTCTTTTCCAGGTGTCATAACTTAGGACCATCTGAGTGCAACTAATTTGGTTTATTAATATCTTTTCCTTCTTTTTTGTGTATGCCTTTAATGTTGTATATTTTGTGGATTTCCTCACATGTATTGGTTGTAATCATGTTGACTCTTGCTCTGCGTGTATATATATATAGATAGATTCCTTTTCCTTTCTCTATGAGAAGATATGAGTTCCTGCAAGATATCAGATTTTAGCCAACAGGCAACCTCTGAAATTCTTTCCTCTTGGTCTTATTTGACTCCAAACTGCAGCCAAATTAAAACCATAAAATGGCATTTTTTTCCAATCCAATGGGGTCTTCTATCTCGTCTTCTGTTGTTTTCCAGTGTGGTAAACTTGTAGGACTAAGGAGTCATAAATCAAGAGAAGTATAACAATTATATGATTGCAACAGCAGCATAATTAGAAAACGGAAAAGGACAGAAGAGAAAGTAACTTAATACCTGACTAGGGACTGGTTTTCTTTGTATCATGTTCTAGTTTCTGAAAATAAAATAGAATTCCATAAGGCGTCCTTGTTCTGCCTCTGAATGTTACTGTTGATAACTAGCTCAAATTGAAAGATGTTTGTTTTGATACTATTGAGTATCAGGTCCAAATGGAAAGTAATGGTAAGTTTTGTTAGATAAGCAGAGATTATTGTCTATCTACTTATGCCAGAGTGATGGAAAATCTAGCTAATCAACATATTCGGCCAGACACACAGGGATGTGGCTTATGGGTGTTCATTTGTTGGAAGTTGCAAATTATTAATTTACTCAATCTATGTGATGATAATGAAGAATGAAATAGCTATTTGCATCAGTATCAGTGAAAGTAGGTTACAATTTTTCTAATAACTACACAAAGTGTTATTTCCATTAATGATATAGTGATGTTATGATCATGTCATTCGGCTTGGTAGTTTGCTTCAAATGTTTCCAAACAGAAGTTGCCTTTTACACACAGCTTATTCTCATTTTTCACATATTCTTTATGTATGTGCCAACCTCCTTAATCATGAGGAATAACTGATGCATGATTGTATCTAACAGCCAAATTTTGGGAGCATCATCCTTGTTGCTAGTCTTCTCCTATCCCCTCATGAAGAGATTGACATTTTGGGTAACAGCCTCTCTCTCTCTCTCCTTTTCTTTTATTATTGATTTGTAATTGAAAAAGTTTTGTGAAATAATCTATATCTCTATTAAATGAGACTGTTGTGGTGCAGCCTCAAGCCTATCTAGGTTTGACATTTAACTGGGGAGCTTTATTAGGGTGGTCTGCTATTAAGGGAAGTTTAGATCCAGCCGTTGTTTTGCCACTGTACGTGGGTGGAGTATTTTGGACCCTTGTGTATGATACCATATATGCCCATCAGGTAGACCAACATGATTTAAGATGACTGTTAACCTTTTGTTTTCCAACTTCATCATGCAAGAAAGTTTTCTACTTGTTAGAATTCTCGATTCAGGTGTGTGTGTACATGTGTTGTCAATTTCAATGAGTGTCCAAAGATGTTAGTGGTGTCAAAAGTTGAAAGTAAAATTGATAAAATTTAAAGGATTTTGCAAATTGGAAAAAAAGTGCACAGGCCAGTCTTTTGCTAGTTTCATCTTTCATGAAATTAAATACAAATAAAATGCAGCATTCAAGATTATATATATATATATGGACTAAAAAGAAATCCTTTTACCAATTTCAGTGAGTTGGATTTTTTTTTTTTATTATTTTTATGTGATCTAGCCTTTAAAAGTTTTGACATTGATGCATTACTGTATATTTCTTGCAGCACAATTTTATTGAGATTATGGTTTTTGGTTGCTTTTAAATTGTATTTATTACTTTCTTTTTGGACAATAGTTTAAAGGTTTTGTTATTACCACTTGCTTATGGAGAATAGTTATGTTGCTACTTTTAAAAGTGAAGTCAATAGCCCTGTGTTTAGGATAAGGAGGATGATCTCAAAGTGGGCATTAAATCAACTGCTCTGAGATTTGGGGATTCAACAAAGGAATGGATCACTGGGTTTGGAATTGCATGCATTAGCAGTCTCGCTCTCAGTGGAGTCAGTGCTGATATTGGTATTTCATATTTGCCTTCTTTCTAATCTCCTTATGCTTAAATTACACCCGGGTCTTCAGTTGTCCCATTGTAATTATTCCTTCTTTAATAATAAAATTTGGAGCAGGATGGCCATTTTATGCATTTCTGGCAGCTGCTTCTGGACATTTAGCTTGGCAAATATGGACAGTTGACCTATCTTGTCGGGCTGATTGCAACAGAAAGTATGTATAGTGCTTATTATTTTTGTGACTTTTTTTATCCTTTGGAATTGGCACTAATAGCTTCCCTTCTTAGTAAACATGCACATGCATTAGCTAGAATTGCATATATTCCTTAGTGAAGGACTTGGATCACATGATTGGCAACTGTCTTTTGGTCGTAAATAGTGGTCACTTCCCTATGGCTTGAGTTCACTCTTGTTTCTTTGCCTGGAAACACACACAAACAAAATATATATTTGTGCCTTATATAGTGCATTAATATTTATGGTGGATGGTGATTTACCTGGTTATACGGGAATTAATAGTTCATGTGGAAGATACCAGAAGAAAAGTAATTGCACTTGGATGTCTCTGGTTTTTTTTTTTTTTTTTTTTTTTTTTTTTTGGTAATGCCAGGAGACTTTAATTATGGGCCTTATTAAGGAACAGTTGGAGTTGTAAACTTGTAATTTTATGGTAATTTTTCTATAGCTTTTGCCTCTTTTATGGAGTGGTGCAAATTTCAGTTTCAAGTTTTACAGTGTCATACACTTTGGTACTAAGAATGATTCTAATCAACATTTGCAATTTAAACAAGATGTAGACATATAATCTTTGCTTAGTTCCTACATATCTCTTCTTCCTTTTGAGATTGGAATTTTTTTCTGCTGAAATTAATTCATCTACTAAATATTGCAGCTTCTGAGATTTGGACAGGTTTTCTAGGTTTTTTCTTGTAGGATTTAGCTATTTTATGTCAATTATGTGAATGATGTAGAATCCTAGGTTCTGACAAAAAGTGACACCCGACATAATTTTTTCAACTGGAAAACCAAACATTCAGTTCAAAGAACGAAAAATTAAACAAAAACCAAATATGTCTATAGAGGCTACAACCTTATATTAGATGCTGTTTGATTTTGCTAGAGGATTCAGGAGATTCTGATGTCAAATTTTCAACCTGTAACTAAATTATTTGATAGGCTAAGTAAAACCTTGACCATTCTATTAAGAGGAGAAGCAGAAGGTGAAAGAAAGGGGAAGAATTGAAAAGGACTGTTACGCCTATTAAGTATTGGGAGGCAAATTTATTAGGGGTCAGGGTATGAGGTCAAATCACTGAAGTGCTAAATGATGCTATTTTTAATGTTATAATATTCACTTGGGCAATTTTGGATGATGTTCTAATGGCAATCAAAAAGTTGCAAGATCAGAAAGGAAACATAAACCCTCCGTTTAGAACCAAGAATTTCGCAAGAATTCAATTCAATTGATTTCTTTTCTAACAATTCTCTTGTTTTGAATTATAGACTTTAATTATTTTTAACTTGAAAATTTTGCATTTTAAAAGAAGTTGAATCTTACATAATTTTATAATAATTCATTTGATTTTTTTTTGGTTTTTTTTTTTTTGCAAAATGAATCATACCAAACGAGGGGAGGAGAGAGGGGGTTTCTTCTTAAGTTGAGTTTAGGAAGTTGTTAGCAGCTCTCAACCTCAACAGGTCTAGAAACGGTTCTCTCATGGTGCAAGGAAGAAAGTGCAGTTTGACCATGTCCAAACTGAGCGGCAGTTGATGATGAAGCAGAACATAGTAGGTAGTGGGTCATGATCGTGGTGCTTCAAGAATTCTGTAGTGGGAATAATGTTCTGTTTTTCTCCATTATGTCTTGTTTAGTTATTTCCTTTTCTGAATTGTAGGAGGATGTACTCCACTAGGATGTTTCAGTTCTTGTTTTGTAGGAGATAGTTAAATCTCCAATGTATTTAAATTGGCAGCAGATTAGTAAAAGATCATTAAAGATCCCACAAGTTGAGTAATTAACTCAAGAGATTACAATTTCTCTCTAAAGGAGCCTGAACTGTCACAAACACAGGTGGGAAAAAGAAATCCGTTTTTCTAGCTTCATATTCTGGTTCGAAACTGGCTTCGTGCCGTCTCATGTCTCGATCCTCAACAAGGCACCCTATCAGAAGTATTGTGATTTATGATCTCTTGAGAAGGTCCTTGATAAGAAGGATAGGATTTGAAGGGTGAAAAAGAGTTGATTGTTTGTAGATCTCTCTCTCTATCTTTTATTTTTTCCCTCTTAGTGTTATTATTACTGGTTAACCAAAATCCTTTGTAGCTTCAATAAGGCCACTCTTTTTAATGGGGGGTTTTTAAAGGAGAGAATGGTGTTGTGTTAATTGAGCTGGGTAGAGACCTGGGTAATCATGGAGCCATCTGTATGTGGCAAGCGATGACAAAAGGAGAGTTCAGGTATTGATTCCTGGTAATGAATTTGAGGAAGTAAGTAGAGAGTAGGTCCAAGTGATAGGTAGAGGGGATATGTGATAAGATATGGAGCTGTTGGTAGATGATGCTCAAGGGATGCTAATAGGCGTGTGAAGGGAATGTTGATACATGATGTGATGGTAAATATGAAAGCTTAGAGAGAAAATTAGCTATACAGAGAGGGGGTCCTTGATAAATGCCCTTGCCCTATTTTGGGAGGAACAGGAGAGATTTTTTTTGTGAGTGCTCACTAATACCTTGTCTAATGCTGTATGGCAAAATCAAATGTCTTCAAAGACATATGGGTTGGATTCAAGCCCATTAGGAAAGATCGAGATATTTGAGTTCTCTGTCAATGAGCTGCACTCTGAGCCAACCAAGCCAATTTTTTAAATCATCCCATAAATCAAGGGATAATTTAGAGACTGCTACTAGTTCATACTTAATCCTTGTGCATATGAATAAAATAACTTTTTCGTTTAACTGATATTTAATGTAGCTATGCTTATTGTTGATGCTCTTAGCAAGGTGATAGAGCGAGATACTGAGAGAGTTCAATTCAAGATGTTAGTGTTGGTTTCCTTTTTCAGTCTTGTTTTCATGTGTCAATCGCTTTGTGTTGATAGATCAAGAGTACAATCCTATAGAATTTCTTGCTTATCGAAATATCTTTTCTGATAAAAAATAATATTAGTGTTGGGTTATTGTGATAATCATCTCTTTTTTCTTTTCCTCATTACGCCTTCTCATGTATAATTAGAATGTTTCATTTGTCAGTTTTTGAGAAAAAGTTTATAAATATGAAGGTATTAGTCCTTTGAAAATGAAATGTAGATCTTTAACAGGAGTAAAGGTGCTGAGAGATTATGGTAGTTTGCAGTTTTTTTATTTTTGTTTTTATTTTTTTTGGGTGTAATTGTTGAGTATTTGTTCAGAGAGAAATACTCAAAATTTCAAGAACAAGCAGTGGTCTTTGTGGTCGTTTTAGGACAAAATAGTCTTCTGACTCCTTTATGGTCTTTTTTCTTCATGGAGTTTATGAGTAAATGTGGTTGGTGTTGCTGCTGCATAACTTATATCTTTTGATGAACTTTTCTGGTTTCTTTGAGGGGAGAATAACTTATCCTCTTTTTTATTATTATCTTCTTTATTTCATCTTTTCTTTTTTTTTTTTTCCAAAAAAGAGGTCATCCTATATCACTAGTTATTTAACCTTTAAACTCTTCCCATCTTGGAATATTATTACTAAACTTTGTGTTTCCTTCAATATTCTTTCCTCATTGCAGGTTTGTGTCAAATAAATGGTTCGGTGCATTAATTTTCAGTGGCATTTTGTTTGGTAGATATTTGTGATGGAGGAGGTATGGCTACCTTTCTCAATATAAATTGTGTAATCTAAGACTTGCTCCATATTTTCCTTGGTAAGGTTAAAACTAAAAATTGGTTATTCTATTGATTTTCTGGCTATGGTGAAAGGAACCAAAAATCAATTAGTAATATGCAGAACTTTGCTCTCTACATCTCTTGTATTCTGAGACAGTTTAGGGCTTCAGACCACGTAAAAAGAAACAGCAATACCTCTCATCACTGTTCAGTTTTTGTTGGTACAGACATTTTAAATTTTTATTTTTTAATTTTTAAATGGTTCACTTTTTTAAATGATTTTTTATTTTTATTTTTTGCCTCATTAATTCGTTCTCCTGCCTAGTCTTTTTGGTTTCTTCCTTTTGCAATGGGATATGTTGATTGGCCCTAGCAATCAGAGGACTCTAGCTTTCTACCGAAACAAGGATAATTTTCACGGTATTTTGAAACATAACTTGCAAGTTGTTTTCTGATTATCAGGTGAGTGATCCCTCCTAGTATCGGTACACGCATAATTGGCGTGGAGAATTCAGTTTAAATTAAAAAAATCTATCGAATTAAATTAATTTAAAATTTCGGTTAAGTTTGATTTGATTTTTATTTTAAAAATTTTAATTATTTTTATTCTGTTTGATTTTAATTAAAAAAATTAATAAAATTAAATCGATTAGCGATAATAATATATTATTTTTAATAATATTAAAAAATTATATTATAATTAAATTTTTAATATTTTAATTAAATTTTAAAATATTAAAAATGTAAAAATTAAAAAGTTTGAATTATATTAATTTGATTTAAATTACTGTCCGTTTAAAATTCGATAAATTTTCATAAATATTAAAATTTTAATTTTTAATTTATTAGCGAATTGATGGAATGTTCACTCCTAGCCGATCCGCGGTGGCTTCTGATTGGCATTTTAGGAACAGACATATATGCTGTGGAATTGGCATTTTGGGAAAAGACATGCTCTAAAACTTTAAATTGGTGAGATGGATTTTGTCCAACTTTAGATTAAATCGTATTCAGTTTGGTCTAATAGTATTCAGATCAAATAGAAGTTGTTGGTCTAATAGTATTCAGATCAAATAGAAGTTGTGACTTAAAATTTAAATAGAAATAAGTTCAGTTCAGACACTTTTATATGTTGTTGTAGCTCGTTTTAATAAAAATTATATATATATATATATATTTGATCATATTTTTATTTAATTTTAAATTTTTTTTGTAAAAAAAATACAGGACATCTAAGTTTGACCCGCTGAAATAAATTTCATGTCACTTTAAATTATCAATGTTAAATATTTTTTCAACTTTTAATCCCCATCAACCTTTGTTTGTATATAGGTAAAATGAGAAAAAAGAAAAATAAATGGTGAAAAATAAGGGAAGAATTTTACTTTATATTATTTAAAAGAAAGGAAAAGGAAAAGGAATTTTATTTTTACCTATCTATTTTCTCACCAAATTTAAATTTAATGTTATGATTAACTTACAAATAAATCACTTATAATAATTCATTAATCAATTATCTATATTCAGAATCTTTAATGTCAAAGAATATTCAAGGTCAGCCCTCTGGCCTCATCTCTATAAGTTGTTAATTATCCATAAACGCATTAAATTATTCACAATTTAAAATTTGAATGGATAAACAAAATAAAATTTAATTATCTCTTTGATCACGCCTAAAAATTTTCTAGGAAAATGACTAGAAAGTTCTTTTTCTCGTGTTTGCCCAAATGTTACAATCTTGAGTTGGTCAATATAAGAGGGGCGAAACGGATCGATATCGGTTCAACTTTGTGTTGAAATTATCAATTTTAATTATTTTAGTCAACTATTTAAGCCATAGGATTCTTATTTTCAGTTGGGGTGGCTTTACTTTTATCTAATTAAGACAAATATTTGATCTGGACCCAACCATGCAATTTTATATTGATTCAAAAGATTAAAAACAAATCAGTTTAAATAAATTTCAACCGAATTAAATCAAATTAATTAAAATTTCATATTTTATTTTATGCAAAAATAAAATAAAATTATCTGAACAAAAATACTTTTTGTTTTTATTAGCAATATATATATTATGTTTAATTAATTATATTATTGAATCAACAACAAATAAATTAAACTTCTTGTTGTTTAAACTTTAAGATTTCATGAGAATTTTTTATTATTTATTTATTTTTATAAAAAATTGAGATACGAATACTCAAAATTGATTTATAAATTGGATGGTGCAATTAGAGATTTAATTGGTGGTAATTGTATCTAGTGCAATTGATCTAACTCAATGGTATATTTTTAATCAAGTCAAATTAGAAGAATTTTTAAAAATTTAAAAATGAATCAATGATAAAGAGTAATGGAGTTGAAGAAACATACAACTAGGGATGTAAACGGGTAGGGTACCCGCAAAAAATTAAACTATCCGAACCCGAACCTGATTTATATTAGTAATATCCGAATTCGTTTCGAACCCGATTAAAAATTAATTTAAATTATCCGAATCCGTTCCAAACCCGATTATTATTATCCGAATAAAAATCAAACCCGTTTAATTTTATATATTTTAATTAATAATTTATATAAAAAAATTTATAAATATTATTGTAAAATATATTTTTTATATTAAATTAATTATTTATATAAACGGATACATAAAACCCGAATTCGATCCGAACCCGCAATGGGTATTATTTTTAAAATTCGAACCCATTCCAAACCTGATTATAACTATTCAAATCCGTTTTATTAGAGTTCGGTCGGATGGGTACCCCAAAATACCCTATCCGTTGCCATCCCTACATACAAGGCATAGCAAGACTAGAGGTTGAAAAAAAAGAGAAGGCAAAAGAAAATGGAAGTGGTGAAACCTCTGAGAGAAGAAGAGTTGAAGGTGTAGATGGAGAGAGAATCGGAGAAGAGGTTGCAAATGAAGAAGAAGAAGTAGAAGAAGTGTTCATGGAGGAAGCTTACAAAGAAACAGAGGTGCCTCCATGGAAGAAGCAAATAACAGTTAGGGCAATGGCAACAAGCTTTGGATTGAGTGTGGTGTTAAATTTCATAGTTCGTAACCTAAAACTAACAGTAATGTTAAATGTAGTAGATAATCCTTGGCAAATATTATCATTCATAATTATCTTATAAGTGCAATTCTCAAGTGAAAATGAATTTAGAAATTTTTGTGTTTAATATTTGTTGTAAGATTTGTGCATTATAATTATTATTAGATATATTATTTAAAATATTTGAGAATAAAAAGATAATAGAAGGTTGTTATTCTTCCACAGCCTGAAAACACAACCATTCAATTGGCTAAGATGGCTTTGACATCAACCCCATCTTCTCCCTCATGTGCCACAATCTATTCACCTCACCCTCTCTCACTTCTTCCCAAATGCACCTCTCTTCAATTGCTCAAGCAAATCCAAGCCTTTACCATCAAAACCCACCTCCAATATGATCCCAATGTTATTACTAAGCTCATTAATTCTTGTACTGTTGATCCTACTTCTTCTTCTATGGACCACGCTCACCAGCTGTTTGAAACAATTCCCCAACCAGACATCCTCCTCTTTAACATCATGGCTCGTGGTTATTCCCGGTCAAACAACTCACTCAAAGCCATTTCCCTGTTTATTAAGGCTTTGAATGATGGCTGTTTCCCTGATGATTACACTTTCCCTTCTCTACTTAAAGCTTGTGCTAATGCTGAAGCCTTTCAAGAAGGTAAACAATTGCATGGCCTTGCCATTAAACTCGGGCTAAATGAGAATATTTATGTACTTCCTACATTAATAAATATGTACACCCAGTGTAATGATGTGGATGGAGCTCGACGAGTGTTTGATAAGATAACTGAACCTTGTGTTGTTTCGTATAATGCAATCATAATGGGTTATGCTCGAAGTAGCAGGCCTAATGAGGCATTGTCATTGTTTCGTGAATTGCAGGCAAGGAAACTTGAGCCTACTGATGTCACAATGCTTAGTGTTCTATCATCTTGTGCTTTGTTGGGAGCATTGGACTTGGGGAAGTGGATACATGAGTATGTCAAGAAGAATGGTTTGGATAAATATGTGAAGGTGAATACTGCACTGATAGATATGTATGCCAAGTGTGGGAGTTTGGATGATGCCATTTCTGTCTTTAAGAGCATGAGTGCAAGAGATACACAGGCTTGGTCAGCTATTATTGTGGCCTATGCAACACATGGGCAGGCTCGTAAAGCTATATTTATGTTTGAAGAAATGAGAAAGGCAAGAGTGAAACCTGATGAAATTACATTTTTAGGCCTTTTGTATGCTTGTAGTCACACTGGATTAGTAGAGGAAGGTTGTCAATACTTCTATAGCATGACCAACGCATATGGGATTATTCCTGGCATCAAGCATTATGGTTGTATGGTGGATTTGCTAGGTCGAGCAGGACGGTTGGATGAAGCTTATAAGTTCATAGATGAATTGCCAATCGAACCCACACCTATACTATGGCGAACATTGTTATCTGCTTGTAGCAGCCATGGCAATGTAGAATTAGGGAAGCAAGTGACTGAACGAATTTTTGAACTAGATAACTCTCACGGTGGAGATTATGTGATTTTATCTAACTTGTATGCAAGAGTTAGAAAATGGGAAGATGTGGATTCTTTAAGGAAATTGATGATTGATAGAGGGGTGGTAAAGATTCCTGGATGCAGTTCCATAGAGGTGAACAATGTAGTACATGAATTCTTTTCTGGGGAAGGGGTGCACTATGTTTCTTCAGATTTGCATCGAGCGCTTGATGAGTTGGTCAAGGAGTTAAAAATGGTTGGTTATGTTCCAGATACTTCTCTAGTCTTTCATGCTGACATGAATGACGAAGAGAAAGAAATTGCTCTTAGATATCATAGTGAGAAATTAGCCATTGCATTTGGCTTACTTAACACTCCACCTGGGACAACAATCCGTGTGGTGAAGAACCTTCGAGTTTGTGGGGATTGTCATTCTGCTGCTAAACTTATATCATCTATTTTTGATAGGCAAATAATTCTTCGAGATGTGCAGAGATTCCACCATTTCAAAGATGGAAAATGCTCTTGTGGGGATTATTGGTAATAAACCAAATCAAAATTCCTCAATACGACTGGGATATTTGCATTGGCGGCCTTCTTAACACTTCTCCCTACAGCCTGTGGACGGATGGAGCTGAATTTACATTTCCTCTAGAATCATCATTCATTCAATACAAGCTTTCAGAATCATTCTGAGTCAGGAATTGCAAGCAAGGTTGGTTCTGTTAACTTTTTAGCAGGCTTATTATTTGTGTATTTGAACCATTGATGCACACCAGTAGGTATGGATCACTATTCTTTATATATATATATACGTACGTACTTGTACTAGAAAGGCACATTTTTGTTTTGTAAAGCTTCAAGGAGTTAACCTTAGGTTTCAAGAATGTAGGCGAGTAATCTAAATGTTATTCAAGGACTTCTCTTGTTTAGACCTCGTCCATTATGAATCAAAAAATTTATATATAGGTCGAGGCGTACGATCTCAACCCTGTTGAAACACTACTACCAATTATGAACAGGGCTTGGCCTTTCTTATAAGGATTGTGATATGCCCTCCTATACATAAATGCAAATAATGTACTTGCATTGTTGCCAACTATAATATGATTTCTATCACCAATCAGATTTATGATGTTTGACTATTCATGTGAAAGTTAAATGTATTTATCATGTGATTTTATGAAGTGAGATTGTTTAGAAATCCAAAATTTCATGTGGGAAGCTTTGTTTTCATGGCTTCTTCAGAAAATTGATTCTGATTTTGTGGGATTGTTCTATAGGCTTGGAGTGTTTGGAAGGACAGAAACACGTATATCTTTTCTGGAACTGCAGTTCACCAGCAATGTATCATTTCAAGAATTAAAAAAAGAAAAAAAAAAAGATAACTAACCTGGTTTTTATCATAATTGTAAATATAATAATTGCTAGAAAAGTTCTTTATTATAATTATACTCCATCTGTCCGAAAAAAATAAACTTATTTTTTTATATATAAATTTAAAAAATGTAGTAAATAAAATTAAAATTAATAAATTTTATATTGTCTTTCCTCTATTCATGTTTTTTCATTATTAATTCATTCTTGAAATTAATAAATTTTAATTATTCAATACATATTTAATAGAGGCATATTATGAAACTAATTAAGTTAACTATAATTTGAAATAAATAGAAAAAGTAAACAATAGAATTTATGTAGTGAGAAAAAAATTGATCAGTTGAATTAATTTAAAATTTTAATTTGGTGTATTATTTTATTCAATTCTGTTTGATTTTTATTTTTAAAAATTTTAATTCAATTTAATTTTGATAAAAAAAAATTGATAAAATCAAATTCAACTGAACAATGAACAATAACATATTATTTTTTTATAATATAGAAAGATTATACTATAGTTAAATTTAAAATATTTTAATTAAATTTTAAAATATTAAAAATAAGAACTGTATTGAAAAATTTAATTGATTAAATTAAATTAAACCGAATTAAACTAAACTATATTATAATTAAATTTAAAATATTTTAATTAAATTTTAAAATATTAAAAATAAGAACTCTTAACTGATTAAATTAAATTAAACTGAATTAAACTAGAATAATTTAATTTAAATCAATTTTTGATTAAAATGAATTTGATTCAATTTTCAAAAATATTAAAATTTCAGTTTGATTTTAAATTCAACTCAATGCTGACCTGTATCTCTATGTAGTGATTAAAATAATTGTATTGTTACATTAATTTTTTTCCATCAAATTTAGTTAATTGTGACTTATTTCTTTCTATATCTACTTTATTTCTTAATTAATGAATTAAAGTATTAAAAATACATATTAACACCATCATTTATTTTAAAAAGATTAATCGTAAGAATTAAATTTGTAAAATTATTAATTTTATAATTACATCAGATAATGTAAATTTTTTTTAAAATAAAAATAGAGATAAATAAATTTTTTAACTGGAATAGTAGTAGTCCTAACACTAGTCTGGGTATTTAAATCCATCACTAGTCGAATCAATTTAACTCTGAAATATTATTAATATCATAATGTAAAATTTCAAATAAAAATAAAGACGGGCATGCTCCTATTCAAAATCAAACCTAGAAATAGCAGCACTTACTATAGTATGAGCTGTCTGATTCGCTGACCTCTTATCATGTCTAATAGTCATAGAAGGCCACTCCTGCAATAATAACCTACAATTTGAAATAACAATACCATGATATGAAATAATTCAAATCACTAGTAGACAAAAAATTAATTAAAATCTGGCAATCAGATTCAATTGAAGAACATGGTATTTGCCTTCTTTGCAACCAATTGAGTGCTTCTCGAAAACACAAAGCCTCCCCCAAAATCGAGTCTTGCATCGTCGGAATGGTATATAATCGGCCAACAATACACCTCCCCATAAAATCACGAACCACCATACCCATGCAATACATAGACTGTCTAGGTACAAGTGAGACTTCAATGTTACATTTAAAAGTATCTGCCACTGGTGGTTGCCATAGAACAACCGTCGGAGCTACCGGAGTTGTATACAACTGACATTGCGCCGTTTGCCATTCTGTCAACAATTGTTTGGACTGCTGCACAACTTTAAGAGGTGCTAGATATTACCCATTCCACACAAAACTATTTCTATTCGACCAAATGTCATACAAGACTATTAAACCTTCAATTTGAATCAGTGGATATTGCCCATGCAACTACGTAAACCATGTTGTTACAGATTGTATAAATTGTCATCCAAAACTTGATCTCACCCATGTATGTCTAATATAGTCACATAAAAATAAAGGATGCAGTGTTGTCTCATTTTCTAATCCACATAAAGGACATAAGGGATTAATACTAACCTGTTTCTTGATCAAGTTCATAGCACAAGGTAGTAAATCTAAGCTAGCTCTTCACGCAAAATGCTGCACTTTCTTGGGAATTTTTGCCTTCCATATCATAGACCATATATCCACCGCTGCATGTTGTTGATTTGCAGACCCACTAAGCACCTTATACCCGCTCGAAACTGTGTAAACACCTTTAGGCTCATGTGTCCAAATCCATTTGTCATTACTAGGTGCGGTTGATAATGGAATTTGCAAAATTAAGTGGCAGTCTCTTTTATTAAACAGGTCCTTAACAACTACCTCATCCCACCTTGCCAAACCTATTACGATTAAGGAAGAAACAAGCATGTCTTGCTATCCAGGAACCATAGCAGAAGTAGGAAAATGATTAGCCATATCGGGCAGCCATAGAACCATCCATACTTTCGTTGACAAACCATCACAAATTCATTTTCGACAACCTTATGACAATAAACTACTAGCCTCCAAAATACTTCGCCATAAATATAACAGATTACAACCCAACTATGCCTCCCAAAAATCCTTAGATGGAAAGTAGCGATTTTTCAAAACAACAGCAGCCAAAGAATTAGCATTATGCAGCAATCTCCAACCTTTCTTTGCTAGCAAAGCTAAATTGAAGTCCCTTATCCTTCTATAGCCTAAGCCCTCTTGTTGTTTTGGTACACATAGCCGCTCCTCCACCTTATACTAGATTATTGGTTGAAATTTTGCCAATAAAAGCTATTCATCAAAGTTTCAATTTTATGACAGATATCTAAAGGCAATAAAAATAACGACATTAAATAATTGGGTACCGTTTGAGTCACCATTCGAATCAAAATATCCTTGATAACATTTTTTATTTCCAACCAGCCAACCTTTTAGCGACCTTCTTTACAATAAAATGAAAGGCCTTTGTCCGATCATGCCTCACTACCGTTGGCATTCCCAAATTGGTATCATGAGCCTCTATCTCCTGTATCCCGAAGTGCTGACAAATAGTATCTCGGTCCTCATCAAGTACATTAGAACTGAAAGAGACGGCTGATTTTTGAAGATTAATACACTGGCTTGAAGCTCCTTCATAAACAGTCAAGCCAGCCTTCAGTTGGGCTGTCTGCAACATATTAGCTCGCACAAAAAATAGACTATTGTCAACAAAAAAAAGGTGTGAAATAGTAAGGCTAGAAGCTGCCATCTTAATACCATGCAAGAGACCTTGATATTCATATTTAGTCAATAATACCGAAAGACCTTGTGCACAAATAATAAATAGATAAGGTGACAAGGGATCCCCTAACGGAGACCCCGTCCAGGAATAATTGGACCAAACTCATCTCCACCACGTGTTACTGAATATACTACCGACACTACTGTCAAAATCTTTTCAATTCATAACCGAGCAAAACCCAATTTTATTAATATACCCTCCAAAAAAAACCCATTCAATTCTATCATAGGCCTTCAATATATCTGTTTTTAGTGCCAAAAACTCGTCTCTCCCTTGCTTCTTACAATCATAGGCGTTCAATATATCTATTTTTAGTGTCAAAAACTCGTCTCTCCCTTGCTTCTTGCGACAAAGGATATGAAAACATTCATGGGCCACAATATTGTTGTCCGTAATAAGCCTTCGTGGGATAAATTTGTGTTTCAGAAATAATGCACGGTGTTATAGGTTATAGGAGGTAAATATGTTAATATAGAAAGTAAATATTGATAGATATGTCAGTTGCTTAATCTTAGGGATTGTATAATTATAGGCTTGAGATTTTCCTTCCTGTTTAGATATCGTCTATTATGTATAAATATGTTGTAACCTCTATTGTGAAATACAACAAATATTATCTTTCTACATAGTATCAAAGCCTCACCCATAGAAATTTAAATTTTGGAGATTTAGAACTCTGTTCATTTGGGTTACCCATAAAGGGTAACATTTGGAGATTTAGGACTCTGTTCATTTGGGTTACCATAAAGGATAACATTTGGAGACTTAGGACTTTGTTCACTTGGGTTATCAATAAAGAGTAATATTTGGAGACTTAGGGCTCTGTTCATCAAGTACTGTTCATCGAGTATTGTTCACGGGTACTGTTCATAAGTACTGTTCATAAGTACTGTTCACGAGTACTGTTCTTCTGATCCTTTGTTTATTTTGATTGCTTTAGTTGGTTGTCCTTATGGCTGAAGTTAAAACCATCGTAACTGATATGATTCTTGTGATGACTAAAATTATGGAATACAAATTAAATAGATCTAATTTTTTGGATTGAAATAAGACTATCCATATTTATTCACGAAATATTGAAATGGATGATCATCTTACCAAGGATCCTCCAACTGATGAAACTCGTAGAAATTGGATGAGGGATTATGCTTGTTTGTTTATACAGATTTGAAATTCTATTCATAGTGAGGTGATTAGTCTTATTAATCACTGTGAATTTATTAAAGAAATAATGGAGTATTTGGAATTTCTATATTCTGGCAAAGGGAATATTTTCCGTATTTATGATGTGTGTAAGACATTTTACCAAGCTGAGAAAATGTGGTCTCCAATTCTAGTGCTGAACCTGAACATCGAGCCATGGCACAAGCCATTTGTGAAGTCTTGTGGGTACATCAACTATTGGAAGAAGTTGGGTTCACAAATTCGGTGCCTGCTAAGTTGTGGTGTGATAATTAAGTAGCTATCCACATTGCCTTCAATCCAATATTTCACGAGAGGACTACACACATCGAGATTGATTGTCATTTTGTTCGTGAAAAGGTCCAACAAAAGATAATATCAACAGGACATATCTGAATTGGAGAACAATTAGGAGATATTTTCATTAAATCTCTAAATGGGGCTCGAGTTGATTATATATGTAACAAGTTGGGCATGATTAACATTTATGCTCTAACTTGAGGGGGAGTGTTATAGGTTATAGGAGGTAAATATGTTAATATAGGAAGTAAATATTGATAGATGGGTCAGTTGCTTAATCTTAGGGATTGTATAATTATAGGCTTGATTTTCCTTCCTATTTAGATGTCGTCTATCATGTATAAATAGGTTGTAACCTCTATTGTGAAATACAACAAATATTATCTTTCTACACACTGCAATATATGCTTCAGCCTATTAGCCATCATCTTACAAATAACTCGATCAACGACATTACATAATGATATTGGTCTCAAGTCTGAAACATGCTCAGATATTCTTTTTTGGCAGTAAAATTATATTGGTCTTATTATCTCCAGGAAACAGTCCTCCATCATTCAAAAAACTCAAACAAGCAGTACATAAAGTATTTTGAACAATATACCAGTGTGTTTAGAAAAAATTTGGTTAAAACCATCAGGGCTAGGAGCCTTCTCAGGATGCATAGAAAACAACACCGCTTTGACCTCCTCTAGTGTATATGCTGTCTGTAAAAAATCATTTTGTTCAGAACTCCTGCTCCGTTACACAATCATAAATGATTATACCATCATCAGCTTGGGAAGTAAATAAAGTCCTATAATGATCAATAATCAAATCTGGTAGACCATTAGACCAATCCACCCAATCTCCATTAATTTTTTACTCGAGTCACCATATTTTTCTTTCGTCGATTGGAGGCCATAGTATGGAAGTATTTTGTGTTTGAATCCCCACTAGCTAACCAGTGCTGTTTCGCTCTTTGGCTCCAGTACAGCTCATGTTGTTGAAGTAACGTTACATAATATTATTCAACTCTTATTAAGTCTGTATATTGTGGGTCCATACAATTCCTTCTTAGAAAAAATAATCTTCATCGACAATCAGCTAATTGTTCTTTGAATTGTCAATGAAAATCCTTAGCCCAAGCTTGTAACGCCATACCACAGCCTTCTAATCTATCCAAAAACTCCACCATCTGATCACCATTCCATGCAGTATAAATGATATTTTTACACGATTCCATGCTCCACGAATTCTCATAACAAAACTGTTTAGCCACAAACTACACCACCGTAATCTCCAACGAAACAAGCAATGGTTTATGATCAGAATAAAGGGCCTCAAGAACATAAACTGTAGCTTGCGAAAATAACTCTGTCCAGAAAAGAGTGCCAACCACCCTATCCAATCGTTCTTTCACCAATATATCTTCTTGTTTACCCATCCACGTATATTTGGACCCAGCGAAACCTAAATCATGTAAACCACACGCCTCTAAGGTCTGGCCAAAACCATACAGCAACCATTGCAGATGAGCAGTAAGACTGTCTTTTTCAGAATTAAAAATTAAGTCATTAAAATCGCTAACTACTATCCATGGGAGAGGAGATTTCGGATGTAAGGATCGCAACAAATTCCAACTCTCTCGTCGTCTGTTCCAGCCAGCATAACTATAGTACCTAGTTAGCCTCCATATACCCATACGTTCATTACTAACTCTTACATCAATATGTCTTAGGTTAAAACTGTAACGACCCGGAAACCGGACCGCTACCGGCGCTAGGATCCAGATCGGCTTAAGGCCGCCGGGACCCGTAGCAAGCCTGACATATAACCTGTGAACCTGTCAATTCCCGTACATGATCATACATACTCAAAAACCTGTGAACTTTTTCTTTCCATAAACCAAGCTCAACCTGTAAAAATACTCATAACATAACATAACCCACACACTGGAGCTCTCATCAAATGCTCCAATGGGGTAACCCAACATGCATACATTAAGCTTGGTTAAACATAAACATCATAAAAACATTCTATAGATCATGTATCAAAAGGGATAACCATACACATAGGGTCAAGCACAACCTCTAATCCTCAATATCATTATTACATATCATGACTACATAAGGCATTACATTACAATTTCATCATGTCCACAATTTCTAACTATTACATGAAATCAGACTTTACTCCTGCCGACCTCCTGGTCTACCCTGCACCTGCAAACCTGGGGGATAAGGGAAAAAAGGGTGAGCTACTAGAGCCCAGTGAGCAGAATAATATAACATTCAATTTATTTTTCATGCTTTCATGAAATGCAACATATCACAAACAATTCACATCAAGGATGAACTTGTCTCCAATAGCCCACTACTGAATCCAATAGTGCCAGGGGCGTAGTGCAGGCCACATCTGGTCTTTCTCTTATACATAACATATCATAACATATCCAATCATGCCGGGGGCGTAGTGCAGGCCATTTCCGGTCTTTCTCTTACATAGTGCCAGGGGCGTAGTGCAGGCCACATCTGGTCTTTCCACATCATATCATAACGTAGTGCGGCTAAAGGATCATCCAATATTCATCCACATCAACAACATATTATGCAATGCAACATATTCGTGATTTCTAATGCAACAACCTAAAATATCCCATGGCATCCGTGATGCATGATTCATGCTAAGATTTTCATTTATTTAAAAGATAAGAGTTTATTCTACTCACCTTAGCTAGCTCTGACAATGACTGAGGCAGCTAACTCACTGCTGGGGTCCTCGGTTCCTCAGGTCCGAACCTACACAGGTGGACTCAAATGAGGGACCATATATACTAGAACATGACTCTAAAAATACTCCCCAAAAACCCCCTTAAAACACCTCAAAATATCCATGGAAAGCATGCAAAGGAAGGTTGAACAGGGCACTTTCGGCGGCAGGTTCGGCGGCCGAAAGTCCCTCCAGAGCCGAAAGTCAGGCAGGTTCGGCAGCTGAAACTCCCAGACAGAGACGAAACTCATGCATGTTCGGCGGCACTTTCGGCGGCCGAAACTGCCCTCCAGAGACGAAAGTCCTCTTTCGGGGGCAGGCTCCGGCAGCCGAAGGCCGCTTCCACAAGCGGGTTAGGCGGCCGAAAGTTCCTTCGGCGGCCGAACCTGAGTTTCTCCAAAGTGGCAGAAACTCAGCTCCAACATGCACAAACGCCTCCCAAACCTTTTAAACATGCAAAAACCTATTCTACAACACTCCCAATCATACACAATCAAGCATACAAGTTCATAGGGGTCCCAAACTAGCCTTAACCTCAACTACAACACATCAAACATACTCACATTGCTCATAAACACACATTAAACCCATAAACTCAAAACAACCTAAACATGCATTTCTACTCCATGAATCAACTTAAAACTTATTTAAAACATATAGTGAGCTCAAGATCGGCCCCTTACCTCTTGAAGATCGAGAGAAAAACGACCCTAGCTCGGAGGTGGGAGGGATTGAGTTTCTTGAACCTCAAAGCTCCAAAACTTGCTTTATACTCAAAAATCTTCAAAACAAAGTGAAAACTTGTGAAAAATCATGGAGAATGGAAGGAAGAAACCCAAGATCGGCGAGGGACGGCGGAGAGCTCACCTTGGCCGAAAATGGGGAGAAAAGCTCGCCCGTTTTCGGCTAAGGGACCCTTTTATAGGTGGCTGGCCAGGCCACATTCGGGGGCCGAACGTGCCTCCGCATGCATGCCATGTTCGGCGGCCGAACATAAGGTTCGGCGGCCGAACCTGGTTTCCCTCACTTATGCTTTCGGGGGCCTAAGGCACACCCGAAACGCCTGCATGTTCGGCGGCCGAACCTGAGGTTCGGCGGCCGAACCTGAGTTTTTCCTCCAAGGTTATTTCATGCAAAAACTCATTTTCTTTCTTGATTAAAACATAAAACATATTAAAACATTTTATGAAAACATGATTTTACCCTCCTAGAGGCCTCTGACATCTGAGATTCCACCGGACGGTAGGAATTCCGATACCGGTGTCATACCCAGCTAGACTCCGGTATCGGGATTCCTACCGTCCGGTGGAATTCTGGATGTCGGAGGCCTCTAGAAGGGTAAGAACCATATTTTTATAAAATATTTTAATGTATTTTATGTTTTGAGCATGAAAGAAAATGAGTTTTTGCATGAAAATAGCATTGGAGGAAAACTCAGGTTCGACCGCCGAACCCCAAGTTCGGCCGCCGAACATGCATGCACTTCGGGAGTGCTTTAGGCCCCCGAAGGGCATAAGTGAGGGAAGTCCAGGTTCGGCCGTCGAACCTCAATTTCGGCCGCCGAACATGGCATGCATGCGGAGGCACATTCGGCCCCCGAACGTGGCCTGGCCAGCCACTATAAAAGGGTCCCTTAGCCGAAAACGGGCGAGCTTTTTCCCCATTTTCGGCCAAGGTGAGCTCTCCGCTGTCCCTCACCAATCTTTGATGTTTTTCCTCTAGATCTTTCAAGATTTTCATTTGTTTTAACTTTGTTTTGAAGATTTGAGCTTTTGAGCAAAGTTTTGGAGCTTGGAGGTTCAAGAACCCACTCTCTCCCACCTCCGAGTTTTAGGTCGTCTCTCTCTCGATCTTCAAGAGGTAAGAGCCGATCTTAAGCTCATTGCATGTTTAAAGTAAGTTTTAAGTAGATCTATGGGTTAGAATGCATGTTTAGGTTATGGTTATGTTTATGGGTATAAATGTATGTTTATGAACAATGTGGATGCTTGATGTGTTGTAGATGGGGTTTATGATGGTTTGAGACCCCTAGGAACATGTATGCTTGTGTTTGTGTGTTGTAGAATAGGTTTGAGGCATGTTTGGAAGGTTTGGAGGCGAAATGTGCAAAGGGAACCAAGTTTCTGCCCTTTGGCAGAAACCAGGTTCGGCGGCCGAAGGACTTTCGGCCGCCGAACATGGCTGGGGAGGCAGCCTTTCAGCTGCCAAAGCTTGCCCCCGAAAGGAGACTTTCGTCTCTGTCTGGCAGTTTCGACCGCCGAAAGTGCCGCCAAACATGCATGAGTTTCATCTGTCTGGGAGTTTCGGCCGCCGAAGGTGCCGCTGAACCTGCCTGACTTTCGGCTCTGGAGGGACTTTCGGCCGCCGAACCTGCCGCCGAAAGTGCCCTGTCCAGGCCTCCTTTGCATGTTTTTCTATGATTGTTTCACGATGTTTTAGGGGGTTTTTGGGGAGTAGTTTATAGTTATGTTCAGGTGTGTTTGGTCCCTCATTTGAGTCCACCTGTATAAGTTCGGACCCGAGGAACCGAGGACCCCAGCAGTGAGTTCAGCTGCTTCGGTGTTGTCAGAGTAAGCCAGAGGTGAGTGGAACCAAACTTAATCTTTTAAATTGAGAAATTAAATGTTTTATCATGTTTCATGCATCATGATTATGCAATAGGATGATTGCATTAGTTTTCACGAATATGCCGCATTGCATCGATTGTTGTTGATGTGGGTGAATATTGGATGACCCAATTAGTCCATGACAGGAAGACCAGGACCCCATTCTACGGCCTGGCACAGAGTAAGGAAAGACCAGGACCCCATTCTACGGCCTGGCACGGTTATGGGACTCGAAGACCAGGAGCCCAGAGGAGGCCCTGGGGCAATGGTAAGTAATGTATGTTATGACAGGAAGACCAGGACCCCATGCTACGGCCTGGCACAGAGTTAGCTTGGACTAATTGGTGACAAGTTCACCCAACCCTTATGTGAATTGTCTGTGTTATGATGCATTTCATAGAGCATAGTGTTAATATGTTTTATAGTTCTGCTCACTGGGCTTTTAGCTCACCCCTCTCCCTTTACCTCCAGGCTTGCAGGTACAGTATAGAGCAGGAGTCCGGATAGAGTAAAGAAGTCATGGTTATGTAATAGCTAGCAATGGACATGATCAAATTGTAATGTAATGTCTTAATCAGTTTAGATATGTAATGAGATGATGTCTATGGATGTTAGAGGTGTGCTTGACCATAAGATTGTTGCTATCCCTTTTAATACATGATCTTAGAGATTTTTATGATGTTTATGTAAACCAACTCAGCATATGTTATGTCACCCATTGGGGGCACTGATGAGATCCCACAGAGGGATCAATGTTATGATTATGTTATGTATAATGTATATGCATAGGTTGAGTTTGGTTGATGTATATGGAAAGAAAAGTTTTAATTTTTATGTATGTTGTTGATCATGTAGGGGATTATGCAGGTTTTCAGGTTACATGTCAGGCTTGCTACGGGTTCCGGCGGCCTTAAGCCGATCTGGATCCTAGCGCCGGTAGCGGTCCGATTTTCGGGTTGTTACAGAATGGTATCAGAGCCAGGTTCATATGGTCGGACCTAGAAGTGTCGGGCTCATAGTTGTGTTAGAAGGTCAAGCACAATAGGAAAGATCATGTCCACTAGGATAGGATGTGGAGTCCTGTCTTACATGATGATGTGAAATGCCATGATTATATGCATGTGCATTAATGATATGCTATGATGTGTGATGCGGGTTCATGTGTGCCCACATGAACCATATGATGCTAATGTTTGCTTGTGATGTGCACTGTTTTTCAGAAAACGGGATGAGAGGAACTCGTCGATCAGCAAGATTGACTGGAGTACCACCTGAGGATGAGGGCACGAGCGCCCGTCCTCCAGCATTGCCTAGGGCAATGTCTAGTAGGTCTAGCAGAGAAAGAGCAGTAAGAGACCCTAGAAGGTCTTTGGATCTGGGTAGAGGCAGATCAGTCAGAGGAACAGTTCAGGGAGGAGCGTTAGAGGACATGGGGGACGATATGGATGTAGAGCAGAGGAGGGATGGCAGTCTGGGAGTTAGCATGTCAGAAGAAGGAATGGGAGAATCCCAAGGAGGCACTCAGGCCTCGGGATTTGTTCAGCCACCTTACTACCCACCCTTCTCACAAAATCCTGGGTATTCGATGGGAGACACATCAGATTACCCTAGCTTCACCCCTTATCCCACACAGATGCCATACCCACCATACTACCCACCATATTCACAATACCCAATGTATCCACCCCCACCTTACTATCCAAATCCAGCAAACCCTACCTCAGAAAATGTTGCACCACCTCCACCACCTACAGAACCAGCATCCCCAGTTACTCAACCTTCTAGACCTAGCTCAGCCAGTGGGAGCAAGGTCAAGATGACTGAATACATGAAGCTGGGTGCTCCCCAGTTTGAGTCAGGTGATGACCCGTTTGTGTATCTTGAGAGGGTCAAGACTATTACAGAGGAGTTAGGGGCGGATGACAGTAGAGCCATTCAGATGGCTGGGTTCACATTAAAATGCAAGAAAGCCCGAGAGTGGTTTAAGAGTTATGTGAGCCCGAGAGTGGAGAGCTTGTCTTGGGAAGAGTTTGCAAACGAGTTTGCAGGATGGGCTTTTCCCGATAGTTCAAGGGAGCTGAAAATGATAGAGTTTGAACAGTTGAGGCAGACGGATGAAATGAGTGTAGAGGAGTACACCGACAGATTTTTGGAGCTGTTGCCTTTTGCTGGGCAGAGTCTGGATACAGATTCGAAGAAGTCAAGGAGGTATGTCATGAAACTTCATTCCAGGTATTCCTCCTTGATTCAGTCCGTGGACATGGAGAGCTTCCATGCCATAGTCGATATGGCCAGGAAGATGGAGGCCAGTGCCATCATTCAGGGGACAGTTAAGCAGACAGTGGCACAGCCTTCTGGTTCTAAAACTCCGGGTGGGGGAAGGTTAGATCCCTCTACCCTTAGTGCAGCAGCTTTAGGCAGTAAGAGATGGGGTAAACCCAAGGGTAAGAAGAACAAGTTCTGGAGCAAAGTCAAGTCTAGTCTGGGATTTGGGAGTGGCTCAAGCTCTGGTGCAGATAATGCAGTTTGTGCGAAGTGTGGTAGGCCACACAAGGGAGTATGTCGGTTTGGGACGAACGCCTGTTTCAGATGTGGTCAAGAGGGGCATATGGCTCGAGAATGTCCAAGAGCAGTCCCGATGGCTCAGTCCCAGCAGACAGCTTCAGGTAGTGTAGCGCAGCCAGCGGCTCCAGCCATGACTCAGGCCAGTGGCAGAGGCAGAGGGAGAGGGGCAGCCTCTTCTTCAGTGGGTTTCAGAGGTGAAGGTCCATCAGCTCCAGCACGGATCTTCACAATGACACAGCAGGAGGCAGATGCATCTAACACCGTGGTGGCAGGTAACTTAATCATTGGTTGTTCAGATGTGTATGCCTTGATGGACCCTGGTGCATCTCATTCTTTTATCGCTCCGAGAGCCGTGGGGAGGTTGGGTCTGATGACTTCTGGGTTAGAGTGTCCTCTCTGGGTCAGTGGACCCAAGTGTGATCCATCAGTGGCAGAGTCAGTCTGCCAGTGTAGTCCTGTGTTTGTTGAGGGAAGATGCTTGTCCGCCGACCTAGTGGTTCTAGATTTGACAGATTTTGACGTCATTCTAGGGATGGACTGGTTATCTACCCATGGTGCTACCTTGGACTGCAGGGACAAGGTAGTCAGGTTCAGAGGTCAGGATGGGTCTGAGGTTGTCTTCAGAGGAGACAGGAGGGGTACACCTAGAGGTCTGATATCAGCTCTTCAGGCTCGTAGGTTGCTTAGGAAGGGATGTCAGGGGTATTTGGCTCATGTGAGAGAGCTTAGCAGTCAGGTCAGAGAGCCCGCCTCGGTACCAGTGGTTAGAGAGTTCTTAGATGTGTTCCCAGACGAGCTGCCAGGTTTACCACCTGCTAGGGAGATAGAGTTCGAGATAGAACTGATGCCTAGAACCCGACCGATCTCTATCCCTCCCTACAGGATGGCGCCAGCAGAATTGAAAGAGTTGAAGGAGCAGTTACAGGAGCTGGTAGACAAGGGCTTCATCCGACCGAGTACCTCACCCTGGGGTGCTCCAGTTTTGTTTGTCAGAAAGAAGGATGGATCCCTTAGACTTTATATCGACTACAGACAGTTGAACAAAGTCACTACCAAGAACAAGTACCCATTGCCAAGGATCGACGATCTATTCGACCAGCTAGCAGGAGCGGGTTGTTTCTCCAAAATAGATCTGAGATCTGGGTATCATCAGCTGAGGATCAGAGAAGAAGATGTGCCAAAGACAGCTTTCAGGACCAGATATGGGCATTTTGAGTTCCTTGTAATGCCGTTCGGGTTAACCAACGCCCCTGCAGCATTCATGGATCTCATGAACAGAGTGTTTAGCCAGTACCTGGATCACTTTGTTATCGTCTTCATAGATGATATCCTAGTGTATTCCAGGAATGCAGAGGAGCATGCCCATCATCTGAGGTTGGTCCTACAGACATTGAGGGAACATGGCTTGTATGCCAAGTTCTCCAAGTGTGAGTTCTGGCTGAGGAGCATTTCATTCTTGGGGCATGTGGTGTCAGAAAATGGTACAGAGGTAGACCCCAAGAAGGTAGAAGCTGTGGCTAACTGGCCTAGACCCACTTCAGTGACAGAGATTAGAAGTTTCTTGGGTTTGGCAGGTTACTACAGGAGGTTCGTTCAGGACTTCTCGAAAATAGCAGCTCCTCTGACCAGACTGACCAGGAAGAATCAGAAGTTCATGTGGACTGACCAGTGCGAAGAGAGTTTTGAAGAGCTTAAGAAGAGGTTGACTTCAGCACCAGTGTTAGCTCTGCCATCTAGTGATGCAGACTTTACAGTCTTTTGTGATGCGTCCCGTGTGGGACTGGGTTGTGTACTAATGCAGAATGAGAGGGTGATTGCTTATGCTTCTAGACAGCTGAAGAAGCACGAGTTGAATTACCCCACGCATGACCTAGAGATGGCAGCAGTAATCTTTGCACTCAAGATGTGGAGGCACTACCTCTATGGGGTAAAATGTGAGATCTTCACAGATCATAAAAGCCTGCAGTACATCTTGAGTCAAAGAGATTTGAACTTGAGACAGAGGAGATGGGTAGAGCTGCTGAGTGACTATGATTGCAAGATTCAGTATCATCCGGGTAAGGCGAATGTCGTGGCAGACGCCCTAAGCCGGAAGTCACTAGGCAGTCTATCCCACATCACGGCAGAGAGGAGACCAGTGGTGAAGGAGTTTTACAAGCTCATTGATGAAGGTCTACAGTTGGAGTTGTCTGGTACAGGTGCTTTGGTTGCTCAGATGAGAGTGACACCCGTGTTTCTGGAGCAGGTGGCTCAGAAACAGCATGAGGGCCCAGAGTTAGTGAAGATTGCCAGGACTGTTCAGTCAGGCAAAGACAGCGAGTTCAGATTCGACAACAAGGGAATCCTCCGCTATGGGAGTCGTTTATGTGTACCAGATGACATAGGGCTAAAAGGAGACATTATGAGGGAGGCTCATAATGCAAGATACAACATTCACCCCGGAGCCACCAAGATGTATCAAGATCTGAAAAAGGTTTATTGGTGGCCAGCTATGAAGAGAGAAGTGGCACAGTTTGTGTCAGCCTGCGAAGTATGTCAGAGGGTGAAGTTGGAACATCAGAAGCCGGCTGGAATGCTTAACCCGCTACCTATTCCAGAGTGGAAATGGGAGAATATAGCTATGGACTTCGTAGTGGGGTTACCGGCGACGTCCAACAGATTGGACTCCATATGGGTGATTGTGGACAGACTCACCAAATCTGCTCACTTCATCCCTGTCAGGAGTGGCTATTCTGTGGACAAGTTGGCGCAGGTGTATGTTGATGAGATAGTCAGACTGCATGGGGTTCCTGTTTCTATAGTGTCAGATAGAGGACCCCAGTTCACCTCCAGGTTTTGGCGGAGTCTGCAGAATGCCATGGGTACTAGATTGGATTTCAGTACTGCCTTCCATCCACAGACAGACGGACAGTCAGAGAGGACCATCCAGACCATAGAAGATATGCTAAGAATGTGTGTGCTGGACTTTGGCGGTTCTTGGAGGCAGCATCTACCTTTGGTGGAGTTTGCCTACAATAACAGCCATCATGCTAGCATCAGGATGGGTCCATATAAAGCTTTATATGGAAGGAAGTGCAGGTCACCTGTTTGCTGGGAGAAAGTTGGAGAAAAGGCCTTGGCAGGGCCTGAGTTAGTAGAGATCACCAGCAGGGTGATACCCTTAATCAGAGAAAGAATCAAGACGGCTGCAAGCAGACAGAAGAGTTATGCAGACATCCGCAGAAGGCAAGTAGAATTCCAGGAGGGGGATCTGGTATTGCTCAAGGTGTCTCCAATGAAAGGAGTGGTTCGATTTGGGAAGAAAGGTAAGCTGGCTCCGCGGTACATCGGACCCTTTGAAGTCTTGCAAAAGATTGGGAATGTATCATTGATCAAGCACAATTTAGCCACATTTTTATTATCCCTTTTATTGCTTATTTACACATTTTCTAGCTTAATTTATGGTTTTTATCTTGTTTTTACAGAAAAGGAAGAATCTGGAAAATGGAAGAAAAAGTGCAGAAAATTTGCAAAAGGATGATTTGCCCAGTGATTTGCCCAAAAATCTGCTCCAATCACTGCCCAGATCAAGCTAAAACAGATACCCAGAGGCAACAGACAGCAGTGACATGGGCAAGCGATTTGACCAAGACAATCGAGGATCACTGGCCAAATCACTCGCAGAGGCATAGAGGACTGACTCACAGAGAAGCGATTTGCCCAGTGATTTGCCCAAGAAACTGGTCAAATCGCCGGGCAAATCACTTTGACAGCAGAAAATTACAGCAGAGCGGGAAAATGGACAGCAAACAGAAATCCGAATTTTCAGAAGTCCAAATCCAATCCAATCACTTCCAGCACTTATCCAAGAGCCACGAAAGAGCTTCTTATCCAAGGAAATCCAATTGCAATTAAATTCAACATCAAAAGAGGAGTCCAACACCAAATCAAAGAGGGATTTCAAAACCCTAGATGGATAAAATTCTGCAACTATAAAAGGAGAGCCTCCAAGCCAGCAAGGGGATCTTCTGATCAGCCTCATCCAGCATCTCTCCCTCGCCAGAAACTCTGCAGTTGTTCTTCCTTTCTTTCTCTTTTCATCTTTTTGTGTATTTAGTCCACTATGAGTGGCTAAACTCCTTATTTTCTAGTTGAAGTTGAGAATATTCAGATTTGTTATGAATTGGGAGGTTTAATACTCCATTGTTGAACTCTTATTTGTTTCAATATTTATGCAATCTGATCTTTTCTACAAGTATTACTTTGCTTTTAGAATCAATAAGGGCCCATTGCTTTTAAATTGCTTGAGTAATATTGTTTGAATGGTTTAGGTCCGTAATTGCTTGGATTGTTCAAATACACATTCAATCAGGTTGCATAATCTAAACTTGACCACGCGGTTGGCAAGGATAGAATTGGGTTTCTCTAAGTCTTAATGCAATCAACAGTTGTTCGATGCTACAATGCCCCAAGGACGTTCCTTGGCAACTTGTTGATTAGTGTTTGATTAGCGAACGTTTCCTAATCAAACTAGAACTAAGGAGGAATTTGGATTGTGAGAAGCGTCTTCCACAACCAAAACTAATTTATTGAAATCAAAAAGGAGTCTTCAAATAATCAATGATCAATTCTGAACAAACTGAATTAGACTCATACTTCAACTAGAAGCCTTTCTCTTATTGATTTATTCATCTTTAAATTACTGCTTTCTTTTACTATTTAGTGTTAATCCATCAACTCAAAAACCCCCCTCTTTTATTTACTTGTTATTTACTTTACCTTGGTCATTATTAGGAAGGTCTTTAGTGTCAATTCCCTGTGGTTCGACCCTATTGCCACTATCTGCAAATTTATTTGTTGATCGTTTAATAGGTTTATTTTTGACGGCTTCGACAACCGCCTATCAATCATACAAGCTGGATTTACCTGCTTCAATGGAGAGAATCCATCCGGTTTTCCATGTTTCTATGTTGAGAAAGTTCGTGTCAGATCCGGGCAAGGTTCTTAGTGAGCCTGATGTGGAGATCAAAGAGGATCTCACCTATGTTGAGCAGCCGGTACGGATTCTGGACACTCAAATCAGGAAGCTGAGACACAAGGAAATCCCGATGGTGAAAGTCCTGTGGAACCACCACAATATGGAAGAATGCACTTGGGAGACACGGGAGTCTATGCTCCGGCAATATCCTCATCTCTTTTAAGGTTAGCCTCTATGTGTTTTATGTGTATGATGTGATGATTCTATGCATGTGCTAGTTGAGGAACATTCGGGGATGAATGTTCTTAAGGGGGGGAGAATGTAATACCCGGCTAGACTCCGGTATCGGGATTCCTACCGTCCGGTGGAATTCTGGATGTCGGAGGCCTCTAGAAGGGTAAGAACCATATTTTTATAAAATGTTTTAATGTATTTTATGTTTTGAGCATGAAAGAAAATGAGTTTTTGCATGAAAATAGCATTGGAGGAAAACTCAGGTTCGGCCGCCGAACCCCAAGTTCGGCCGTCGAACATGCATGCACTTCGGGAGTGCTTTAGGCCCCCGAAGGGCATAAGTGAGGGAAGTCCAGGTTCGGCCGCCGAACCTCAAGTTTGGCCGCCGAACATGGCATGCATGCGGAGGCACATTCGGCCCCCGAACGTGGCCTGGCCAGCCACTATAAAAGGGTCCCTTAGCCGAAAACGGGCGAGCTTTTTCCCCATTTTCGGCCAAGGTGAGCTCTCCGCCGTCCCTCACCAATCTTTGATGTTTTTCCTCTAGATCTTTCAAGATTTTCATTTGTTTTAACTTTGTTTTGAAGATTTGAGCTTTTGAGCAAAGTTTTGGAGCTTGGAGGTTCAAGAACCCACTCTCTCCCACCTCCGAGTTTTAGGTCGTCTTTCTCTCGATCTTCAAGAGGTAAGAGCCGATCTTAAGCTCATTGCATGTTTAAAATAAGTTTTAAGTAGATCTATGGGTTAGAATGCATGTTTAGGTTATGGTTATGTTTATGGGTATAAATGTATGTTCATGAACAATGTGGATGCTTGATGTGTTGTAGATGGGGTTTATGATGGTTTGAGGCCCCTAGGAACATGTATGCTTGTGTTTGTGTGTTGTAGAATAGGTTTGAGGCATGTTTGGAAGGTTTGGAGGCGAAATGTGCAAAGGGAGCCAAGTTTCTGCCCTTTGGCAGAAACCAGGTTCGGCAGCCGAAGGACTTTCGGCCGCCGAACATGGCTGGGGAGGCAGCCTTTCGGCTGCCGAAGCTTGCCCCCGAAAGGAGACTTTCGTCTCTGTCTGGCAGTTTCGGCCGCCGAAAGTGCCGCCGAACATGCATGAGTTTCGTCTCTGTCTGGGAGTTTCGGCCGCCGAAGGTGCCGCCGAACCTGCCTGACTTTCGGCTCTGGAGGGACTTTCGGCCGCCGAACCTGCCGCCGAAAGTGCCCTGTCCAGGCCTCCTTTGCATGTTTTTCTATGATTGTTTCACGATGTTTTAGGGGGTTTTTGGGGAGTAGTTTATAGTTATGTTCAGGTGTGTTTGGTCCCTCATTTGAGTCCACCTGTATAAGTTCGGACCCGAGGAACCGAGGACCCCAGCAGTGAGTTCAGCTGCTTCGGTGTTGTCAGAGTCAGCCAGAGGTGAGTGGAACCAAACTTAATCTTTTAAATTGAGAAATTAAATGTTTTATCATGTTTCTTGCATCATGATTATGCAATAGGATGATTGCATTAGTTTTCACGAATATGCCGCATTGCATCGATTGTTGTTGATGTGGGTGAATATTGGATGACCCAATTAGTCCATGATAGGAAGACCAGGACCCCATTCTACGGCCTGGCACGGTTATGGGACTCGAAGACCAGGAGCCCAGAGGAGACCCTGGGGCAATGGTAAGTAATGTATGTTATGACAGGAAGACCAGGACCCCATGCTACGGCCTGACACAGAGTTAGCTTGGACTAATTGGTGACAAGTTCACTGTAATACCCGGCTCGAGTCCGGCATCGGAATTCCTGTAGTCCGGTGGAATCTCGGGTGTCGGAACCCTCGAGAAGGGTAATACATATGTTTTCCAAGGGAGTTTCACTTGTTTTCATGTTTTGACGTGATAAAAGCATTGAGTTTTGAAAGAAAAGCAACAAGGGAGAAATGCAAAGGTTCGGCCGCCGAAGGTCACTTTCGGCCGCCGAACATTGCATGGTTGCGGCTTCACGTTCGGCTGCCGAAGGTGGTCTGGCCAGCCACCTATAAAAGGGCCAAGGGTCGGTGGAAGGAGGTTATATCTCCTCCACTTGCAGCCAGAGGTGAGTTTCAGCCTCTCCCACGTTGACTTTCATGTTTTCCATGAGTTTCATCCAATCTTTCAAGAGTTTTAAGAGTTTTGGTGACTTTTGAAGGTTTTGAGCAAAAGAACCAAGTTTTGAAGCTTGGAGCTTTGGAAGAGCTTTTCTTCATATCTCCACGTTCGGATCCTTCATCCTCAAGTTGTATAAGAGGTAAGTGAAGATCCTGAGCTTCTTTGATGATTTTGAAAGGTTTTATGAAGTTTGTATGGGTAGTATGCATGTTTAGGTTTAGGTGAGGTTTTTGGGTGCTTTGTGGTGCTCACGCATGTTTAAGTGTTATGTGCTATGTTTGTTTGGGGTTTTAGGGTAGTTTAGACCCCTTTGTGCATATATATGTGTATATGCTAGTTGGGAGTAGTTGATATGCATGTTTGTAGGTTTTTGGGCAAAGTTTGCATGAAACAGAGCAGGGTTCTGTCCTTCGGGCAAAACCAGGTTCGGCCGCCGAAGGAAGGTTCGGCCGCCGAACCCCTTGTGGAGGCAGTTTCGGCTGCCAAAGGTTGCCCCCGAAAGCTAGGCTTTCGGTTTAGACAGAGACTTTCGGCCGCCGAAAGAGGGAGTTCGGCCGCCGAAAGTGTGTGAGTTTCGTCTCTGGACGAGACCTTCGGCCGCCGAAGGTGCCGCCGAACATGCATGAGTTTCGTCTCTGGAGAGGGGTTTCGGCCGCCGAACTTGCCGCCGAAAGTGCCCTGTCCAGCTTTCTTTAGCATGTTTTCTGTGATGGTTTTAGGAGTGTTTAGAGGGGTTTTGGGGAGTTTCTGAGCGATATTCTTGAGTGAGTTTGGTCCCTCATGTGAGTCCACCTGTGTAGGTACGGACCAGAGGAATCAGGGAGGTCAGCAGTGAGTCCAGTGTCAGAACCTGCAGAGTCAGGTCAGAGATAACTACAGGTGAGTGGAACTTAACTTAATGTTTTACTATGCGAACTGAATATTTTATCATGCTTCATGCATCATGAATATGCTATAGGGTGAGTGCATTAGTGTACACAAAGATGATGCATTGCATTTATCCTTGTACTTGGCACTGCTCCTTGTACATTGTTTCTATGAGACGGCACGGACTTCGTGAGGATTCATTAGCCCTCAGAGGAAAGACCTGGAACAGCCCTACGGGGACCAGGCACAAAGACCTGGAACAGCCCTACGGGGACCAGGCACATGGTACTCCGGTACCCCAGATGAGATAGAGGGAGTTTTGATCCGTCCGGCCGAGGTGCTGTGATTATGTGTTGCATTCCATGAGAGCATGTTTTATCACCTGTTATTTTATTACTATTCTACTCACTGGGCTATTATAGCTCATCCCTCTCCCCTAACTCCAGTTGTGCAGGTTCAGAGGTCAGAGAGAACTCAGCAGGGTACAGGAAGACTACAGAGTGGTGTAATAGCTAGTGTGGACATGTAAATGTATAGAGATAGTGTATCTGTACAGTGTATAGAATAGTGCTTGACTTATAAGAGTTGTAATCCCTTTGTGGAGTCACATGATCAGTTTATGTATGTTTCTGTATTGTTGTATGTTTATGAGCAAAACCAGGCTTACTTTATGAGTTTGATCCGCCTAGAGCCATGAGGAGCTCTAGTAGGGATTAGTAGAGAACAGAGAGAGTGCATGCACAGGTTAAGCCTTGGAATGAAGAAAAGTTTTATGTGATTACAGAAAATGTATGATCATGTATGGGATTTCACAGGTATACAGACAGGATAGCAGGCTTACTACGGGTCCCGGCGACCTTAAGTCGATCTGGATCCTAGTGCCGGTGGCAGTTCGGTTTCCGGGCTGTTACAGATTGGTATCAGAGCCCTAGGTTCACATGGTCGGACCTATAGAGAGAGAGTTGGGCTCATAGAGAGGTTTATCAGGTCAAGCACCATAGGAAAAACATGTCCACGAGGATAGGATGTTATGCTGATGTGCAATGCCATGCGGTAGGCATGTGCATGTTTTTTATGTGTTGCTGATGTGTTGTGTGATTTGTTGTTTTCCAGAGAGTGAAGATGCGAGGAACTCGTCGATCCGCGAGATTGACTGGAGTCCCACCTGTAAGTGAGGGTACAGCTGCTCGTCCACCTGCCTTGCCAAGGGCAAGATCGCACAGGTCAAGCAGGGAAGGAACGTCACGAGACCCTAGAAGGTCTTCGGACGAGAGCAGGAGAGGAGTAAGCAGAGGGGGAAGGTCAGTAGAAGAACGAGGTGTGATGGAAGAGGATCAGAGTAGAGATGTAAGCATGGGTGTAGGAAGGTCAGAAGAAGGTATGGGGGAGTCCCAGGGAGGCATGCAGGCCTCGGGGTTTGGCTATCCACCCTTCCCTCAGGGCCCAGAGTATCCGATAGGAGGCACGTCGGAGTACTCCAGCTTTGCCCCATATCCACCCTACATGCCATATATGCCCTATCCTTCTTTTTATCCACCATATCATATGTATCCACCCCCACCTGTTCATCCAAGTCCAGTACAGCCTGTAGTGAGGGAACCAGTACCTCCACCACCACCTCCTGAACCAGTAGCCCCTGTTGTGGAAGCACAGCAACCCAGTTCTTCAGGGGGAAGTAAGGTGAAGATGACCGAGTACTTAAAGTTGGATGCTCCTAAATTTAATACAGGAGATGATCCCTTTGAGTATCTCAGTGCAGTCAGAATGATAACAAGTGAGTTGGGAGCTGATGACGGTAGAGCCATTGAGATGGCAGGGTTCACGTTAAAGTGTAAGAAAGCTAGAGAATGGTTCAAGAATTATGTGGACCCGAGACTTGAGAGTATGACATGGGAAGAGTTTGCCAACGAATTTGCTGGATGGGCTTTTCCTGACAGTTCCAGGGAACTCAAGGTTGTGGAGTTTGAGCAGTTGAGACAGACGGAGGAGATGAGTGTTGATGAATATACAGATAAGTTCCTGGAATTGTTGCCATATGTCGGTCAGGCATATGATACAGATCAGAAGAAGGCAAAGAGATATGCCACAAGGCTTCATCCCAGGTATTTCTCTTTGATTCTTCATGCGGAGAAGGAAAGTTTTCACTCTATTGTGGATGCTGCTAGAAAGATGGAGGCCAGTGCCATAAGTCAAGGTGTAGTCAAGGCACAGTCTTCTGGTGTTAAACCCGGTTCCTCCTCACAGAGTACAGCAAGTGCAAGTAAGAAGAGATGGGAGAAATTCAGAGGAAAGAGAGGCAAGTTCTGGAACAGGCTTAAGTCGGGTCTGGGCATGAGTAGTGGCTCTAGTTCTGGCGCAGATTTTCCAGTGTGTAAGAGGTGTGGCAAATAGCATAGAGGAGCTTGTCAGTTGGGATCCACAGCCTGCTATAGATGTGGGCAGGAGGGACATTATGCACGAGAATGTCCTCAGGCGACTTTTGTTGCACCATCCCAGCAGATGAGTGCGGGCAGTGTAGTACAGCCAGTAGCTTCAGCCATACCACCAAGCAGTGGCAGAGGAAGAGGAAGAGGGGCAGCCTCTTCATCAGGGATGGGTTCCCGAGGTGCAGGTCCGTCAGCCCCAGCACGGATTTTCACCCTGACTCAGCAGGAGGCAGACACGTCGAACACGGTGGTGTCAGGTAATCTCATCATTGGGTGTTCAGAGGTGTATGCTTTAATGGACCCCGGTGCTTCTCACTCTTTCATTTCTTCTCGAGCTGCAGAGAGGTTGGATCTGAGGGTGTCTGAGTTAGAGTGTCCTCTATGGGTCAGTGGACCCAAATGTGATCCATCTTTGGCAGAGTCAGTCTGTCGGTTCAGTCCAGTGTGCATAGAGGGTAGATACCTTCCAGCTGACCTGGTGGTTCTAGAGTTGACAGAGTTTGATGTCATTCTAGGGATGGACTGGTTATCTACGTATGATGCTACCCTGAACTGTAGAGACAAGGTAGTCAGTGTCAGAGACCAGGATGGGTCAGAGTGTGTCTTCAGAGGAGACAGGAGAGGGACACCTAGGGGTTTGATATCAGCCCTCCAGGCTCGTAGGATGTTAAGGAAGGGGTGTCAGGGGTTCCTAGCTTATGTGAGAGAGCTAGACAGTCAGGTTAGGGAACCATCCTCAGTACCAGTTGTTAGAGACTTCCCAGATTTGTTTCCTGAAGAGCTTCCAGGACTGCCACCGGATAGGGAAATAGAGTTCGAGATTGAGTTGATGCCCAATGCCAGACCGATCTCTATTCCTCCCTACAGGATGGCACCAGCAGAGTTGCGAGAGTTGAAACAGCAGTTACAGGATTTGGTAGCTAAGGGTTTCATCCGCCCGAGTACCTCACCCTGGGGTGCTCCAGTATTATTTGTCAGAAAGAAGGATGGACCTCTTAGACTTTGTGTCGACTACAGACAGTTGAACAAAGTCACTATCAAAAACAAGTATCCTTTACCCAGGATCGATGATCTATTCGACCAGCTGGCAGGAGCAGGTTGTTTTTCTAAAATAGATCTGAGGTCCGGATACCACCAGTTGAAGATCAGGGAAGGAGATGTATCCAAGACTGCTTTCAGAACCAGATATGGGCATTATGAGTTCCTTGTGATGCCGTTTGGGTTGACTAACGCCCCTGCAGCATTCATGGATCTCATGAACAGGGTTTTCAGGGAGTACTTGGATCGTTTTGTGATCGTCTTTATTGATGATATCTTGGTGTACTCCAAGAATGCAGAGGACCATGCCCAGCATCTGCGGATAGTGCTGCAAACCTTGAGAGAGCATGGCTTGTATGCCAAGTTCTCCAAGTGCGAGTTCTGGCTAAGGAGCATTTCCTTTTTGGGACATGTTGTATCAGAGGAAGGTATAGCAGTAGATCCCAAAAAGGTAGAGGCAGTAGCCAACTGGCCTACACCCACTACCGTGACAGAGATCAAGAGTTTTCTGGGTTTGGCAGGCTACTATCGGAGGTTTGTTCAGGACTTCTCAAAGATAGCTGCTCCTATGACCAGACTGACCAAAAAGAATCAAAAGTTCGTATGGTCAGAGGCTTGTGAGGAAAGTTTTGAAGAGTTGAAGAGACGGTTGACTTCAGCACCGGTGTTAGCTCTGCCGATCAGTGATGAAGATTTCACAGTGTTCTGTGATGCATCCCGAGTGGGATTAGGTTGTGTGTTGATGCAAAATGACAGAGTGATAGCTTATGCTTCTAGACAGCTGAAGAAACACGAGCTGAATTACTCGACACACGATCTTGAGATGGCAGCTGTTATCTTTGCACTTAAGATGTGGAGGCATTACCTCTATGGGGTAAAGTGTGAGATCTATACGGATCATAAGAGCCTGCAGCACATCTTAAGTCAGAGAGAGTTAAACTTGAGGCAGAGACGGTGGGTAGAATTGCTCAGTGATTACGATTGTACGATCCAGTATCATCCGGGCAAGGCTAATGTTGTAGCTGATGCCTTAAGCCGAAAGTCACTTGGCAGTTTATCCCACATTGCAGTAGAGAGAAGACCGGTGGTGAAGGATTTCTACAAGCTCGTGGAAGAAGGGTTACAGTTGCAGGTATCTGGTACAGGTGCTTTGCTCGCACAGATGAGAGTGACACCAGTGTTTCTAGAGCAAGTGGCTCTGAAACAGCACGAAGACCCCGAGTTAGTGAAGATTGCTAGAACTGTTCAGTCTGGCAACAGTGCAGAGTTCAGATTTGACGGTGAGGGGATTCTTCGGCTCGGTAAGAAGTTATGTGTACCAGATGATAGCAGTTTGAAGGCAGACATTATGAGGGAAGCTCATAATACGCGGTATAGCATTCACCCGGGAGCCACCAAGATGTATCAAGATCTGAGAAGGGTGTATTGGTGGCCAGCAATGAAGAGAGAAGTGGCATAGTTCGTGTCAGCCTGCGAGACATGTCAAAGGGTGAAGCTAGAGCACCAGAAGCCGGCTGGACTGCTTAACCCACTGCCGATTCCAGAATGGAAATGGGAGAACATAGCGATGGATTTTGTAGTGGGGTTACCGGCGACGTCTAACAGATTAGACTCCATATGGGTGATTGTGGATAGACTCACTAAATCTGCTCACTTCATTCCAGTCAGGAGTAACTACTCTGTGGACAAGTTGGCGCAGGTGTATATAGACGAGATAGTAAGGTTGCATGGAGTTCCAGTGTCGATAGTATCCGATCGAGGACCTCAGTTCACCTCCAGGTTTTGGCGGAGTCTGCAAAAGGAAATGGGCACAAGGTTGGATTTCAGCACTGCTTTCCATCCACAGACAGACGGTCAGTCAGAGAGAACCATCCAGACCATTGAAGATATGCTGAGAATGTGTGTGTTAGACTTTGGCGGTTCTTGGAGACAACATCTACCTCTGGTGGAGTTTGCCTACAACAACAGCCATCAGGCTAGCATAGGGATGGCTCCTTATGAAGCTCTGTATGGGAGGAAGTGCCGAACACCTGTTTGCTGGGAAGAGGTAGGAGAGAAAACTCTTGCAGGGCCAGAGTTAGTTGAGATAACCAGCAAGTTAGTGCCTATCATCAGAGAGAGGATCAGAACAGCTGTAAGCAGACAGAAAAGCTATGCAGACATCCGTAGGAAGCAGATAGAATTCCAGGAGGGGGATATGGTATTGCTCAAGGTGTCTCCGATGAAGGGAGTGGTTCGGTTTGGAAAGAAGGGTAAACTGGCCCCACGGTACATTGGTCCCTTTGAGATCTTGCAAAAGATCGGGCCTGTGTCGTATAAGCTAGAGTTACCGGCTTCTATGGAAAGAATTCACCCGGTATTCCATGTTTCTATGTTGAGAAAGTTTGTGTCAGATCTAGAGAAGGTTCTTAGTGAACCTGAGGTGGAAATCTTACGTGATCTCACCTATGTAGAGCAGCCAGTGCGGATCCTTGACACCCAGATCAGAAAGCTGAGAAACAAGGAGATACCAATGGTGAAAGTTCTGTGGAACCACCACAACCGAGAAGAGTGCACTTGGGAGACTCGGGAGTCCATGCTCCAGCAATACCCATATCTGTTTTAAGGTTAGTTTTTCCCCTTTTCTATGTGTTTATATTGTGTTAGGACCATTCGGGGACGAATGTTCTTAAGGGGGGGAGAATGTAATACCCGGCTCGAGTCCGGCATCGGAATTCCTGTAGTCCGGTGGAATCTCGGGTGTCGGAACCCTCGAGAAGGGTAATACATATGTTTTCCAAGGTAGTTTCACTTGTTTTCATGTTTTGACGTGATAAAAGCATTGAGTTTTGAAAGAAAAGCAACAAGGGAGAAATGCAAAGGTTCGGCCGCCGAAGGTCACTTTCGGCCGCCGAACATTGCATGGTTGCGGCTTCACGTTCGGCTGCCGAAGGTGGTCTGGCCAGCCACCTATAAAAGGGCCAAGGGTCGGTGGAAGGAGGTTATATCTCCTCCACTTGCAGCCAGAGGTGAGTTTCAGCCTCTCCCACGTTGACTTTCATGTTTTCCATGAGTTTCATCCAATCTTTCAAGAGTTTTAAGAGTTTTGGTGACTTTTGAAGGTTTTGAGCAAAAGAACCAAGTTTTGAAGCTTGGAGCTTTGGAAGAGCTTTTCTTCATATCTCCACGTTCGGATCCTTCATCCTCAAGTTGTGTAAGAGGTAAGTGAAGATCCTGAGCTTCTTTGATGATTTTGAAAGGTTTTATGAAGTTTGTATGGGTAGTATGCATGTTTAGGTTTAGGTGAGGT